>NW_028327859.1:937500-1250000 GCF_031878675.1 Megascapheus bottae
GGACTGGCAAAAAAAATACAGGTTTTATATATATGGTTTACTTGCTGGAATAATAAAATAATCTAAGAATATGCTGAAAATTATGGAACTTCTCTTGAGAATAACACACACCTTTCTGGCACACACACACACACAGAGGCATGCTCTACAAGACATTCTTAATTTATTTATGGATCCCTTGAGTTACCATAAAATCTGATTAAGAGCCCCCTCTCTTATATGAAATTATTTTTATATTTTCATTTTAGAAGTATTTGTATTTGGTGTAAGGTTGTTTCTAGTAAACTTGTTCCTAGCTGAGGTGTCTATTTTCCTCGAAGGTGTACCATTTTTATTTTCCTTTCTGTTGGTTTTTGAGATCAAAACTAGGACCTTGTACATAGTAGATAAGTAACTATTCTAACATAGAATTACACCACTGGCCCTTGTAGCACATTTTTGAAAATGGACTGCAGAGAAGGAAATTGAACTCTATAGTAGTCCTGATTCTACCCTAATTATCTCTAGAACTAAAATGGTGTGGTGCACATCAACTTGGATTCTCAATAAGGGAACCCAAACTCTTGTCTCTACGTGGTATACTGATTTGGGAAAGCATTAATTAATTAAATTTTGGTGGTGGTCCTAGGTCTTGGGTTCTGGGCTTGGGCAATGTTCCTGACTCTTCCTGCTGCCCCACCTCCATCCACCCCAAAGCTAGTGCTCTACCACTTGAGCCATGGCTCCACTTCTGGCATTTGATGATTAATTGGAGATAAGAACCTCATCTATTTTTCTACCTAGGTTGGTTTTGAGCCTCACTTGTTAGATCTCAGACTTCTGAGTAGCTGGGATTACAGATGTGAGCCACCAGCACCAAGGTTGGAAAACATTTACTTTATTTCATTTTATTTTTTATTTTATTTTTTTATGTGTCATGGGACTTGAACTAGGCCTAGGCGCTGTCCCTAAGCTCTTCCACTCGAGGATACCCTTGAGCCAAGCCCCATTTCTCATTTTCTAGAGGTTAATTGGAGATAAGAGTCTCGGCCCTTGTGTGCCCAGACCAGCTTTCAACCTTGATCCTCAGATCTCAGCCTCCTGATTAGCTAGGATTATAGGCGTGAGCCACCGCACCTGGCTAAACATTTTTTTTTTAAAGAAGCAATTGAGTTACAAAAGGAGGCATAGGAGTTATGGTAATATTTTATTGTACTGATAACTACCTTTTCATTTAAGTTATTTCATCCTATCCTAACAAAGACTGGTAAGAAAGACAATGGGTGGGATTATTCAATTTATAAGAACAAATAAGCAAAGAGACATAGACTACTGAAAGCTAGAATGAGGAAATGACAGAAAGTCTTCTCTAGCATTGACTCTGGCCTTCCTGTCTCTATTATAGAACTCTGCTCTTCATCGAGTACTTTATGAAGACCTGGTGCAAGCTGCAGGTGAACTGAAACTACTAGGCAACATGGTTGCTGGTGGCTCACACCTGTAATCCTAGCTCAGAAGGAGGCTGAGATCTGAGGATCTCGATTCAAAGCTAGCCTGGGTATGAAGTCCATGAAACTTTTATCTGTAATTAACAGCCAGAAAACTGGGACTGTGGCTTAAGTGATAGAGTACCAGCCTTGATCTGAAGAACTCAGGGACAACACCCAGGCCTAGAGTTCAAGCCCTTTGACCAACAACAGCAACAAAATTTGGTGTGGTAATGTTAAAATGTGAGTTATAGTCGAGCATTAATGAGAACTAGTACTGTTTTGGTTATTGTGATAATTTATTCATATACATGATTATTAATAATGTATTTCATCTAAAAAGGACACTGTGGGGAAAAATGTAAGATTGACTGTGCTTTGTGTATGGTTTTTTTTTTTCTGAGCTTCCTATTCAAACTTGTTTATTTAAATAGAGTGTAGTTAAATACTCTAGAATTGGAAATATAACTTTATTTGGGCTCTGTAGCATCTTTATAATACCCTTCAAGAATTGGTCTTAGCCAGGTGGGGGTGATTTGTGCTTATAATCCTAGCTACCTAAGAGGCTGAGATGTAAGGATCACAGTTCTAAGCCAGCCCAGGCAGAAAAGTCCTCCTGAGACTCTCATCTCCAATTAACCACTCAAAAATCAGAAGCTGAGCTATGGCTCAAAATGGTAGAGTGGTAGCCTTGAGCAAAAGAGCTCAGTGACAGTGCCCAGGCCCTAAGTTCAGGCCCCACAATTAGCCAAAACCAAAGAAAAATGAGTTTTCAGGCCAAATGGCTCACTTGGCCTTTTTGTCTTTCTGTCTCAGATTCTGCTTCAGATTGTGAAGGTGGTAGAGCATTGGAGATTGATCCAACTTCATTTTGTGTAAGCTGGGAATTGAGGCCCAGAAGGACTGAAATAATTGGATAGAGGTCCCATAAGCTCATCTAAGAGAGGCATTGCCATTTTTTTAGTTGTTTTTCTATTATTTTTATCAGTAAAAGAAAAACTTTCAAGAAATTCAAAATAGAGCAAAGAATGGCCTAATAAATTATCAATCACAAACACACAACCAAACCAAAAACAAACCCAAACCCTCCACTGTTACATTTACAGTAGCTTTCTCTATATTACAACTATGTACCTGCCTCCTCCCCACATCAACCTATCACAATATGCTACTCTGGTTAAATAATTTCACCCTTTATCTGACTTGATTGATTTTTAGGGACTGTCTGAAGTAAGCAGTAACAACTGTGCAGCTAACTTTTTCAGTCAAAATGATGTATTTTGCATAGCCTTTGCCACATAAGACTTTTCAAATTCTATCAAATTGGAAAGTGGCACCCTAGCTCTCTCCAAAGGGCAGTTGTGTGTCAATGAATGAATTGGAATCTGCTTAATGAGAACCACTGTGGTACTTGGCACTATGTTAGACAAACCAGAAAAGATAGAGGAAAAAAATGCATAATCCCATTAGAAAGGAATTGGAAGGTGAAGAAGGGATAAAAAATATAAACCCCAGAAATAATTAGAGAGACCTGGCATGCTTTACGTAATAGAGAATGTTGTGGAACTGTGAGAAGGGAATGCAGGATACAACCAAGAACAATAAATCACAGCCTTGTGGGCAAAGCAAGATTTGAACTTGACCCTCACCAATGGATGCTATTTGAATAGCTAATAGAATTTAAGGAGGCGAAGAGAAGGACATTGAATGCTTAGAGAACAGCATTGGAACAGGATTTAACTGTGTTTTTGAGATAGGTAGTAAGTGTCCAACCTGGCTAATCTATGGGTGGATAAAACCAGTAGCTGGAAATAAGGTTGGTTATATAGGTATGTAAAGTAGAAAGCTTGATAATGAAAACTCATGGCACTTGAATGTAAATGTCAGTAGTGCAACTTGAGACAAATTACCTAACATTCCGTGCCTCAATCTCCCTTAGTAATGTCTATACTCAATAATAGTCTATAGTTGTAGAGATTTTATTGAATGTAAGGTATAAGCACAATTAAAGTTTAGAACACTGCCTGGCTTGTATTCAACCCACTTTAGTAAGCATTTTTACTGTTTGGTTTGGTTAGGAAGTTAAACTGGACCTCTCTAACAATATTAACTATTTCCATTTAAGGCACAATCCAGAAAATAAAGACTTGAAAATAGTCTGATCTGAATTTATATAAGCAACAGAGAGGTATTCTTCCCCAGAGATGGAGTTAGACTCTTGGTTCAGAATTGCTATCTTGATTCAGATTATTGTCTGGAGTACATGAATACTCTGGCCTCTACATTGTGCTGGTTGGTCAAACTCCTCCGCACTGGGGAAGGAAACCACTTGGCCTTTTGCCTTGGCAAGTAGATCAGTAACAAACAATGTGGACAACATTTGTCTTAAAACAAATAAATAAAATTTGATCTCAATGATTAAAACTAGCCAAGTTTTTTGTTCATTCATTTATTTTGTTGGCCATGATGTTTGAACTCAGGGCTTAGTCTCTGTCCCTGAGCTCTTTTGCTCCAGGCTTTGAACTACAGCACTACTTCCAGATTTGGGGTAGCTAATTGTTTGAGAAAGGAGTCTCAAGGAGGTATTCTTCCTAGATTGGCTTTGAACTATGATCCTCAGATCTCAGCCTCCTGAGTAGCTATGATTACAGGTGTGAGCCACTGGCACCATGCTTATGAGTCAACATTTTATGCCTTCACATCCCTCCACCTTTTATGTAGTTTTTTTTCTTTTTTTAGGGGCCAGTTCTGAGGTCAATAAATAAAAAAGCTGAAGAGACAGACTGAATATTAATGGATACCTCTTGGATAGTTACTGGAAAATTACCAAGAGCATTTAGAGATGGTTCCCCTCTGGCATTCTGAATAGACCCTTGTCTCTTTGGAACCATTGGCTCTCATAACCTCTAGATATCAATAGGAATATACCAGCTCATCCTTCTAGGGTTCCAGAGAGACTGAGAAGCAGAGCCAGAGGAGCCATGACCAATTGTCAGGGGTGGAGAGACAGTGCTCAAGTCTTGGGACCTGGCCATTAGTCAATAATCCTCTAACCCTCTTAGTCTACTTCAGCCAGGCACTTCTCCAATTCTGATTGTCTGGCCTTTGCATAATTACAGTGTCCTCCCTATGGGAGTTTGTTCATGATTCTTGGACTGTGTCTTGATAGGGAAAAGACCCAACAAGTAACTCACTATTTTTCATTAAACTTAGCTGACCTCATAAATAGACAAACTCTCTTTAAACCTGAGGCAACATAGATGATCTTGTATGAGTTAAAAAGTTTTCCTTTAGTCTTCCCTACTTCTTAGATAGGACATTCCTTGCTCTGCTTTATATTTTGCAACCCAGGCTTCTGCTGTCATGTCTTGGGAATTTGAAACCAGTCGGGGACATTTGACTTTACTAATACATAATTGTGTCCAAGGTCAACCACAGGCTTGAGACAAAACAAAACAAAACAACAACAAAAAGCAACAACGAAACACCACCACCACCACCACCTCAACATTTTAAGCCTGTTCTATTACTCCAAATGAGTAACTAGTGATAAAGAATTACACAGTATTTACAAACCCGGTGCTAGATATTTATTTTTCACAAACTTATACATGGCACATATAATGGAGACAATATTATGATTAAGAGAAGTTACATAAACCACACTAGTGGACAAATAACTCCAAGAAAATGTAAAATGAAACCACCTGAACTTTACCTATCATTGTGACCCCCTATCTAACATACCTTCTCATGTATGGGGGGGGGGAACCACAACCTTAAGGACTATTCTTGAGATCAATTTTCCTCAGCGTAGAAACATACTTATAAAAATAGCAAATACAGTAAATAATAACCAGCAGTACTGTGTTTGGATTTTTAAAAAAGTTTCTTTCCTGAGGTTGGTTGCCGAATGAATGAATCAAAGAGAAACTGGTTATCCTCTTTGCCCTTTCCCAACTCCCCTGGTGGTGGGTGGATGCAAGGAACCCCCCACCCCCAATCATCTTCTGTGACCATAGACTCTTAAATATGGGCCTGGATTTCTCTCTGTTTCTAGCTTTCTTCCCTGCCCCCTCCCCATTTTGTTCATTAGTTCTTTCGTTCTTTCTTTCTTTTTTTCTTTTTCTTTTTCTTTCCTTTTTTCTTTTTTTATAAAAAGGCCTTAAAGAAAAAAAAAATCTGTGGGAGACGAAAATAGCTCCAGTTGCAAGAGGCCTACAGCACCGGGGAATGCAACTGAGAGACGCGAGTCAGCAAGGGCGAGCCAGGAGCATGAGTGTTTGGCCCTGGGTGGATGTGTCTGGCTGTCTTGCTGCCGATTTTCTGCTTGGGCCCGGTGGGTAGATGGGAAAATGGTTTTCAGGTCGGGAGGTGGGTTGGGTAGATTGAGGGGGTGCGGGTATTTTAGAATCCAAGGAATGGAAAACCTAGCATCCAGTTTGAGGAGGGGGTCTCTTCCTTTCCTGCTCCACTACACCCTCCCATACATTTTTCAAATTTATTTTGCCCAGGCGGGGACTGGCGACAGTCAAAAGGGAGCAGTTGGCACTGAATGTCACCCTGAAGGTAAAATGAAAGACAAAAGATGAACGCATGCTTGCTTTGCTTTTCCAGCGACTGCTGCAGCAGCGGCGGGGTAGCAGCAGGATTTAAAGGGGGGAAAAAATCACACACACACACACACACACACACACACACACACACACCACCACCACCACCACTCACATATTATATACACACCCAGAGGCGTCAATTATGCAAATGCAATAATGCGATCCAATCATGACTGTGCCTGGAATTTATTTTTCTTTCAAAAAAAGAAAACAACTATAGAGCGAGAGAGATTTATTTATTTTTAACAAAAAAAAAAGGAGAGAGAGAAAGAGGGAGAGAGGGAGAGAGAGAGCGAGAGAGAGCGAGAGAGCGAGCCAGAGAGGAACGCATGCAAACAGAAACGTGCACATACCACGTAACCACCCGAGGAGAGCCTGGCAGCCTCTCTCTTCTTCTGCCAAGTTATCATTGAGAAAACAGACAGGCATCATGACGTCCCGGGTCACAGGGAGTGCGGACCGACGCTACCAAGAGAAAAGGGAGGCGCCTCTGCGCTCCGGCTAGCCGCGGGCGCCCCTCTGCCCCTCGCAGCCCGGCTTGGTGAGTGCACAGCCGCTCGGGACGCGGACCCCAGGGGCCAGGCCGGCCCCGAACCTACGGGGGCACAGCAGGGGGCCGTGTCCTTGGCCGAGGAGGGCCGGACAGCACCCCCCTCGCCAGCTAAGGTCGCGGGAGCCCAGTGAAAGGAGGCGTGTGTGAGATTGCAATGTTCCTGCATGAGGAGAGGGGAGGGGTGGGGGGTGGGGGTTGTAGACTTTCATAGCCAAAGAAACCGGCCTGGGCTTCTTGAAAAATCTCTCCCTTCGCCTCCCACCCTCCCTCCGTCCCCCCCCCCCCGCCCCCACCACCACCACGACTCACCTGGTTAACCTGCTGCAGTTCTGACCTGGCCAAGGTAACTGCTCCGAATCCTTATCATCAACATCTGGAGACAGACAGACATTTGCGTCTGGGGCATTCTTTTCTTTGCAGTCCTGGTGAAATCTCTTATTGCTCACTTTCCCCCTCCATCGTCTCTTCCCCCTCCTTCCCCTGCCTCCCCTCCTTCCTTTTCTCCCTTCACTTGCTTACAGGCTGTTTGGAAAAGAAAAAGAAGAAAAAAAAAAAGAAAAGAAAAGAAAAAAAAGCAACCCCTCTCTCGATAACACAATCATAAGTACAGCCAACCGCTGGTAGACTTGGCTGACCATGACCACAAACAAAACCAAAACTAAAAGCAAACCAAAAAACCTGTCAGGTGTATGTGCTAGAGACACTGAGAAATCCTCATCGCAGTTAGATTTGTTCTTTTTCTTCTTCTTTTTTTTTTCCAACACCCTTCCCATCCCCCTTTTCTGGTTTAGAGACTCCCTTGTTTAGTACAGTACTGAAGAGTGAAGCAGAGTTAGGAACAGCTGGCTGGCTGAACTCAGAGGACCCTAGGCCCTGATGCTAGTGGGAGAGGGGTTGGTGCCAGGACAGTCCTGGGTCTCTGTCCTCAGTTTCCTGTCCTGTCCTCTGCCTTTTCCCTCCATCTCCCCAATCCTTTCACCTTCTCCAGAGACTCTTTGAAGTTGCTGAGAGGTCATTGGACCATCTTTCAGTATTTTTAAACCACCTACCAGGTCTGTCCCCTCAAGTCTGTCTGCAGAAAGAGTTACCAGCTCTTCATCCCTTCATCTTCTAACACCTCCTCTCTCCCCAACTTCCTTCTCCCATTGGTAATGGGAAATCAGAGAGAAAGACACAAGAGGGCAAATTTCTCCTCCTCCCTGCCTCTGCCCTTCTTGGAGACTTTTCCCTAGCTGCAGCCATCCCCTCCTCCCCAGTCCTAATGAAAATTCTGGAAGAGTTCAGAAAGGCCCAGAGAACTCACCTGTCCCCTAACCTCACCTTGATGCTGTGGAACAATTATGTATGTGTTTGTTTATTTATTGTACGTGTTTGGGTTATGTTGTGAATCGCCACATGGGTCTGGCTAATCCAAGGAAAGTAGGTTTGCTGTGTTCCTGTTTTAAAGTTAGAACCAGAAGCTGGTGCAGTAAGATTCGTACATGAGAAAGCAAATGATTTGGGCTAAGGAAAGCCAGAGGTCAAGGTTGAAAAGAGCACTCTCGTCATACTCTCCCCCCCTCACCCCCTCCAACAAAAAAGAATGAAAATATATTGTCAGCATATAGATTAAGAGAAGCGAGTTAGGTTTATGTATTGATTTCCCATTACTTTCAAGACTTTCATTCTTAATACTTCAAGTTAAAGTTAAGCAAACTGGAGGATGTTGTGCAATGTGTTTCAGGGCAGCTGAATGACTTGGTCTAGTTTCAGAGAGAGACTTCTTTGTTTTTTTTTCACACTGCCCCCAAACCATTAAATAGAGGAGTGTTTTTTAAATGTCCCAATTCAGAAGCAGCAAGTGAGAGAAAGAGTCAGAAATGTCTCAGAAAGAAGGGAAGGAAATGGATTGGGGAATGTCCTGGGTCGTCCTTGTCATCGTCGTCTTCCTCCTCCTCCTTCTCCTCCTCCTCCTCCTCTTCCTCTTTTCCTCTGTTGTCCAGTAGTTTCAATGTTATCATAATGAGTTAACCAACCTGAGAAACAATTCTGTCCTTATGGGAAAGAGGGAAATTTGAACAATTCTCAAATGTGATCTGAGGGATGGATGGTTGACAGAAAGCCCAGTGAAAACAGATGGAAAATAAAGGGATCTTGATGAGCTTACTTTTCCTTCAAATATGAGAAGAACCAACTACCTAGAGACAGACATAGATAATCTTTCAACTACCTATGTCTGTTAGGCATAGGCTTTATGTTATGTTTCTTAAAGCAGTGCTCATTAACTCTTTAAACTTATGTCATAGAGAATTAAATGTATGTGTGTTGAGAATGGTATCATATTGCATATCAACCTGTTCATTGGTTAGGGAATGAAAATGTGTAAAAAGATACTTTTTTCTTTAACAAATCAAAATCATATTTTAATTTTTATACATGCTATATACAGAAAGGAAAAGTGCTAGTCTTCTTTTTTCCCCCCTTTTTCCTTTTTCTTAAGAGGAATTACTTGGGGAGTTTCTGATGGGGGTGCTTTTAACAAGACAGAACAGGTCAATGGATTGGATTTACATATATGTGCCACTCAGTTTATTCTGTACCCCCCAATTAAAGGATTACCAAAGAGTACCGTGTTTCCATTTCCAACAAAGCAACACCATTTATTACAACAGTACTGCAAATATCCATATTTCATTTTAAGTTCTGAATTTGAATCCACATAGTAATGGCAGTTGGGTAAGGTAAGGTATAAGTAACCATTCGGGCAACTATAGGACTCCACAGACAGGCTGTTAAGAAAAATAGCAGGCACTGTTCTCTGTAACCTTGTTTACAGGGACATTTCAGTTGCAGCAGGATTTTTAGCAAAAGCCCGTCAGAAGAAATGGATTTATTTTTGAAATTGACCCTAAGTAGCATTTTTTCCTGCTTTACAGACAGGTTATACACCTTAGCTAAACACTCAAGGCAAAAGTTTCTTTTTTTGACATCCCATGGCTTTGGCTAATATAGATAACTCCATGGATAAATGTGTCATAGGAAAGGGGATTATTTATGAAGTTCTGTTGTTTATGCATGTGTTGAACAAGTAGTTTTAGTTTCTGTCTTCCTTTTTTAAAAGGACTATTTGATTTTTCAATGGGAAGAGAATCATTTTCGAGGGGTTTATAATATTTTTTTGTAGATGGATTTATGGCATCAACCAGCAATTAAAACTAGATGCAGCTAAGTAAAAGGACATTATGATATAATACAGAAATGTTGCCATTTGTTTCAGAATTGTTACAAAACCTGTTTATAGAAAGATTTTTGAGGGAAATGCCAAAAGCCACATTAATGAAGAAAAACACTGTTGAGATATCTTTGAATAATACATAGGAGATGTAATGGTCAACCACAGGATAAAATTTTTACACAGTATTTTTATGGCTCTAAATCGGCTGCATTGTAAACTAAGCTTACTACTCTATTAAGTCATTATACTTTTCAATTATTTAACACTTCTGGCCAAGCTATCTTCTGTGGTCTTTTTCTATAAACATCAGAAATGATATGTACAATCGTAATTGCTTATTGTTAGTGTGAGGACTTTGCTACCGGATTATTTTTAACTTCTGGGGACAAATGTTATGAAGGTGCAGAAAGGAAAAAGAATGGCATGGAAATAATTTGAGCTCTGTGAACTAGGGATGGCTATTGAAATATACCTAGCACAATCTGAGTGATTCTTGCTAAGAAATCTTGACAGTATCTGCCTTCCAGGTACTGTGCATTTGAAAATACTATCTCTATTTAAATGTAGATCTTCAGTTCTCTCCAGGGAATGGTTGGTGAATACTTCTGAGCCACTGGTACAGAAATTAAAAAAAAACTGAAAATGTCTCCATGAACAATAGAATCTGTCATTTTGAAATAATGATTACCAAGTATCATAATGTTGTGATATTATATTCATGTGAAATATCTTCTTAAAGTCAAAATAATGTCCAAATAATGCTCTTTTGTGCAAAGACATTTTTCTCTTCTTATTTTGTTGCCAACTGGTTAGGGCTGGGAAATAATATGACCTTTCTGCTTTTTATTATTATCTTTAAGTAGTTGTACAAAGGAGTTGACATTCGAAAAAAACAGTTTATGAATATAATATATCTTGATCAATGTCATCCCTTCCAACTTTCTCACCTATCCGTCCTTTACCCATCCTTTCCCTTAGACTTCTAAATTTCCTCAGCTATAGATTGAATTCTTAGGCGCATTATCCCTTTTCTCCTCTTAATTTGCCTATTCTTTTCCCTTTGACTCCACCTTACCCCTTCTAAGTACCTACTTCATGGTGTATGCTTTTGCTGAACATTTGTAAAGAAATGGGGAAACTTAGAGAAAATGATGTTAAGTATCTCAGGCCTAGAGAGACAAAGAATCTATGTTTCCCTATATATGTGGAAGCCACATTTAGCTTGCAAACTCTTAGGTAAATATGTTGGGTAGTATGCAATTGTATACAAATGTATTAATTGAAATAAGGTAGATTCAAGGGAGATCTCAAATAATATAATTCCTTAGAAAGCCAAAATCCATTTGACTTTTCATTGACATCTAGGAGAGCATGTGGGCAAGTGAGACTTCAGAATCACAGCAAAGGTCGGGATAAAGTTCCATGTGCTCTGTTGTTGGCAAGTTGGGATAGGAGGCTATAGGACTCTTCAAGGATCTTTGTTAAGAAAAGTCTGAGATTACTTTGAGCTTAGTTTGTAGTGGTCCTTGGTACGGACTCAATGATAGATCCGAGTAAGGAGAGCCAAATCTTGAAGTGGTGGGCAGGGGAAGGCTTCTTTTTAGAGATTAAGGATTTCATAGTCTTTGTAATACACACTCCTTATAATCTAGTCTCTTAGGTTTGAGAAATTGGAAAAGTCCTTGCAAATCTTTAAGTACAAAGAATGTCATTCTGATACAAATACCTGTGATAATGAAACCATTCCCATGTCTTTGTCACTTAGACAAGGAGATTTCTCTTAGATATTATCTAAGACATTAGATAACCATTAATTTATTCAATCTTGATTATTTCCAGTTATGAAAGGCGACCTGTTTCTTAGCTTTTCTCTTCCACAGTATTGGGTATAAATCCCACCAATCAGTCTCCCTTAGACATGCACACCATCTACAGATATTTAATATTTTTTCTAACATGATACTTGATAATGACTGTAATATTATGGAAGCACTATTGGTTGCTTTCAATTAAGTCTGTATCTCTATTACTATTATGATGAATTTTTTGTTCATTTAGACAAGATAATAATTGTAGTCTCCACTAGAGAGAGTTGAATGTATTTGGAGTCCCTGTGATAAAATGCAGAGCATTGAAGATTCGGAGTTATTTCCTCATGGACACTAACAACTTTTTCAAATGGCATATCTGCTAAAGTAAATAACCTGGATTGTCCTCTAAAAATGAAGCTAATAATGAATGTATTTACTTTTCTTTTTGTATGAAGCAGTTTAGCTTGCCAACTTGAAAAATATATATGTCCTACAGTGATTTTTGAGTGTCTAAAGGATTCAGATTGAGAATGCCAACATGATATGAAGCATAAAAAAATCTATTCTGGTATGGGATAAAGAGCATTTCAAATTATCTGTTACCAGAGTGAGCCATTTAAATGTGGCCTCACTTTAAGATATATTAGATTAATAAGGCTGATTTTATGACTAATATAATTTATGTTCACATGTACCTATTATTTTATTAGCACAATTATAGATGGTGAAGCAAATTTCCATATATGTTAAATACTAACAGGAAGAATAACTAACATTTGTATAGTGAGTTACAGTTTATAATCATACATCATGTATAAACTGTTCTTGGAAAGAATATTTATTACACTTTCTTAAGAAAGCAATCAGTTTTTACAATGTAAACATTATATGAGAAGAGATTCATTTCCCTTCTTTCTTTCTTTTCCTCTTACACTTTTCTTTTTCTTTGTCTTTATTTTCTTCTTTCTTCCTTTAATAGAAAAAATAAGCTAATGACCTTTGTTGGGAGGTACAGAATGTATGTATAACTGCTCAATCGTATACTTCAGTGGAAAGAGATAAAACAAGCAATCCCACATGATTTTGGGAATATATCTTCCGCTTCCCAGTGTTCTTGAGGGAAATGTAAGGTTGCAGAAATCATTTCATGCCCTGTATGATTTCAAACATAAATCAGGAAAATTGTTAGCAAGTTATAGCTCTTCTTAGAGACTGTAGCTATTGTGCTAGAGTAAACACAGGCTATATATTTTTCCAAGTTATTATGTGTGGAGAGAAATCTAAAGTTGTCTATTTAGATGAGCAGTTTCATTCAGTTATTAGAATTTTGTTTTCTAGGTAGTATGAACATTTATTTTCTAAAGGGTGCAAAAATCATACCAGTTGACCCTTTGGGCCAATCACCATCAGAGTTACAAATCTGCTCTTTATATTGAATGTGTATATACGACTGGATGTTGGTCTTTGGCTAAAGGTCAGTCACAGTGCACTTAGGTAGTCCTGGAAGTACAACGTGGGTAGCTCCATAAGAGAACTGTAGTGAACTCTTGGTGCTTCCTTTCTAAAATTCTGGGCATGCCTCGATAGTCTCTTGCTTATTTTGCCCCATGTGATTCTGAATGAAATGATGGGTTGATACTGAGTCAACCAATTAATAAACTCTGTGTATTTATTTCAGTTCTATATACTAATTACTTACATCAGTATGGCCTTCTGCCTTGAAGGGAGATAGTAGCATAGGGGGAGAAGTAAACAAGCTCAAATTGAGTTATTTGATGGAAAAGCTACATGCTGTTCAGACAGTTAAGTTTGCATTCAGATTTTCCTTTGCAGATCAATTATCAGATATTCAAAACACACACTTTTACTACAGAAAACAATCTTAAATGCTGATTACTTTCCTGAGCTACATCATAAAAGCCTGTTGTTACTTACTGGAGTGAAATATTGTATTATCAGTGATGAACGAAATGTAAAGAACAGTTCTATTATGATACAAGTGATAGGCATAGCATAAATGCAGTAAAATGGAACAATAGTTCATCACCAACCTAGAGCAGGAGGACTGATGTTGGAGAAAACGAACACATAACTAGAGGTTGCAAAGATGAGTGCAAACAATTGTACTTTCAAGGTTTTTGTTTGTTTGTTTTGAAATTCAGGATGTTAGCCAGGTGCCTGTGGCTCATGATTATAATCCTAACTGCTTAGAAGGCTGAGATCTGAGGATCATGATTCAGGGCTAACCTCGACAGAAAAGTCCATGAGATTTTTTTTATCTCCAATGAGCTAGCATGAACCCAGAAACTGGAGGTGAGGTTCAAATGGTAGAGCACCTGTTTTCAGTGAAAAAGCTAAGAGCTCAAGGTCGGAATTTAAGCCCCAGTACTGTTACAAACACACCACACTATAAAAATAGATTGTTTTTCTTTCCCATGAACTGATGAAGCAATAGCACCATGGTTCCTTACTACAGTAATGTGGTAAGATTTGGTGTTTGCCCCCCAAATTCATTGAAAGTGATAAAGAAGAAAAACGAAGATGGGAAATTGATTCTATGAAGTCAGTGACTGAGAAGTGAAAGAAAATGTGGAAGGCAGTTAGAGGTAGGAGTGTGTGTGTGTGTGTGTGTGTGTGTGTGTGTGTGTGTGTGTGTGTATCTGAGCAGGGGAGAGAGGGGGTGTTAATTTGACTGAGCTATGGGATGCAAAGCAAAAATCAGAAAAACTCAGAGGAAAAATAGATGTATAAATTCTCCCTGAAGGGAACGTAGACTATGTTATGTGGAAAAGTTTAGAAGTAGGTTTCCAGTTCTCATTCCAATCTCCCTGCTGAGCCATTTACTGCCCGTGTGATTTGGGGAAATTATTTAATTCTCTGAACTTTTCATATCTGTAAACATGTGAAGAAGGAAGTCATGAGCTCTCAAGATGGTTGTGAGAGGGGAGACTGATCCTTGGATATGAAAATACTGATAAACTATGAAGTTATTTAGTTCAACCAGTGGTAAGCAGACTAATGAATCAGTCAGATCTCTGTTCCTACCATGTCTGGTCAGTTTCAGGACAGTTTATTTCACTCTTGAATAGACTTTGGTTGGCCTATATTTTTTTGCTCATGGTTGAAACAAGCACTGTAGTAGGCACATCATACATTATTTAGAGAAAAAATGGGAAGAGGAAACATTGTACAAGAGGGTAGCTGAAGTAGAAGATATTTCTTCATAGGCTTGGTGTGTTTGTATGTGTGTGTCTGTGATATATATATATGTATATATATGATATTTGTAAATATCATATGTGTATATGTATCTATGCATATATGAGATCCAGGAATGAAATCTATTTAGAATCTGTGTAGTCTGCTCTAATTCCCAGGATAATGATCAACAAAACTTTATACTTACATTCCGTTAAGCCTAGAATGTGAATGAAGCGATTACTTGGGCCCAAGATTGAATTTAAATACCAATATGTAATCATTTTTACTCCTTCTCCCAAATCACCAGGTCTCAATGTACAGAGTACATCTAGACAAATAAATAAAATCATAATTGGAAGGTTTAGTCATGAAGAACTGTTGAGAACTTGGGCACACATGATTGTTTTGACATGGTTGAGGACAGAAAGGCCACAAATAACCATCAAATCTTCCCTTATGGATGGTCCTGTCTTCCTCTGAGGGTGATAACAGGTAGTATGGTTGATTCAGATTGAGTTTCTTTTTTTTTTTTTGCCAGTCCTGGTCTTGAGCTCAGGGCCTGAGCACTGTCCTTAGACTTTCTCAAGGCTAGAGCTCTACCACTTGAACCTCAGCACCACTTCCAGCTTTTTTCTATGTATGTGGTACTGAGGAATTGAAACCGGGTCTTTGTGCATGATAGGCAAGCACTCTACCAGTAGGCCGAACTCCCGGCCTGAGTTTCTTTTTAATATAGGAAAATGTACTTAATTTCTAATCCATGTAACTTCGTAGTAGATCTGCTAGTGAATACAAAGTGATTTCAAAATTCTATGCAACCTTACCTTTAAGTACATACATGCACATGAAATTTATGGGATGACAATTCAGAGTACTGAGCATATAAAGTTTTTGCTTAGGTTTGGTGAGCTGTTTTCTTAAAAATGACATATGTATAGAATTATGCAAACTAAATTTTGTGTAGCTAATCCTATAGATACTTTAAACAGGGCTTGTAAGAATCAGAGAACTTGGTTTGATATTCACCATCATTGTTCCTGAGCAACAGTGTGGCTGAAATGTGCTGTGAAGATTTTGCAGTTTACCAGGTGCCCAACCAGCTCCTGGATTGCTCTTAGATGAGGAAGAGAGCAAGGCCCTGAGTCTCTGACACAATTCACCGTGGCCTAAGAAAAATGGACAAGAATGAATAAAAATCCCATCCAAGGGACCATCATTTAGACTTGTCTTAGAGGCAGAGAAGGAGGGAAGAACAGTCAAACAATAGCTTGTATTAACTTCATTACCATAGTTAGCATATCCATCCTCAGACTCTTATCTCTCATCTTTCCTTCCCATTTCACTCCTGGAAATAGCAGGGTGTTGCAGTATTCTTTTTTTTTTTTTTTCCATCTTAAGGATGATACACAGAAAGCGATTTTCCTGCTGGCCAGAATTTCCATGCTCTTCACTGTGTGTCTCCTGACTCTAGGTATCCTATCAGCTCACTAAGTGATTGAGTTTCTTGGAGTAAAATCTAGTCAGCCCTGACCAATGGTCATTATCAAACTCCATCCCTGAACTGGAAGGCCTACTGCAGATTTGGGGACAACATGACCCCGTAGTATCTGAAGTTGCCCTTGCTTTACTTCTAAGGAGCATCAGAGGAACCAGCATAGGAAGATTTCTGAGAGAAGCAGGGAGGTACACTTCCCCTACATAGAGTCATTGCTCACCTTTGGCTAACACATAGTAGAGCAGGGAAGGAAAGACAATCTACCTTTAAGAGAGGCAAATCCAGGGAATGGCTTCTGCTTTTGCCCAAGTGTAGCTGCTGACCGCGTTTGGTTTCCCTGGGGGCACTGCGCTACCATCCTGCTATGAAGGCTGGTTGATGAGGAGACAGACTTTCCATACTTCTCCCTGACCTGTGGTAAGTCTGCTGTGCTGAATTGTGTGAAGTTGTCAAAGGTTGCTCTGCTCTCCAGTACTTGGCACCAGCCCCGCTGAAATGTGATGCCATTGGTTTTCAGTAAAGATTCCTTTCTGCAGGGCTGCAAACACAGATCAGCTGCTACCGTGTCTATACAACCAGGGAGCAAATCAACCAGCACATTTCAAGCAACCTTTTTAACCCTGAGACTTTCCAAGATCTTCTCTTCACACAGGAAGTTTCTCTCTTCTCTGTTGTCAGATTTAGCACTGAGCTCTTGTCATCAGATCTGAGCTAGGCTCCCTGCTGCACAGTATAGAGAGGCTTCCTTAAGACATTTGTCCTTGAAACTGCACCAAACTCTTGGAAGAACCCAGAACGTGTAAGTATGTGTGATTTGGAGGCAGCAAATAGTAGAGGGCAAACCTGCAATGAAGCAGTAGACAATATCCGATTAGCAGTGCAGGAGAGATTTTTTTCCTGATGTTATGTTACATTCATTTTCAATTCGTTCTGAGGAAACAAATCAATTCTAGCTTCTGATACAGTGACTTTGCAGTAGACGGGGTTGTAATATGTGAGCTTTAACTATTTGTTGTTCTCAGTGAGCATTTAAATGTGACTTGTGGGACAATGGTGGTGGACTTTCAACTGTAAAACTTCTACGATTTTATTAAAAATGATCATTGTTGGTCATGTCCATCTTGAGAAACAAGTTAGATTGGTTTTTTTTTGGTGAGGGGATTGGAATTTTCTTTCTAAAATTAACTCTCTCTAAATTCACGGACAATAGAATGAGTTTGTTACTGCGCTTGCTCTCCATAAAGCATATTTAGTTTGCAGTTTTAATTTACTCATGAAGAACATTCCTCTGAGATTTTGTCTTAATTGAATCCTACTTGGTTCTGTGTGTGCGTGTGTGTGTGTGTGTGTGTGTGTGTGTGTGTGTGTGTGTGTGTGTGTGTGTGTGATGTTTTACTGTTGTGTGTGTATCCGTTTAAGTTACTTTGCTGGGGACTGCGGTCTGGTTGAACCTGTGTTTAGAATTTTAAGCCCAGTTAGGTGAAATCAGTGCTCTGAGAATTTTTTTTTGGGGGGGGGGGTAAGATTTTGTTTGTTAACGGTGGTTGTATTACCTCTGAAAGCCTTTGAAAGACACAATATGAACGGCTCTCATTTGTAGACCCCAGACTAAAACAATCTGAGGCTCTAAGTTGAATGTCCACTTCTGTAACTCCAACCAGTAAAAGCCTGTGCCCCCTTCCTATCAATTTTTAATATGCAACAATACTTATGTTTATAAGATTAATTTCTCTCAGATTAGTCTGATTGATAGCTGGATTGTGGTTTCTTAAGAGCTTGCTCCCTGAAACCCACAGCAGACCTGCATTCCATTTAACTAGTGAATGTAAAAACGGGTAACCATGGATTCAGCCACTAACTGCCAGTGAAATGACTTGTTGTAAACAATACAAATGAGCCAGGAGAGCAGAGGCAACCAGACATGAAATGATTTTAATAGAAATTACGGTAAAAGGTCATGTGATTTGGTATCCGCTTCTGTTCAGTTTTAAAGGGAAAGTCTTTCTTTTCTCCCTCCCTCCTCCTTTACCCCCCCCCCTTACCTATTTCCAACTAACCCAAGTAGATATCACACCAAACTTGACAGGCAGGTTCCATGCTGTGTTTGTGTGAAGGATGGCCTATGTCATTCTGAGCAAAGTGTGGCCGACTTGTGGATTTTCACTGACTGGTAAGTACCTTTATTTTAGAAATTAAAAAAAAAGAAATGTGAGTAGTGCAGTGCTTTTTTGTTTATTTATTATTATTTTTTTAATGGAAGTCATGTTAACTGCATACCAGGAGTTCTCAAGCCTAAACATAAGAGAATCATTTTCTTTTCAATGGTCTAGTGGTCCTTTTAACTCCCTTCCCGGGTTTCGAGATTCATTTATAACCTTGGTCTTTCTGAATACAGTTATTTGCTTTAGGAACAACTTCTGCAATATGGTAATGAGCACACACAGATACAGTGGGAAGTGCTGTGTCTCATGGCAGGCTGTTCTGACCTTTTCTGGGGGTCTCCCAAGGACTGGATCTTAGAGTCATATTTTTATTACTCTGGTAGGACACACAGGTTTCTATATGTGAGAATGCTTGTAGTCAGACATTTGTTTTCAACCATGAAAAATGAACAAAGTGCTAATGTTAGGTGCTGTCCTCATGGTTTGTTTGATGAATCATTATCAGCTGTGCTACAAAATAAGATGTTGGGAGGTTGGGATAAGAGGTCGGGGAGCCACTTAGAAGCACAAGTTATAACTTTGCTAAATTTGGAGAATGGGCCTGGTTGGACAAGATGCAGGAATGAGGAGGCTCTGTCATGGCGTCCAATTAAGCACCGACATTATAAACAAAGGCCTCTGTCTAAGTGTGTTGTATCTTCAGGTGAAGCAGACCTGAGCTGGGGTTTGGGCTGGCATATTTTTTTAGGTATAAATCATCATATTATTAAGGAATAAAGATAGATACCATTACTAAGATAGAACCAATCAGCATATGCAAGAATCACGAGAGTTATAATTTAGAGCTCTCCAACTCCTCCCTATGTATGTATACTTTCTATAGCAAATTCTTGCTTAGATCCATAAATGACAAGGGCTCACATCATCTCTTTTTCTCCATTTTATTACATATATTAATTGCATACTTTAATATTTCCATACTTGAAAATAACATCCTTTATGCAATTCACCCTTTTTTTCACTCTTATCTTCTTTCTCACTGTTAACAATGTCAATGGGACTCTTTATTTTCATACATGTGTATGAACAACTTTGTTCATATTTACTTACCCCTTTCTCCTTCAACCTAGTATCTGTATTTAAAATTAGAGTGAAACATTCTTCAGAGTGTCATGGTTAAGTCATTGGTTTTATGTATGTATCATGTACTAATATTTCCTATGCTTGCAAAAAAACAAAAGATGGAACTTTTGTAGTGAATGTTGGAAGAAGGACAGGTTCAAATGCATGTTGGAAACACCAAGCCAAACTGAGGTTTGTGGTAACTTATGATTAGAAATAAGGTTTCTCCTTTTCTTTCATCTGAGTTCCCAAGTGGAAGGGCAGTGCTATAAGTGTCTGCCACAGGGTAGTTAGAAAGAGACTATAGGGGCTGGGAGTTTGGCCTGGTGGTAGAGTGCTTGTCTAGCATGAAGTCCTGGGTTTGATTCCTTGGTACCACATACATAGGAAAAAGCCAGAAGTGGTGCTGAGGCTCAAGTGGTAGAGCTCTAGCCTCGAGAAAACCCAAGGACAGTGCTCAGGCTCTGAGCTCAAGCCCAGGACAGGCAAAATCAATCAATCAATAAATAAAATAAAAAAGATATAAAGAAAAGAGGAAGAGACTATAGAACCAGTCATTACAGGTGCCCTCCTTTCACTCTTGACCAAACAATTGAATTCATCTTTCTGACCTTTCCAGTCCACATCTATAGAGGTCAATGGGTGATTCAACGGTTTAATTTTTGATACCTTATAGAGTATTTAGCAACAACTCATACACAGTAAGAGCTCAGTAATCTGCCCCTAGTTTCACTGGATTGTTTTTTGTTTGTTTTGGGCTTGAACTCAGAGATTTGTGTTGTCACTCAGGTTTATTGCATATGGCCAGTGTATAATCACTTGAACCAGCATTCCAACTTCCAACTTTTTGTGGTTAACTGGAGGCTCATGGTTTATCCATAGGGGCTGGGTCCAGATCTCCATCCTCAGATATTAAACTCCCGATCATTGTTATTTTTTGATAGAAAAAAAAACTATATAGTTAATCAGAACTCTGTTCTGTATGCTGGGCAGAGAAAGACACTTCTAACACCACAGTTTGGTCCCTTCCTAGTGACAGTAGTACTGTTGCAGCAATGTGTCATCATTTGGGGAGATGGTGTTTCAGTTTTTTATAGCATAACATAATAACATAATAGCATTTTATATAAAATTTTATCAAAAGTTGAAAGCAATATCATACATAAATTTTCATTTTCTTGTAATTTATTTAGGGAAAACAATTTTTTAAAAGACTTTCTGATGGTGGGTCTTAAGGCTCCATGTCTAATTTATGCATGTGCCTATTGCTAGAGTTTTAGGCAGAAGGGCATTTACACAATATAAGCCTAGAAGCTTAAATGGTTTGCCTCAATATCTCAAAAGTGCTGTGTGTGTGTGTGCACACATGTGTGCACGCCCAACCTCTCAGTTGCTAGCAACTTCCCCCTCCCCCTCTCCCCCCTCTGCACTGGTTATTTTATTTATCTAGTTATTTTTGGGAGGCTCATGCAGCTTGAACTCTGGCCTGGGCCCTGTCCCTGAGTTCTTCAACTCAAGGCTACTGCCCTGCCCCTGAGCCACAGCCCCAATTCCGGGTTTCTAGAGATTAATTGGAGATAACAGTCTCTCGGCTGGCTTTGTATTGCCCAGGCTGGCTTTGAACCTTGATCCTCAGATCTCAGCCTCCTGAGTAGCTAGGATTTACAGGTATGAGCCACCATGCCCAGTGTTGCTGGTCATTTTTTTTTTTTTGAGATAGGTTCTTCTTTCTTACCAAAGCCATGCCTGGGAGCAATTTACCTATGCTATACTTCCCACCATCATGTGTCACTGTCCCCAGCTCTAGGTTGAGAAGGAATCATGTGAATCTTTTGGCCCCGGTTGGCCTTAATCAAGTTCTTCCCATTCTTAACTTACTAAGTAATAAGATTACAGGCATGCCTATGCCCCCCTCCACCAGCTTCAAGGCTAATCTTACATTAATGAGCATAATATGTGACTAGTAAACAAAGGCATACAGATTATTTGCCAACAAAAGATACACTGCAGCAGGTTGGGAGACTGAGAGCTGAGGATCATGATTCAAAGCCAGCCTAGGCACTAAAGAACATCAGACTCTTATCTCCAATTAACCACTAGAAAATAGGAAGTGGGGCTGTGGCTCCAGGGGTAGGGTGGTAGCCTTGAGCTGAAGAGCTCAGGAACAGGACCCATGCCCAGAGTTCAAGCCCCATGACCAACAACAACAGAAAAAAAAAAGAAAAGGTACATTGCTTGGGAAGACTGTGCACAAAAATATAAAAGCTTAATTTCTTCCATCATCTCTCCGCCAATCCTTTTACTTTTTATTTCTTCTGTTCATCTGTTTCTTCTCTCCCCCAATTCTATATTCTTTCAATTCCATTACAGTTTAGTTTTTTTCTTTTCTTTTCTGAATCAGAGGACTCAGGGAAGAGAAAAGGAGGAACAGGAGACTACAGCTTTTTGATGCCAGCTCTGGTTTTATAAATGGAAACTTTTAAGAGGAGTCAGAAAAATCTGTTTTTCTTTCTCCTGCTATTGAACTGGAGAGCCACATCTGAAGTGACCTGCAGACCCCAGGGAAGTCTTGCTCAGTAACTATTTGTTGATTCATTGATTAAACGGCATGGAGAGAAGGGGCATCGAGCAGGGAGATTCCCTTAGTAGTGAAAGCTTTGAAACTCCAAGCTTCGGTCAGTATACAGTAGGAGGGCTTCTACATGACCTTCCAATAACTAATCTCCTTTAAGAACTAAATCAAAGCAGCTAAGGGATTTTTGTCAGATGGATTTTGTCTACAGTCTGGTTTTTGGCAGTTGTATGTAGAAAGCAATACATTCTTCACAAGAATATGAACTTCTGTAATTTTTTCCCCCTGAAAGGAATGAAGACCAGGCGCCAATAGAGATCTCTAGAGAGGGACTTTTGTTTATCCATGGTACTGTCCAGCCAGGGACAGCTGCAAGATGGATGCCTTTCTCACACTTTGCAGCCAACCTTTTCCCTAACCACTTTTGTCTGATGCATGGACACCATAGCATGGACCCTTTCCAGAGTCCCCTCTTCCCAGAGTAGAGAAGAAAAATCCCTGTGATTAGAGCTGATGCCATGTGAATGACAATTGGTGTCCATGCCATAGGCTATAGAATGCTAGAGCTGGAACTTTTTCATATTAACACTTAGATAAGGTCCCCAAGGTCATACAAACTGTGAGTTGAAAAGTCAAAACTAGACTTTTGTATTTCTGATACCAAAGATTGCTATTATTATTATTATTGTTATTACTACTACTACTACTACTATTGGAGATACCTGCCTTATAGTGGAATAGACTTCTGAGGAAAGAACTTACCTCATGGGAGGAAAAATAATTTTGGAAAGAATGACTACCTTAAAGATGCTCAAAAGAATTGTATATGCTTGGCTCAAATTCCAAAGCAGTTCAATGACCCATGGGAAAAAATACTTAACCATTCCAGCCCGTAGTTTGCTTTGTTGTGAAATTGTGTGTCGGAGTTTTTAGCACTCTTTGCCTCCTGACCAGCAGGAAGGGCAAAGAGAACACGCCCCGACTAAGACGAGACCAAGACCGAGAAAGGATAGGGCCAGCTGGCCGCCTTCACCTAGCCCTCCCTTCTCCAGAGGGAAGACACAGACGCGCCAGGAAGAATGTCACAGCAGACTAGTTTAATGGGAAGATACCAGGAGCTAAAGTAAGAAGCAGGATTGTTTATTAACATAAAAGTAGGTAGGTGGGGTCAGAGAGGGCGGTGGGGCCAATCCATGGGGTCGAGGTAACCTTATTTTACACACAAACCATAGCCAAACCTCCCAACCAGGAGACAGGCAGGTTGGATCTCCAAAACCAGGAAGTGAGCACTGGGCCATGAGGTAGGCCTTTTACCCTTGATGTGACGTGCCCCACAATTGTGGTTAAAATATCTGTGATGCCTACAGTTTAGGTTTGTTTCAAGGATTAAATAAGATTATATATGTTAAGTGCCTAATCCAGGTCTTGACTCAAGTTGGGTATCAGAAAATATTGTAAATCCTCTTTCCTTTTCACAATTGGCAGGGGCATTGTTCATGGGAGAGTTATAAGAAAAAGGCCTTAGGTATCCATCTGGAATTGTGTAGCTCAGTGGCTTCCAATATTTCCTTCTGTTGTCACACATACAGAAGATGTATGCGAAGAGTTACCATATGCTTGGCAGAATGTTATCAATGAGTTGTAGTGTGGTGGTGGTAATGGTACTGGTGGTGGTGGTGGTAATGATATTTGTGGTGGTGGTGGTGGTGGTGACAGATGCTCATGCTGATGCATGATGTGAATATACATTCTAGCCAGAATTATAACGGATCTTCAAACCTGACCCAGATTGACTGCTTCTTTCCCTCCACCAGGGAAGAAATGTGAAGGTTAGAGTGAGAGTGATGCCATCAGAAGTACAACTGTGCTCAGTTAAATTAGAAGAAAGTTGTCAGTAGACACCATAACTATATCACTGAAAAAAATTACCATTAGCATTGCAACTGGTCTAGAAGATGCCATTTTTTTCTGGAGGAATATGATTCTTGAAGATCCTTCTATATCATAGCTCTGGAACTAGATTCTGTGTCAACTTTCTGTAGTGATAGAGCCACTTTCACTCTCCATTCCCCACCCCCCTTAAATTGGTGTAATAATGGTAGGTCCTGCATAAGATTGTGGTGAGGATTAAAAGAGATCACACAGCAAAATGTTAGGAAGAATATCTGATACACGTTATGAGCTGGGTAAAAGCTAATAACTAGTAGTGTTTTTTTGTCCTAAAGTTACTTATAATTCTCCTCCAAAATTTCCAGTATTAAACTAGTCACAATGTCATTCATACATAAAACCAGCTTTTAGTTTTAACAAAATAGCAGCTGTTTTTATTGTATGAGTTAGTATTAAAATAGGCACTGTGCCATGTGATCTATACAGTTATTTCATTGATGCAATTCTGTCATCACTCTTATTCCTAGAAAATTTCACCTGCCCTTATCTTATAAATGACAAATAGCCTTCAAGATGTGATGAAATTTGCCTAAGTCCACATAGCTAAGTCCACATGTTGGAGGCAACTCTTCCCTATGCACATGCATCCTCTCAGTCAGTTGGAGACAATTTGTAGTGTTTATTAGAATAGTTGACTCTCTGGAGTGAAAGCTGAGAGCAAAGAGGAAGAAGAAATGTGTTGGGCGGGGGTAGGAGGTTTACCTTCACCTTCAAGCAGTTCTGAAAGCAGATCTGGTAGCATCTTCATCCTCATTTACATTTAGTCAGCTTGAATAGCCCAACTAGGAATGATGGATTTGAGCTTTTCATGATGGTAGCTTTGTCTTTATATCCAGTACATAGTGTGATAGCTCTTGGGTGTTGGAAATGTCTTTGGACATTGAAGTGTTGCATGGAAGTAAGGAGAGCAACACAAATGGAGTATACCAAGGGATAGTTTACTTCTGGTGCTACTGTCAAGAAGCCAAGTGTTCAAGCATGCTTAGCAAGAAGACAAGGTAGGTTTTATCCTCAATGTATGTTTCAGTCCTTTGTTCTGATAGATCAGAAATTAGGTTAACAATGTAACACAATTGGCTAGTTTGGAAGGTGTTCACGCTTATCTCAGGAATCAACCTAAACCAGGACAACTGGCCAAAGCAGGAATTTGTCAGAAAAACATTTCTTACTCAGCTGGTATTCTACCACTTGAGCCATGTCCTTACCCTTTACATAAACAATTCTTGGAAGAGGATGTGGCACAACTGAAACAGCTTCTTGTAAGATGGCAGCTATCCTTTAAATGGTGGTGCTGTGTCAAGCAGCCACTTTGACAGCAAAGATTCCGACTCCTACAGTATTTCATGCGAATCTATAGAAAAGAAAGTGATATAAACACAGAGAAAAGAGTGCAGAGGAAAATAAAAGCATGTAGAACCAGTGACAAGAGGATAAATAATACAACAATCTTTATCCTTTATCAGATATCAATATTGCAGACTTTCAAGTCCTGTTGTACTTTTATAGCCCAGGCATGGATTAGATCTATATCTATAAAGTGGATCAACTGTACAGTACAATTTAATCCTCTTAATTTAAAAATAGCTTTTAATTATATAATTGATATTAAGAAAGTTCTTGAGACTACTCCCAGTTACATTTTTCTTTGAATTTACAGATTATGAAACTGAACTATACTTTCCCACATAGTTTTCCTGTGATTCTAGGAAGATATAACAATCATTAAAGCTGTTTTTTTTTCTTTTACAAATTGACACCCCCCCAAAAAAGAATTTTCTGTTTACTGTGGCAGTCTTTTCTAATTAGTGTGATTTTCACCTAATCAACTTCTAAGAACAAGGTACATGTGGATGGAGGAGAATCACACCTGCATGTATCAGGAAGGGACATGCTGAGAGATGAAGAGATGAAATAGAAGGGTGTTCCTTTTCTCCACTGTTCTATTGTTTTCAAATGTGGAATGCTATCCCTTGGTCTTTAAGGTCTAGAAGGGCTATGGCTTGCAATGTGATATGTTTCATGGGCTCTAAGCTAGGCATGGGGGAGAGTTGCGAGACTCTAGGATAGGCAATGGAAAAGACCCTGTGTCATCTTGTGTTGTAGCTGCCTGGGGTCTAGGAGAAGGTATGGCATTTTCCCCAGATGGTTGCTGCTGGATCCCACAATGTAGCTGTCACTCTGAGGAGCAGATGGAGTTCCCTTCAGATTCATACTTCTCACAGTGCATGCTTGTTTTGTTGGGGTAGGTATAGGGGACCAGGAATAGGAATGATATATCAAACTTGGGTGAGAAATAAGACGTGGTAAGAAGCAGTCCCAAAAGTAAAAGAAAAATCATTGTACTTTTCAAGGTCAATGTCAAGGTCAGATGACTTTTTTCAGCCAGTTTAAATATCATCACTGAAATGAGACTATGAGTCAAAGGTACTAAAGCTCTTCTGAGTAAACAATTGGAAGTTACCAGTCTTGGTGTTTAGACTTTTGGAGGCGGAGAGATAGATTGAATAAAAGAAAAGGTGATGAGAATTTCCTTTTCCCTTTTGATGATCATAGAATCATGTGAGTAAAGTGGGATAAGGTTGATCCAATCATTGTTTTCTTGCTGTTGTTTCTGAAATAACATGTAAAATAGCTTCCTTTTAATAACCCATGTGTTGTGAAAGTTTAGGAAGTCACAAATTTTCACACTTCTTTTATAGCTGAGTTAGCAAAAGCAAGATTAGGTATCTTAGGTGTCTTGTTCACAATAGCCAAACTGTGTGTGTGTGTGTGTGTGTGTGTGTGCGCGCGTGTACGTATGTGAAAAAGAGACAGAGAGACAAAGATAGAGAGCAAATACTAGAAATGAGGTTTTATACTACTTAGTTCCAGGTTATTTTCCACCTCTTAGAAACTCCAATCATGGGAAGAGAGTTCATAGAGCTTTGAACTGTAGATAGAATATGAAAGAAACTGGAAAAGGGAAAATGCCCCTGAGATGCTCAACAATAACAACAGCGACAACAATAACAACAATAAATGCTTGTGAGGTCATTTCTCATGTTGAGTATGGTCTTCAAGGCTCTAAGGTGGTGCAAAGGTTATATCTTTGTCTTTAATTGAAAACTGAAGGCAAGAGGGTAGGGGAAAGAGCCAGAGGAGAGAGTCAGAAAAAGGCTCTATGCCCAGTGTGCAGTGTTGTGCTCCTCTCAAATCTCTGTTTCTGAAGTCACACAGTAGAGTAGGGATACCCCTTTGTCTCAGGAGATGCACTTGAGGTAGCTTCAAGCACAAAGGGAAATGGCCTTGTACGTGTAAGTTTCTCCCACGTGTATGTGTAAGTTTCTCTCACATGTACAGTTTCTCCCACTTTACCAGATAATAGGAAAATAGTCTCAATCTATAGCATCATGTTGGAAAGGGAAGGGACAGCTAAATGAAATCCAGTGTTTGTAAACATGGTGCAGAATTCTTTCATTAAATTAACTAATATCCTTACAGGGAAAATATCTGGTCTAATACTTAATTGAAATTTGTTTGCCTTTTCTTTCTCTACTCTTTATTGTGGTTTGGAATAAAATTTTCTTAGTCATGTGGCTGTTAGAAGGGGAAGTGAGTGTGTCTTCTCTGTCCTATGAGCTTTATTTTATTAATATCCAGTGAATAAGGTCGTAGGACAATAGTGTATTAAGATGGATTTCTTGACTTGGCTTAATTCGAAGATTATAACAAGGCTCAGAGATCTTCAGGTTGATCTGCCATAGCCAGCATTAGACTATAGATTACCAGTACAAAGTGCATCCAAGCTATTCCTGATGCCTCAAAAGTACTGTATTGTTACTGGTAGACTGGATGACCTGGTGTCACAGAGGTGTCAACTCTTTGTTTTCAAGCCACCATTAACCAGCAACAGCTATCTCATAATACTTCAACTTTACTTTTATAGTGTCCAACCACTGGTTATCATGTACACTACACATACATTCAGACTTGCAAACATATAACAGGCTTGCTCTGTATTTTCCTCCACTGGATTACTTAATAACCAACTTAATCTTTAGTCAAGTTTCACTTTAATACCCCTAGAAATTAGAGTGAAATATTGCCTTCACTCATTTGCTATGTTTCACAGGCACAGGAGAGGTAAAAGATAAAGTATCAATTCTTATGGATCTCATAGTTCCAAGCTTTTAAGACTGTATTATAGAAACTTTGTAATTATTGTGGGTAATCTTGCAGAAAATTAAATGTTGAGTTTGCATATGTGAAGAAGTTTGGGCTACTTTGCTCACCGTATCTTGTTAGTGCTCAGCCTCTCCCTGTCAGGCTTTGGTTTCACTCTGCTGCTAGTGAAATGCTGTTTGTGGAATAAGTGAAATCCGTGGCATAAAATCGTTTTGATGTGTTTTTAGGGTGCTTGATGTATGGTTCAGTGGTTCCTTTCAAGATGAGCCCAGACCCAGTTCTCAGCTACAGGTAATTGATCCCCCAAGCAACCTTTATTTTGGCAAAATCTGGACACATTTTAGTTTATTGCCAAGAAGAAAATCCTGCTGGTTTTCTAGTGAGTGGAGCACAGAGAAGCTACTAAACAAGGCAACCTTCCCTCCCCTCCAGTCAACAAGGAAGTACTGTTAAAATATCAGCAGTGTCAACATTAGGAAGTTTCTCTCTAGACAAAAAGGTAAAGGACAAAGTGAGTGGCTTAAGTACTTTCCTGATTTATCTATCTATTTTTGCAATTGACTAGTTTTATGATTAAGAATTTCCCTTATGTCTCCGAGGAGTCAATCTAGAAAGAGGCCATGTACCACACATGTTTATACAGATAGTAAAAATATAGCCAATGTGTTGTAAATACATGAACAGCTCATAGCAAGCAGTGCCACAGCCATTTCCACAGCTACGACTTTAGCCAGAGCTTGTTGTATACACAAGACAGGGCCCCAAAGCAGGTCCTGGTATCAATTTAGTGAAGCCTTCCAGCAATTTCACTGGGGGAGAGGGGTGAATATAATAACTTCACCCACAGATTCTGAAGCCATGTGGGAATATAAGGAGTTCCTGGTTGGAAATGTGAGGGTCAAGAGACTGACAACAGATGATCTAGAAAGAGGTTGGCTTTAGTTTTCTAAATGCCCCTGGTGGCTCAAGCTATCATTCAATGGTGGTAATTGTGCACAAGTGTTTCTCTGGGAAACCAGAATTGCCCTCATAAAGTAGGTTTATACTTGCTTCTAGAGGAAGGAGAAAAAAAAGGAACCAAGATTGTGTGTTACACAAGCCAGTTCTGCACCTGGGCCAATGCCCACTTGTCTTACCCTCTCCAACACCTGTTCTTGATGAAACTGGTCTTCAGGTTGTGGGTAAATGACAGAGAGTAAGGATCCAAAACAGCCCTAGCCTTGTCCACACACAATGCCTTTTCCTCCTGTGGCTCTCACCTTCCATTTGACTGTCCTCTGAGTCCTATTCCATAGTGACAAGGGCCTCCTTCTTCAAATGCCATCAACCGGGTGAGTCTGAACCACAGATGTTTAGTAAAAATATAAGAGAAAATTCTCAAAGCGGGCCTCATGGGAGATGCTCCATCGATACATTTCACTGTGGATTTTCCCCTGGAAATGTCAGGTTCAAAGTCTTATTCCCAGTGGGGATTTCTGTAGGAACTGGGAAGTTAGCTAAATTCTCTGCTTTCATATCTTCTTAGGGTTTGGGGGGGTGGGGTCTAGGGAATAAGATTTGTCATAGCTAGACATCTTATCTTTGCCCACACAGTTTTCTGTATTAGACCTAAATTTCCATAAAAAAAAACTGGAAAGGAAAACATTGCAAATCACTAGAAATATATCAGCATTGTGAGCAGCAGAATTTATAGGGCACTAATGGATATCCAATGCTATTTATCTTTCTAGTAGCAGTTCAAACACCTCTGCCTTTTTCCTAACATAAAAGGGCTTTCTGTCAAAGAGTTGTAGAATCCCCGAAACCAGTACTCGACTTGAGGGAAGTGGCATTCTGTTCTTTGTTTTCTTTGTGATATGTACAGGGGTTGTTGAGGGTATTCCTTGCTCCAGTTTTTCTTTTTTTTTTCTTTTTTCTTTCTTTTTCTTTTCCTCCTTCCTCATTCAGGCTTGTGGTATTTGTGTAGAGCCTTGCATAAATGGGCTCAGGCACGGAGTGAGAGAGAAAAGGCCCAGGTCACATGTTTTCTATCCTGTTTGGATTAAAACATTTATTCATAATGGGTTTTCTCTGTGCCTAAACGCTGGTACATTCGTGCAGTTTATGTAGTCTATTTTGTTCATCAAGTTCAAATACAATTTGCAAGGCATACCCATGCATTGAGAAAGACTTCTAGTGTTTTGTACATATTAACTCAGCCCTACACAGTCTCTTGGCTTCCATCACTTTTGTTTCCTATGGAGGAAAGGTCTGGAATGCAGGTGAATTTTCCCAAATCAGGAAGGACTGCACCGACTTTGAGATATCTCCCCCTGTGGCTGCCAGTTGGTAGAGAGAGACCTGTGTGCTGCATCTGGCTAGCTCATGACCTTGGCGCAGATTGTTTTGACATTGATCAGCCTTACTCTTCAAAATGAAAGGATTAAAAAGAATACCAATATAGAATAGAGGTATGGTGTGAAAAATAAGTGAAGGTAAATACAAAGCAAAGAAAGATTTAGTGACTGGCTTGCAAGTGCATACAGACACTTGTGTTAGTATTTTCTCTAAAATAAAATCTAGTCTGCATATTCAAATCTTAGAATTAGAATTACCGTTGCATTCAGTAAACTTCAGAAAAAGCAGAAAGTAAAATCCAAGTCTTTCTGTCAGTCTTTTGAATAAGGCTCTGGAAGTGGTATCCCATTTTATTTGTTTGTTGTGCTGGTTGGGATGAGGCTTGAACTCCAGGTCTCATGCTCTTGATTAGCTCTTTTGCTCAAGGCTGGTGCTCTACCACTTGAGCCCCACCTCCCTCTCTGGCTCATTGGTAAGTTAGCTGGTTATTAAAAGTCTCTTGGCTAGTTTTGAACTGTGATTCTCAGATCTCAGCCTCCAGAGTAGCTAAGATTACCAGCAGGGGTCCTCACACCTGGTATCATTATGAATGCTACATGCATGTAAGTATACATGTATGTATATAAGTGTATGCATGCATAGTATATATAGATACATGTTTATATGGATATGTGTATATTTACTGAAGCACTTCTGATAACTTATATTTGTATATACTCCAGAGAATGGCTTCTGAGATAGCTGGTCATCTTTCCTTCCCCAGCATGCTTTTCGCCTTCAATAGTTGAACTAAGTTCCTGGAATGTTCGCTTTTCACCTGGAAGGGTTTTATTTACTCCACTGAAATCTAACTACGAGCCTCTTCCCTCTACCCTAGCTCACACCCCATGCATTTTATGGTGGGTCGTACAAAATTGGCTAACATAAATGATGTGATAATGAAGCTGGACTAAAGGTCATGGGATGGTTAACATGTGTGAGGAGCTTGTGGGCTTAGCCCCTCTGGTGAGGGAAAGGCTGGCCCACCAACTGCATCCATACTTCAAAGCCTGTCTCTGCCTTGCTGCACTAACTTCATTATCTGTGCTAGTGATATCTTTGAAGAACATATCTATACCCAGGATACAGTTACTTCACAGTAGGAGATAGCAGGAGGTGGCTTGTTCGGTTGCCAGCTTCCTAAAATGCTTTTTAGAGTCAGCTGGGTTGCTTAGTCCTCTCTTGCTCTTGGATTAAATATAAAAATAACTATGTAAAGCATATCAACTCTCTTTTCCCTGTCTGCTGAAACTGCAATCTCCTAGGCTTTTTCTAGAACCCATTAAAGAGGGAAGAGGAGGGGTAACAAAATCTCCAAATGCCAAATCCCTGGATGAGATACTCAGAACAGATTCTGAAGTTACAGCTCTATGGGTGCTCATCCCAGCTCCATGTTGATAGTTAATGAAGTAGCATGGACTTTATTTTCATGCCGCTGCCTCCTCCTCCTCTTTCTCCTCCTCCTCACCCCCTCCTTCATCAAGAAAGGCAACAAGGGAAAGAAAAACAACCCCAAACCAGGTGATATCTTCATCGCTAAGCTATAAGAGTTAGATGTTCAGAAAAATACATTATGGACCCAAAACGAGGTCTGGTCTCTGCCTAGTTTCCACCGATCCAAACCAGCCTTGTTCTTGTGTGTATATAAACAGAAGCCTTCCTGAAAGTCAGATTTCTATCTCTGACAATGGAACCTCCCTGCCAGATGCTGCCTTCCTTTGGTAACCTCCTCACAAGAGGTTGGGTTTTTTTTTTGGGGGGGGGTACCTGTATAATGAGCATTGTTTTGGGGGCCTTTGGTCCTGTTGACTTTTCTGTTGGTGGGATGATCTGAAATGTAAAGAGACAAGCTCTTAACCACACTGAAATTTAATAAAATGCCCTGTTCTTTTCACATCAAAATGTGGCTTGCTATTGAATCTCTAAGGTAGTTAACAGACAAAGACCAGGGGAGAATTTTTTGTTTAGCTCTTCTCCCTTCCTCCTCCTGTCCTTAGAAAGTCTCTCTCCTTGTATGGCATAGCCCTAAAAAACATGGTCATCCCTTTTGTGATAAAAATTCAGTGGAGACAGTGCCAAAGTGTCACGCTAAAACAGCTGCCAGCACCCTGCGTGACATTCCAAATATTAATACAAGTAGAATTAATTCACACGTCAGGGGTGTTTCAAGAATCCATTTTAAGTTGGCACTTAACTTCAGTTTGAGATTTCTCTGTGACTGCCCATGTTGAAAAATGTTTGTTAAACAAGACAGTGTTGGGCCATCCTCCCTCTCCAAGTTCATTTCAGCGAATTGGTTAACTCACACTTGATATTTACTAGAGTAAATGTTGATGAAAAGTGGTTATCCTTGGTCTGCAATGAAGTTTCCATAGATATTTTTCCCCTGGCCCTATCCTTTTCAGCTGAGCCCACTTGGTTTTATTTTGTGGGACGAGCAAATGCGATATATTTATCACTAGTGGATTAGTTAATTGCCTAATTTCTAGTTCATTTTAAAAGTCTCAGCTCTAAAATATATCCGGTTTTGTCTATACAGAGCCGATTCCTTGTATCTTTGCATTAAATTTAGATTGTGGCAAAGCATAAGCCAGACAAAAGTAAAACTTGGGTGACTAGAGCTTCTCCTGGCCATGTCTTCCTATTTCTGTGGTGAATTTAATAAAGCAACTATCTTGGAGTAATAATTCCTACAAGCCCCAGACATTCCTTTGGGGGAAAAGGACTGACCTTTTCCTGTTTTAATAAAACCTTTGTGAATTTGGACTTGCCTTTCCTATAGACCAGTGCAACTGTGTTTTCATTCCATATTTAAGGGAGGGTTGAGCTTTTTATTCCTCTGATTAGGAAGCATGAAAGCAGCCCTGGAGACAGGGCTCATGTCAGGTTTGTATTATGCCAGTTCATTTAGGACTTATTTACGTGCATTTAATGCCTTGAATTTATATTATCTACTTCTCTGGGATCAGATTTGGTTGTTGTGATTTGCTACTTCTCTCTTTATTTCCTAAGGAATTGGGGAAGAGTGCATTTATCATGGCAGGTTGCATTATTGTCTGGTGATTGGCAGGCTATTTTATCCTAACTGTGACACTAGTGATTTTAAAAGGTTTGGTTTTGCCTTTATCTTGAACAAGAAGCATTTTACACATTATTAACTCCTAAAAGTCCCACTAGATGGGCAATTTGGAAAGGAAGAACTTAAGACTTTTTGAGAAAAATACAGAACCAAATGCTCAAGATCCCTTATGCCGATTCTTTATGGTCACTAAAAATATTTAGCATACGGAATAAAAAGGACCAGCTATGAAAGGGTGGATTATTTTGAAATAGAATAATGAGCATAGCACATTCATTTCTAAGAGATTTCTTCTCCATCTTCTCTGCTCTAAATTTGTTTTGACTGTTCAGACATCAGGCATTTGTTCCCTGTTGTCTGTCTGTCTCTCTAGCTTGTGTTCCTTGTTGTTTAAGTTTTATAACTCAAAGTTCACTCTCTCCTCTTGGGTCCTAGCCTATTCCTAAGAAATGGAGTGATGTAGATGCTTGAACAGGCAAGGGTGTCTGGATGAATTTGCTTTGATAAACATGGCATAGCCAGTGGCTTTCCATCATAGTCTAGTAAGAGAGTTATGGTTTCCAGACTTCAGCCATCATTTGGTAGCTTTTATTTTTTCTAGCATTACAGACTTTATAATGCCTTACCAGTGGGAAAATAGAGAGTAGTAAAAATCCAGCTTGATAAAAAAACCAAACAACAACAAAAAACCCACTGTGAATAAAACACACATAGAGAAAAACCACATGATACAAGTGCATGGCATGTTGAATTATGTATTTAACTTGCATTATATAAATATCACATGAATATGTATAGTTTATAAGTGTTTTATACTAGCTAAGATAAGAAATAGGAATTTTTAAACAACCCCAACTCCATCATGTGTCCCAGCCAATGAATTTCTTTGTGCCCTACTGAAGTTATCTTATATGAATTATTTCATTGGCTTCTTTATATTTTACATGTGTGTATATGTACGTGTGTGTGTATGTACGTGTGTGTGTGTATGTATGTATGTATGTATGTATGTATGTATGTACAAATGCTCAGAATAAGCCAGGCTCTGCAACTCATGTCTGTAATCCTAGTTACTCAGGAGGCTGAGATCTGAGGATCAAAACCAGCCCAGGTACCAAAGTCTGTGAGACCAATTAACCACCAGAAAACCATAAATGATGCTGTGGCTCAAGGGATAGGGCAATAGCCTTGAGCTGAAGAGCTCAGGGATAGCGCCCTGGTCCAGCATTCAAGCCCCACAACCAAAACATGAAGTGCTTAGAATAGTCAAATTCTTGCAACATCTCAGATTGGCCATGAATTTGGTTCTTCCTAGCTCAACCTCCTAAGTGCTAGAATTATAGCAGTGTGCCACCATACACTGATTCTTTTCTTTCCTTTTTTCATTTCTTTTCTTTTCCTTTCTGTTCTCTTTTTAATGTTTTCAAGCTATGAGAGTTTGAACTAAGTGCCTTGTGCATGCTAGGCAGATATTGTCACACAAATCACATCTCTAACAACTCTAAAAATATACCACGATTGTGCATTTCCAAACACCATATTTTTTCATTTAAAAAGGTAATTTTTGTGTATAAATACCACATCTTCTTGATCCATTCATCTACTGAGGGGCATCTGGGTTGGTTCCATATCTTAGCTATGATAAATAATGCTGTAATGAACGTGGCTGTGCTGGTAGCTTTAGTTTGTTTCTAGATATTTGAGTAAATGTCCGGGAGTGGGATTGTTGGGTCATGGTTAGCCTTTTGAAGAATCACCATACTGCTTTCCAGAGTGGTCAACTAGTTTACACTTCCACCAACAGTGTATTAATGTTCCCTTTTGTCCACGTGCCTGACAGCATCTGTTGTTATTAGATTTCTTGATAATAGCCATCCTAACTGGAATGAGGTGGAATCTCAAAGTTGTTTTGATTTAATTTCTTTTCTGGAAAGAGATGTTGAGCATTTCGTCATGTGTCTGTTGGACATTCTTATTTTTCTTCAGAAAAGTCTCTCTTTTAATGGGATGGTGTTTCTTTGAAGACTTGTGTTTGAGAGGTTCAATTTTTTGAGCTGTAGATGTATTTTAGATATGAGGCCTTTGTCTGTTATATGGCTAGTGAAGATCCGAATTCTATGCTGCCATAAGAAAGAATGACATCACTCCTTTCAAAAGGAAATAGAAACACTTGAAAAATAAATTTAAATGAAATAAGCCAGGCTCCATGAAACATAGGCTCCATGGTTTCCCTCATTTGCATTAAGTAGTGCACATTCAGGGTTCTCCTTGCAGAGGACCACATAGTTTAGTAGCTACGTGTATATGGCCATATAGGATGAGGATAAGCAAAATGAACTCCACAATAGGGAAATAATTGTTTCATTTTTGTGTTTGTTGTTCTCAACCTACTGTGTGAGGTTATTTCTTTTCTCTCTTCCTTATTTTTCTTTGTTTCTCTCTTTATGGTTTATCTCATGTTGTCACTGTATCTAACTTTGGTACCTGGGATATTGTATATATGCTCATTTGTTTCTTTGAAATAGGGAAGGGAATAGGAAAAGCAAGATGATTGGAAGGGGGTGGGGAGAGGGAAACTAGGAGAAAAACATAGGAAGGGGTCTCAATGTTCAAGAAGTAATGTAACCAGTACCTAATGAATGTAACCTTAAACCCTCTTTACATCACCCCAATAATAAAATACAATTCAAAAGAAAAGATAATTTTTTCAACACTCTTTAATTTATAGTTTGGTTTTAGTCCTGTGGTCCATTTATTTATACTTTTATCTTCTGAGGAACTCAGGCCATTTGCTCTATATTGTTTCTCTGAGCCTGAGTTATGTGAGTGACACTATTACCCACAGTGAAGTCCAAAATGTTCCTCTGTCCCCTGGATTTCCTGCAAATCAGCAACCTGATCTGAGACTGGATCCTACTTATATTGTTTGATAGTTTTGGCAAAGCTGCTGTTGATGGTTGGCAAGGCTGCAATCCCTATTGAAGCTCACCTCATCCCTCCTTTAGCCAGTAGGAACCTCTGAAAGTTGGTTTTGAAGTCCTGTGTCATCATGTTAAAAGCCTTTGACAGCTTTCCTGCTATCTTTTAATATAAGACATTCCATTTTTTTCTCGTACATTCTCTGCTCTAGAGTTGGACTTGCCAGTTCTCCAGGAGACCCAGGTTGCTTCAGGTAAGAGCTACCATTTAAAGACCAAATGCTAAGGAGGTTCGATGGTAAAGGATTGGTTAATTTTTGTTAACATTTTAGAGATGGTAAGACTGGACAACACATGGCATTGTTTATTTTATGCACACGAGGACTTCATGTCAATATCCCAATTGAAATTTGCAACTGCAGTTTTAACTTCTTTAGCCTTCTAGTTTCATTTTCTTTCTTCCTTTGGATAATTGAGTATCAAGGACATGGAGGGTGAATAACATTTGAATATCTCAATGTGCTCATTTAGCACATATTACAAGTGCAGTAGTCTCAGAAAACAGTAAATCTTTTTCAATATCTGGTTCTCCCCCCTTCTGTCATTAAAAAAAGTTGTGCTAGTTTTACATAATCAGATAATCTCATTTGTCTGCTCTCTACCTATAGATCCTCATTTAGTCTTAGATCCATAGGTAGATATTTATTTAATATTCACCTCCAGTCATTATAGCAATTATCTGTAATCATTTTGATTGTCAAACACATATTCCTTATAAAGAATTCAAAGGAACCATTAGAGTTCTTTCCTATAACTGAGTCTTACCTTCCAAAATTGCAAGTCAATTTTGCTGGGTATAAAAATCTTTCCTCTGATATATTGAATAAGGTGCTCCATCTTCCTTTAGCTCAAGCAATTTCTTCAGAAAATCTGATGGTATTTTAATTTTCTTTATGACATAATCCATGCATTCTTTTAGCCTAGAAACTTGGATTTTACAAGACTGTGCCTTGCTACTGGTTTTTGGCATCAAAAAAAATCTCAGGTACATGGTAAATTTTTGTACTTCAGGAAATTTTATTGAATTGTAGTTATTGTTTGCACTGTTCTCTTGCTTCTTTGGAGGGGTTCTATTTTCTAATGCTTTTGAATAAATAAATAAAAATGAAAGGAAGTTGAAGCTCTAAAAATAAAAAAGACAGAAAACCAACCCTTGACACAAGGTTTTCTTAAAGAAATAATAGATAAACATAATAAAAATGCAAAATGAAATTGAGGAGGTAAAAGGAAAGAGTGGACATATTTGAGAATAATATATTGGATTTTCTTCTCATTTTTCTATTTTTTGTCAGTTGTGGCATTTGAACGCAGGGCCCACGAACTGTCCCTGTGCTCTTCAGCTCAAGGCCAGTGCTCTACCACTTGGAACCACATGCCATTCCAGTTTTCTGGTGGTTAATTGGAGATCAGAATCTCATATACTTTCCTGCCTGGGCTAGCTTTGAATGGTGATACTCAGATCTCAGCCTCCTTTATATCTAAGATTGCAGGTGTCAACCATCAGTGCCTGGCTGATTTTCTTATTTTAAAAGGGATTGCAATTCAACATGGCAGTTTTTGAGTACAATGCATCTTGACCCAATATCACCCTTTTCCTCATTCTCTTTTTCTCCAAATCAGTATGTTGGGTTTTAAAAGTCAGAACATTCTTGTTGTAATTGCTTGTTTTAGATGAGCTCTGAAAAGGCTAGAGTAGCCTCAGAGGAATGCCTTGTATGTCAGTTAAGTACTCCAAACCTTATTCTTCATGAGAAAAAAAGAAAAATATTTGTGATTTGTCAGCAAGATCTTTGAAAGCTAGTTCTGGTTCCCAATTATTACCAGTTCTCAAATTGAAGGAGAAATCTAATCCAAAGCCTTTCTGCTCAGACACCTGATCACCTACACCCAGGAAAAACTGGGTTCACCTCTGCTTGTGACCATCTCAATCACACCTTTATAGTGGTCTGCCATTAATGCATACAATCACAGTTGGGGTCTGCAGTATGTTCTATACATTCAGACTGAAAATGTAATTTCAGATCTTGCAGGGCCTGTGTTGTTTTAGTGATATTATAATCAATGATTGTAGCTCCCTTTGAAGCTCATAAAGTGACCTCTTTTGACATTGATTTCTCATCTGCTTTTTTCCTTGACCTTTCTCCACCTCCGATGTTTCTTTATTTGCTAAGGCATAGTCTTTTATTGCCAGGCACCCGTATAATAACCACAGTATCCATACATTCAGCTTTGTTCAGGTCATTACTACCTAAATAGACACTGGGGTGGTAAAAACTAGTCCTAAAAACCGGTATTGTAACTCTCTTTTTTTCTTCTTTTATGAGAAGACATTCAGGTGTGCTGTCAGATATTTTTTGCTTAGAATCATATCTAAGAAAATTGTTACATATGTGTCTATCTTAGCTTTGAGGGAGATTCCTTTAACTGAGGAAACCTCAAAAAATGATACTCAAGTTGGAATGTGTATTTCTAAGGGCTTCCTATGTCTTGGTAAAACTCTGCATGAACTTAAGTGGGAAGGTAAATGAAATGTGCATCTTCCTTAGAGAAATCTGTGGTTTGTCTGGCATTTATGATCCTCCCCAATATGACCTTTAGAAGAGAATATGATCAATAGCCTATTGGATCATCTCTAGTCTGCTGTCAAGGTGTACGAAGGGGAGGTTCAGAGATCTGGATAAAAGGACTTGGAATGGCTATGTTGCAAATTTAGTAGAAAAAGGGTCATTTTCTTCCCAATAGTTTCCAGAAGGTTCTGAAGCACGTGATGGCATCTGCTGTCTTTGCCTAGCTCAACATTCCAGTGAGGGTATTTTTTTTCCAAGAGCTTGAAACCTAACTTCAGCAGTGAGCAACCACTCAGCTTTGTAAAGAATGCCACGGCTGACAACTTCCCAGCTGCTGAGGAAAGGGCTGAGTCTTTCCTGTAAAGCAGGACCCTATTCACAAGATACTTTGTGCCTTTTGGACCCACTATAGAGTTTCCAAATACTCTGCATCCTGGAAAAATGTGCCAACCCCCCCCCCCCCGCCATGTTGCTCAGGGTCTAATAGGTACAAGCATGACAATAGCAAGTCATTTGGTAGCTCTTAACACACACACACACACACACACACACACACACAGATTCTCTTCTGTACTATTTTGATTTTTTAAGAATTAATTTATTTGAAAATGTTTAAAAAAAATCCCAGAGGCATTACAGTTATATAAGACAGGCAGAGCAGAGACTACATTTCCATTTGGACAATGTCACTCCTTCCCTCAGTCTCTCCTAGTTTTCTCCTCCCACCTGATCCACAAGTTGTACAGTTAATTTTTAATAAAGTACCCTGTTACTACTATTGCGACATATGTTTACCCTTTGTCCCTCTGTTTCTATTTTGATTTATTTTTGCCAGTCCTGGGGCTTTAACTCAAGGCCTGCACACTGTCCTTGGGGTTTTCTCAAGCCTAGTGCTCTGGCAGTTGAGCCAAACACCACTCATGACATTTTCTGTGTGTATGTGGTACCAAGGAATTGAATCCAGGGCTCTGTGCATACTAGACAATCACTCTACCACTAGGCCCCACCCCTGGCCCCTCTATTTTGACTTTTATAAAACAATAAAGACACCTTATCTTAGGAACATCTGATTGGTCATGCCACTCAGTTTGAAGCAAAAATTTGTTTTAGGAAGTGTAACCAAATTGAATTTATACTTAGATGTCTACTAACTGAAAGAAGAGCTCACAATTTTCTATGTCAGTTTGAGTTTGTTTTGAGAGAGAGAGAGAGAGAGAGAGAGAGGAGAGAGAGAGAGAGAGAGAGAGAGAGAGAGAGAGAGAGAGAGAGAGAGAGAGAGAGAGAGAGAGAGCGCACGCACAGCTGGACTCAGAAGCTCATACCTGTAATCTCAGGAGGCTGAGATCTGAGAATCGCAGTTCAAACCCAGCCCGGGCACTAAAGACCTTGAGACTCTTATCTCCAATTAACCTCTGGAAAATGGGAAGTGGAGCCATAGCTTAAGGGGCTGGGCTGTAGCCTTGAGCTGAAGAGCTCAAGGATAAAATGCCCAGGCCCAGACTTCAAGCCCCATCCCCCCCCCCAAAAAAAAGAGTGAGAGAGAGAGAGAAACAGAGACAGAGAGACAGAGACCAGAGACAGAAAGACAGAGATGAACAAAACATAGTCCATCTCCATGGTCATCTTTTTGTGATCTTTTTACTTCCAACCATAGCTCATAATTTGTAGAGGTCCTCTAAGAGATTAAAGATGTGTAGCCCATTGACTGTGGCTGGAAGACAGATTCCATCTGCCTCAGATTGCCTCTGAGAAACTACTTAGTGAATGCTTTTCATTATTATTATCACTATTTTACAAACATCATTATTCTTTATCCCAGTAAGGGGGAGGAAACCATTCTATTCTAATTGTGCTCACACCCCTTTTGTGAGTCTAGAAATAACTAAGGAACATTTATGGATTATTTGAAGAATGTGTGGATATTTTGTTGCCAGTACTCCTAACTACCCTCTTCTAAATCCACATAATTTTTCATATCATTTTGGAAATATCTAGCTATATGTGAGACAGACTCATACTCTAACATGGATGTAATATGTGGCTATCACTCGAGCTGTGACGAATAATTCATTTAGGAACATTTGTAGCTGGAGATTCTCTTGATGTTGATATGTTCAGTCACTCTGAAGCTTGCCCTAGCAAGTGCTTCAGGGTTTTCAATGTGCCTAGGGAAATATGGAGATCATTTGCTGAACCAAGTCTTGAAGCTGATCTGAGTGGAAACATCCCAATTCACTCCATGACACTTTTCCAGTTGCAATCACATTTCCTTCATAGTTGTAAAATTTACTCTCCCAATCCAAGGAGTGTGTCTGTCTTACATTCTGTTCTACCTTCCTTGAAGTGAGTGAGCAGGTGCTTTAGTTTAGTGCTTTTCCTTCCCCTTGGTTATGTGTCAGCTCATTTGTACCTTTTTCCAAGAGGGAAGCAGAGCTCTTGATGGGTGTTTTGTACATTTCTTGTCTTCTCAGGCCATCTCCAATTCCACACAGCTCAATTTTCTTCTTACCTCTTGATAGAGCAAATGGAAGGGTGATTTTATTTTTTTAAAGAGCACACTAAAGGCCTGCCCATGCTGGCGGGCGTGCATTGACTCATGGTCATTGCCCTTTTCATTTGAGGCTCTAACAGATGGAAAATTATTTGGATGTTGCAGTAACAGCAAAAATAATGTTGGCGTCCTCTCAGTTTTTGCCGGGAGAAGCCCAGGAGGCTTGCTTCTTATAATTAGAAGGTGCGTGTGAATCTGAACGTTAGCACAGAGTCAGCCACTGTACACATTAAATGATTCACCTTTAAGAAGTGATAAGTGAGGAAACAGCCAAGGTTGCCTGGAGCTTTCTTTAGGATAATACCTGAAGGGAAACCCTCATAGATTCAAGCCAAGAATTATCAAATGACCCAATCTTACGCCCCCAGCCCCCAGAATTCACTCCTTTCTTTCTTGTCTCAGAACCACCTGAGGACAGGTAACTGCTGACTTCAGCTTTCTGGCTACTGCCTGAATTTTTAGATCCTAAATGTGAACCAAAGAGGAAAAAGTCTTTCATAAAACCTTCCTTCCATTTCATTTTCCCCTTTGTCAGCTTATATGCACACATCTTTTTAAAAACTTCTTTCTGCCTAGGAATCTGTTCTGTTCACTGACTGCCTCTTATACACAGCTAACTTGAATGGCCTAAGCAATGTTCTTAGACTGGACCAGTCACTTGAGAATACCTCTGGATTTTGTCATCTGGAGTTTCTGAAGGGTCTTTTATAGGGGTTGCAAATATTAAGGGTTGCAAATGTTCAAGACTGAGTGACACACTGAGTTAGGTCATAGCAGCCCTCAGAGTTTCTGATGGTTAATGATTGTTACTTCATAATAATCTGGCTGTGGTGATTATTTATAGCTAGGTCTATGGATGAAAAGATGGAATAGAAGTGGGTGGTGAAGATGAAAATGGTTCACATCTTGGGTTTGGGCAATAGAATGGCCTGAAGTATTTCCTCCTCCCTCTGTGACTTCATTCTTCCAACCCTATGGTCATTCTGAGACTATTGGCTAGGGAGAGCTAGCTTGTCTTCCACTGATCTCCAGTTCCTGCCTGTATGGAGCACCTTGAACAGGAGGAGATTCTTGGCTTCCCTGGAAACCACCCTCAGGTGAGGGATGGTTCACATATAGTCTTTGTGACTTTTCTGCTGCACAAACGTCAGTTGTCCCCAAATGACCTGAAACCTCAAAGGATAAAACTGCACAGGCAATGTGAGTCTATTCCATCTGGTAGAAAATAATGTGGGATTTTTTTTCTAGGGAAGGGCTATATTTTATCAAGCTTTTTCTCATGTGTAACCTAATTTTTGTTGGACTGCATCTCATTTTACTACTTCAGCAACTTCCCTGGGCCAAGGAATCCATTTATTAAGCTGTGTTGCCAGAAGTTCTTCACTACCCCCTGGCTCAGATACTTTGGCACATCATTGTAGAGGATCCTAGAGGTACAGGTCAGAGGATCCTAGAGGTAAGATTGCCTTCTAATAAGCTCCTTTGACATCTTAGTTATTAAATTCCCTTGAATGGAGTTCAAATGCATCTGAATTACTGAGAAGTTTTCTCGATGAAGTCTTCTGTGAGAAAGTGTTCTTGTGTTTTTGCCTTTCTTTGTAGTTTTACTTACCGTAAACAATTTCATTTCTCTCCTAGAATTAAGCCCCTTGCACCCCGTGGTCTTCCCAAATGGGAACCCTTGGGAGATGACCTTTCACTTTGTTCCTACTCATTCTGACTTTCTTTTCTTGTGGCCTTTTGGTTTGTTTCTTTGTTTTTATGTTTGGCCTCCTGGAGAGCTGGTTTTTGAATTCCTGTGTGTGCCATTGTGTGAACTGAAGACAGTTCTTGTGCAGATGGAGGCATGTGTGAATATGTTTGGGGTGAAAGCTGCAGTTGAGGGTCTAGGGTTTGGGTGGAGTGTGCTTTAGGAAGATCACGGATGCACAGTGCAGGGAGGACTCTTTATTGTGCATCAGATCTTCTGGACCAGAATGTGAACGTCCCAAATATTCTTTCCTCACCTTCACTAGGTCAATTCCTTACCCCCTTACTCGACATTTGTTCCCAACATACGATGAGTATTTTTTTCTCTTCTCTAAGAAAGATAGATGTATATTTTACTTCATTCTTGAAGTGATTTTTTTTGGTTCAGTAATTCTCAGATATCTATATTTGACCCAATGATTTTGTAGAGATTCTAACTGTGTAAAATAGAGACAAGCATGCTCCAGGCTTATGTTTTAGAGTCTTGGTCATTATCTGCCTATGTGCTGTTGGGAAGTAGTAAAATGTTGAAGAGGTGGAACTAATTGAAAGGAAGCTAGTTCATTGGTGTGTGCCTTTAAAGTAGGGGGTGTAGTTCTTATCCCTGGTGCTTCCTGACTGTCATGAAATGTGTCTTTGCTCTTCCTTCCCTTTTTTGTGTGTTAGTTATGGGGCTTGAACTTGGCCTGGGTGCTATCTCTTAGTTTTCTTGCTCAAGGTTAGCACTTTAAGCACCTTGAAGCACAACTTCACTTGTGTTTTCTTTTGGTGGTTAATTGGAGATAAGAGTCTCATGGATTTTAACCACCGTACTCAGATCTCAGCCTCCTTAGTAGTTAGGATTACAGGTTCTGCCCTGATTGCTTGGTTCCTTATTCTTTTACCACATGATCCCACCCATATTGTTTTGCTTTGCCACAGGTCCAACAGCCATGTGGGTAGCTAATCCTGCACAGAATCCACTGATATCATGAGCAAAGATAAATATTTGTTTCTTATACATTATCTCATATCTTTTTCTAACTGAAAACTACCACCCAAGGTTAGTAACTTTAAGAAACAGCCTACTCTCTTCTGGTTCTTAGAAATTCACTAGAGCCTAATAAAATCTTGATGATTACAGCAGTAAGGACATTATTTTGTTTGTGTAACCTAGAATTTCCTAGGAAGCAAAATCTCAGGGCAGGATTGTCTAAGGAAGAATTCTGACTTCAGTGATAAATAGAATTTGGGGTTGAGGGAAGAGCAGTGGAAGTTGTATTCTGGGCTGAAGGAATACAATTTCAAGAAACTCTGAAAAGATCATTATGGCTAGAGCATATCTGTGAAGTAACAAAGAAGCTGGGAGGTCCAGTTATAAAGGACATATTGGCTGCAGTTAAGATTTTTTTTTGTCACTAGTAGTATTGGCAAAAGAAATCCTAGGAAGGGTTTCTACAGAGTGTATGCAATAATTTGTGTTGCAGTGTTAAACAAATCATTCTTGCTAAAAGTTGAGAGGAGCTTTCTCATACCATACTTAGATGTATAAAGAGAATGTCAGCATCCACTTTCTTTATTATGGCTGTTCTGATTTTTCCCATAAGTCCCGTTATCAGTGGGAACTGATATACGTGTGTATATGTATCATTATATACTTGTCTCTTTCAGGTAAATTTCATATCCATTCATTTACAATGTCTTGGTTCAGAAAACTCAGTCAAAATAGATATTCATCAGGTTGGCCTAGAAACCTAAGTGGAAGGGCTCCTCACATACATATGTATATTTGAGGTGTTCAAGTGGCATGCTGGATGCTCACTACTGCTCTCTGTAGGTAGGATAATTTAATGCTACTCAGCTCTGCTTGCCACCAACTCTTCATCTGTTGGCCTTAATGCCTGCTGTTCTATTTCAGCTTGGTGACAGCGCCAGTATCCTCCTTTGTACCTGAGTGTTATCTGGTCGTTACTCTTTCATGACTGTCTGAAGTCTGGCTTTGTGATTTATCTGAAATATAATGATATTCTTTATCCTTCATCTCTATTCTTTATCTCTGTCCATGACTCTTCAGAGAGCCCATATAAAATCTTCCAGAACTTTCTCTACTACACAAAAGCCCAGGGAGTAACTGGGAAGCCACCCACAAGCTTTCTTTCTGCTCCACACAATGTTATTCTGCCTGCTTTCTCTAAATTAGAAGGTAAGGCATAACTGAGATAATTCCAGACAGAAAATCAAGACCATGCTCACCTATTCTAGAGAAATGAGTCTAGACGTAATCTCTCCAGTCATAATCTGTTGCTGCTACCTCTGGTCTAATCAAGTACTATAATCCTACATAAAAGCTGTAGTGCTTAATCCTGGGATTAATGATCTCTCTCTCTGTGTCTCTCTCCATGTCTCTGTCTCTGTCTCTCTCTCTCTCTGTCTCTCTATCCCTCCCTTTCTCCCTCCTCCCCCTTCTCTCTCCCTCCCTCCCTCCCTCTCCCCCTTCCTCACCCCAAAAGCTTGGAATTTTAGGCTTCTGTCTAGTTAAAGAGATCAAGCAAATAAGCTTTGAGCTTTAAAGCTGAACAAGTTTTTCTTGTGGTCCTTCTCATCCATGTCTTCTATTGGGACAATAATCCTTATGTCCTATCTAGGAAATGAAATGGATGTATCAATTTATTTCCAAGATGTTCTCTCTGTTAAAAGTAAGAATAAGGTCTGATGAATGAAGTAGCTTATACTTGGGTGGTAACAATGAGGTTGGACAGCACTTTAATGAATTATAAATACAGCTAGATAGAGGGTGAAGGGTGTTCTTTGCTAGATTACATGAGATGAGGTGAGACTGGGGATTCTGGTTGGGATGGATGTGTGGTATAGCCAAGATGTAAAATCTCTGTAAAAAGAAATGACTGGAAAACTAGACCACTTTGGTGTATGCTGAATTTGAAGTATCTATGATACATCAAAGAGAAGATATCTAATATGTGAGACCTACAGATTTACAATTCAATGTGGTTATTTCGACAGATCACATCATAATCATAAAGCTGATTGCTAAGTATTACAGCAGAGAAGCAATAGTGAGATAAGTCAAATCACAAATAGCTTGATACACCCTTTTAGGGAAGGCACAGGCTTGTCATTGAAGCCAGTGGATAAATAAACCAATGGGCTGATTTTTTTCTGATGTAATATGTGCTATGGTTGACCTTTCTGCTGTCCCTTCTCATGGGTTTGTTCTTCTATTTTATACATGTAAATATTTTCCTACATGTCTTATCACCCAGAGAATAACCAACTGTCTTTTTCTAGTGATGCTATATATCCATGTATATATCGATTCTCATTTTAAGATGTTATTTCTAAGATTTTATTCTCAAGTCAACTCCATTTCTCTCTCTCTCTCTCTCTCTCTCTCTCTCTCTCTCTCTCTCTCTCTCTCTCTCTCTCTCTCTCTCTGTATGTATGTATGTATGTGTGTATGTACTGGATGGTTAACTTAGGGCTTTGTGTTCTCATGTGACTTTTTTGCTCAAAGCTGATGCTCAACACCTCTGGCATTTTGCTGATTAAATGGAGTCAAAATTCATTCAGATTACTTTGCCCAGACTGGCTGTAAACTTGAATCCTGGACTTTCTGAAGCTAGAATTCCAGGCATGAGCCACTAGTGAGTAGCTTCAACTTAGTTTATGTTACTGAATTCTTCCACTATCTGCAAAATTGTTATTGAAAGCTGAAGTGGGAAATGTAAGTAGGGGTTCAAAAAAATTCAAGAATGATTAAATTTTATGTGAAGGTAGGTAATGTATGATCTTTGAAGACATTTAAGGAAAGGAAATAAGTAACCTATTTTGGATGGGGCTATCATGGCTTCCTGGATCTAATGCTGGCAGGTCCATTCATTCAGTCAATTAAATATACATTTTATTGACCTGCATTTAACTGTAGAAAACATAATGTTGGATATTATAGAAATGTAAAATTAAAAAAAATACATGCTGGTATGTACTTGGAGAATAATCTTTCTATTGAAGACATGGCATACTTTTAACTCTTTCAAGTCATGGCAAGTTCTGCAGACATCATCTGTCTTAGAACCCAGAATGTTAGCTTTCTTCTTGTTCCTGTACTCATCTTATTGCTTAGTGGGGATTTTTGTTTGCTTGGGTTTTCTTTTGATTCCCAATAGAAATGCATCTGAACCTACACAATTAAAATTTTTTAATGGTGAAGAATGATGAAAGAGTAACACTGATAAAGATGTATTATACTCACTAACGGCATGTTAAATGAAAACTTCCTTGAACATCTACTTAAAGAGAATAAAATAAATAAAATATAAATAAGAAAACACTTAAATACCAAGAAAAAGATGAATTAAACAAACAGGACAAAGACTTTGGTGCAAAAATTCTGTTTCCAAAGCAACGTAACAGGATAGAACATCATACCTCAGAGAAAAATTGGAAAAGGACTCTTTGGGGAGGGTTGTGCTTTAACATCTGACCAGTTGGGAAAATTGTTTTGAAGACATATTACATTCCCTGATCAAACGGAAAAAAAATTGACACCTGCCATGGTATCTAGGAAACACCGGACTAACATGGCAAAAAGCCACACACTCTTTCCCACATGGCCTTGCTGTGTAAAACTTCCAGGAGCCAAATCTTGGCAACTAGGACTGCCTCGTGCTTTCTCATAGAGACCAGCCATCTCAGAAGATCAGAGAAGGCTGTAGGCCTGTATTTTCCTTTGAAAGCTTCCAAGTAAAGTTAATGAGTGAGATATATACATATGTGTGTGTGTGTGTATACATGATCTTTTTAATATTTAACCTAGCAGGCTCTCTTCCCTACTTTCTGCCATTTTTAATAGCTGACTCAAACTTGTGGATATTTGTGCACTAAATATATGAGTCAGGAGGTTCTGTGGGAACAGAGTTATATTAGAAATTCCTGTTTGATGTACTGTAGGATTGCATCAGTGGCTTCCTGGGTTTTGAACTTCCTCTGACCCACTATTATGGGTTTTGTTTATTTGTTTGTTTGTTTTTGTTTTTGTAATCCTGCAAGAGTTAATTTTCTTTGCTGCTTTTAAGGCTTGATGTGTATCCTCCTATATTAATGTGGTTTTTGAAATGAAAAATCTCTACATGCGCAAAGAGTGCCTTGGATAGTTTTGCATTTGCAAATAAAGCCCTAACAAATGCTCATTTAAAAAATATATTTCCCCAGCTGAGCACATTAAGGCTATAAGCTGCATCTTTGTATTCACTTCAATAAACCAGGTGTGCTTCTGGAGATTAGCTATTTTTTATAAAGAATGATTTTGAAATAAATGACAATGGGCTCATTTCTCTTTATGCCGAAGATAACATTAAAGGAAAACTGCCGTGATTAGTTTTAATATCTCAGATAGCTTAATGAGTACTTACTAAAAATGTGTGTGTGTGTGTGTGTGTGTGTGTGTGTGTGTGTGTACATGCACAAGAGAGAGCATATAAGCATAGAGGGTAGATAAATGTGTACACATGTGCCTGAATAATTTTCTAACATCTTAAGTAATACATGTCAGGGATTTTAATAACCCAATGCCAGTGAGTTATTCTAGTGACTTTTTTTTTCCAGTGGCAGCTTTAAGTAGGAATTCCATTTTCCTGTGGAGTTTTTTTTTTATTTTTATGCATTTTTTGAAAGATGTGCCAGTCAGAAAATATGAAAATGGACTGGGAATTTATGTGCTATTATAATCAATGTTTGTAGTCTCTTTTATAAACTACTTAAGGTTTCTTTTGCACTCGATATCTCATCTGAAGCACGAGTTGGAGCTCAGCCTAGAGATTTGGGGTGTATGGGTTCAGTTTAGAATAGTATGTACACATTATGTTAGGAAACATTACAACAAATGAGTGAAAGATTTCTAAGAATGGGCTACATCACTTCATATGGAATGAAAGTGGATCGGGAGGACTTGGTTCCTTCCATGAGACTTTCTAGTATAGTTTGATAATGGGTAGATAGCGAATACAGATGGCAGGAGGAAACCATGGTTGAAAAGGTGAGGTAGTCAACAATAGCCTTGATGTTAATAGGGCTGAAGTACTAATGTCTCCTCATAGAAGCCAATCAACAGGATTCTTATGTGGCTGAAAAGAAGGATAATTAGTGATAGGCTGGCTACCTACCTAAGGAGGAAGAGGGTGGGGGAGGGGAGAGAAAGAGCCTGAGAATTCAGAATTTCAAGGCCCTAGTTCAGTAAACTATCAGAAGTGAGCATTGCTTTATTAAATAATTGACCAAGTCTTGATTATTTGAAGACAAAGGAGATCTTTAAATCAGATCCTGACTTTGAATTTTAATGTTAGACATTAGCTTAGTATTGATAGTCAAAGGATCTATAGTTTATTTATCCTCCCCTTTTATTCTTTTTTTTTCCTCCCCTTTTATTCTTGCCATTGAATATTTTACAGTTACTGGTGTCTTTTCAGGAACTTTGAATGAGAAAGGTGAAATTCAGAATCTGGAAGTTTTTTGTTTGAGCTTTTGGAAGTAGTCTAAGCAGAGCAATGAGGCTGCTGCTAGCAGATAATAGATAAATTTCAAGAAAACAGTCATGTATGTTTTCTTTTATAATCCCAGGGAATTGACTTGGTTTGACTCTGAGTTCCTAGTTTTGTCCTGTTCTAAAACAGGAATTGTTTGTATCAAAAACATTAATGTTGTCATTAGAAACATGGCATAAATTGTCAGCTTCTGTTTATAAGAGTCAAGGATGTGGATACGAACACGATATTCTTTGTCTTCTTTTCCTGAGATGCTAGCTCAATATGATAGTAATGAGAATCAGTATAAAAATAGCTAAGTTTAAAACGCTGGGTTAGGATAATGACTTTTTAATGAAACTACTGAGGAACACTGTTGTCATACAGGGTCAGCGTTGATGTGTTTCATTTTAGGAAGTTGGACTGAGAATTTGGTTCATTAGAGATGAGTTTGCAAAGTTCATTTATTATTGATGGGCTTTGAAAAGGACACCAGCTTTTCAGGTTGAGTCTGGGTGATTTTTATATTGTTTGTATAAATGGGAAAGAAAAGCTTCCTCTTGGTAACTGTACCCAGCTTCCTTCTTTCCATTTCTGGAAGGCGCCTTTGAGCCCAATTTAGCTTCAAGCAGTAGGGACACTAGGTTTGCTGGGTGTAGGACTGGAATTGGGGTTTGATGGCACTATCAATGTAGAGATTTGCCTTTGCGACATGCTCTGGTGGAATCAGGGCATAGGCGATCTATCTCTACATGGATTGTTATGGAAGGGCGTGTGCATGTCAATGTGCCCAAGTGTGGGCCAAGAAATACTTGATGTTTGCCATTCGTTTTGAACTGGAGTAAGGCACAGAAAAGAGATTTCTTTTAAAATGTGATTTTAAGAAAAAGAAAAAAAAGAAAAGAAAAAGAAAGAAAAAAAGAAAAAAAGGAAAAAAAGAAAAGAGAAAAAGAAAAAAAGAAGAAAAAAGAAGAAAAAAGAGAGGAAAAAAAGAAAAAGAAAAAGAAAAAAATGTGATTTTACAAAAGCTACTTCTGAACAAATTCCTGAGGCAACAGGAGAAACTACCAGGCCACTGAGAAATGGGGGAGTTGTCCTTAATATCCTCTTCCAGAGAAGAGATACCATTTACCATGGCAGTGGTGGTAAACCATGACTGTCTGCTCCAGGACCCAGGACTCATATCTCATGGGAGGAACAGCAGAGCTGACCAATAAGCAATCTATGGCTGGGACATCAGAGGTCAATATTACTACTTGCCAATGTGGATTTCCTTGGCTGCTTTCATTAAAAAAAAACCCTTTTGGAGAGATTTTCCCTTTTCTGTGATATTTATATATATATATACATATATATATACATATATATATATGAACAAATCAGGTTTCTAATTTATACTTGGAATTTGAAACATCCCAAGCTTACTTGTTTATATCTACCTGCACTGGTACTGTTTGCTGGTTTAGATTGGACTTCTGGGGGCAAGAATTTAAAGGTGGATTATGGGGATGGAAGGGAGCACTTGTGTATTCCACAAGTGCTTCTGGAAGCAAGAAAACATGCAGTATGCATATATCTGTGCATGTGTGCACACACATGGATTTATACATCCATGCATGTGTGCACATGCAAGTATATGTTTTTGTATGTGCACACACGAATTTCTCTTTTATTCTTAGATGAGTTTTTCATACCCATTTAACAAAACACTGTGTGCCTGAATTACTTATACCTTCAAACTCTCCTTTCTTGAAGTCAAAGCAACTAGTGGTCAGTTGTTATTTGAGACAAGGCTGGATTCTTAAATGACACCCTGGAGAGAAATTTTAGCAGCCTGGGATCTGCATTGAGGGGAAAAATGCTCTCTCTATTTCCATAATTTTTATATTTATATGTCATTCAGCATACTGTATAGCTGAGTGGTTCAAGAAAAACAAATAGAGAGAGCAGTCCATAATATAAATAATTCTACACTTTATCAAAGCAGAAATACATATCTGTGGTTAGATGAAGCACACCTGCTGAACTGATGGATTCTTTCAGTGTGAGATGGGAATGCTGACAGGAAGCGAGAGATGATAGCAGCTCAGTCAGGTGACAGATCCTAAAATGTCAGTTGAATGCCTACTGGGTGCATGGATTTTCGAATAACCTTGATGGTTTCTGAGGACAAGTATGGTTACTCCCTTCAAAGAATGTTCAAAACAAAGCTTGCCTGCCAAAGTAGGATTTAAAAATGAAAAGTAAAATTAGAACCTATACACCAACCAGTGTCTAATTCTAATTAAAGTGAGGATTCTGTAGGACAGCGAGCAGGTGTGGGCTTTAACTGTGACACTTGAATCTGCCAGCTGGTGGGATGACTGTCAGATGCCTGCTTTCTCTCTGGTATCCAAGTCCTCTTCATGTTCCAGAAGGACATGGAGTGGAAACAATCAACAAAAGCTTGTTTATTGTATGAAGGGCTTGTTGTAGAAACCATTTTTTTTCCTTCTCCCAAGAAGTAAATGATGGAACATGTATCTCTTAGATCTAATCTGGACATAGCTTCTTCAAGGTCATACATTGGACCTATTAGATTTGATGATAATACTCGAAGTCTTCTGCCAAACTATTCTTTTTTTTAACAGTGTGTGCTGTTTTATTCATGGGTGAGTGTGTGTGTGTGTGTGTGTGTGTGTGTGTGTGTGTGTGTGAATGCATGTATACATTCTTTTACCTTTCAAAACACAATACCTTTATCCCATTTTGCAATGAATGTTTAAAGGGTTACATGAACTTGCCATCTTGTATCAGGATAATGATGGAGGTTTTAGATGTGGAAAAAAGGGCTTTTGGCACAGCTTGCAGGCTGTTATTCCTACCAACTATGGTGTCATCTATGATCTTTTTACAGTGCCTCTGACTTGGGGCCTCTTAGCTAGAGATTCCTGGGTCTCTGTGATTTCTTTCTTTCCTTCTTTTTTTTTTCTTAAATTAAAAAAAAAGATGAGAACCCTTTTTCATATTTTTTCTGAGCACCTAATCTATATAGATTAGAGTAAACTAAAATCAAGAAGGAACGTCATGATTGGGGAACATAAACTACATTTAAGTGTCTCCTGTCCATTGAGATTTGCCCATTATGAAAGTCGGGGAACTTTCTAGAACAATAGGATGTGTTGCCAGAAATCCAACATAAAGTGATTGCTGATTGGTGAAATGGTTGAGCTGGGATGTGTTTCATGTAATCCTGGGACATCTTTGAAGGTCCATTTAAGTGGAGCTAAGTGGGTATGGGTATAGCCATTGTTTAATGTCAAAGAGTTTGGGTTTAGACATTCAAACTGGTGTAGTTAGAAATCTCTATCCAAATGTCTGATGTTAGTGTCTGGTATTGAGCAAATTATCCAACCTCTCTAGTTCTGAACTTTTTTTGTTTTAAAGGATAAAGATGTATTCCTATTGTAATTTTGCAAGAAAGGAAAAAGAATGTAATTCCTGATAGAAAAAAATCTAAAATAATCTCCTATAGAAACTGATCAGAAAAAAGTGTCTGATTCCTAACTCACTGTCATCAAAATGGAACTTAGGCAACTTATTAAATCCCAGGGTAATGAAATGAATAATTTGAAAAGAATGATTAAATTGCAGTCCAAGGGTAGATGATCATCTGGACAAGAAGAGGAAAGAATGTTTTCTTGTCTGTGGCAGAATGGGGTCAAGATGACCCAGATCTGGTCTGCTTCCTCTCTTGTCTTGCCAGGAAGACCAGACAGTGACTTCTTGTCTTAGCCCTGTGGAAAGAGATAGGATTTGAACTCAGTAGCCAAGTCTTGTGTTTCCTTCCACGAAAAGCCTTAAAATCTATTTTCCTGCCATTTTGAAGCCACTCTTAGGAAACTTTAAAAGGATACACAGTGTCAGTTTTTATGGAACAGGTTGTGCCAAATATGAGGATAACCACATATGCTGTGAGAGATATCATTATGATAAAATTAAATTTAGCAGTCCTGGCATTCTCTCTCTGCTTTTGTGTATGAGGGGGAGGTAGATAAGGTGTTTGTGTGTGGGGTGTTTATCTTTATTTCCACACGTTCCCATGGAGCCTGCCTACAGAGCTTAATACAGAGCCCACGAAGATTTGTTGATTACACTGTGGCTGTGTGCAGAAGACTGCTTTTTAGAGGCATCAGTTAGTGAAGAATGAAGACCTTCTTCAGACTGGAAGAATTTCCATCCTTGCTGGGAAAACAGAACCTACTAAAATACAAATACTTTGCAAACATAGGAAAAGTTTGGGAAAGAAAGTACAAATTGGTAGAATGAAGTCCTGTTTTAATACGGCACTTGAAATAGTTTAGTTAAATTATAAAGAAACGTAATGAAAATAGAATTTTTTAAATGGTGTGTGTGTGTGTGTGTGTGTGTGTGTGTGTGTGTGTGTGTGTGTGTGTGTGTAAGACAGAGAGAGAAAGTGCTAATAGTAATTATCCAACCCAAGTCTTTTATAGCCATCCTTAAGACCAGGATTCCTCAAAGGGAAAGTGAGCAGACTCAGGTTTCTTAAAATGTTGGTCCATAGCATAATGAGTTTCTGAAGGACATGTATGCTCAACTCCCTGGTCCAGAGATCCACGTCAGCAAGCACCAGAAGTGATTCCTTTTGCAATGGAAGGGATTCTTTCTCTGGGGATCTGCATTTTCTGCTTGCATTCAGGGCAAAAGTGTTAGTCACCCAAGAGCACTGAGTGAGAAAAGACAGCAGGAACAGGTATATAGAACAGATTGAAAGAAGAAGCATTCTAGCGCCAACTGACTGACTTGTTTCCTGTTGCCTTTGACAGTCATTTTTGGGAATAAATTTCACTCAGATGACTCACTCATGTGGGGAACCTGGGTCTCTTGAAATCTCTTAACAAGTCATTTCAGATCCCTTCAAAATAGCTTGGCCACAAATCCTTTTCAGTTAAGCGTAAGCACCCAGTAGTGCTTATTAGGATTTTTTTCTCCTGCATTTATCTTCTTTCTGTGGCCAGAGATATTTGAAAGAGGTTGTTTTTCTATTTGGGGAAGAAAATATTGTAGGAATATAAGACTGCTTTAAGTTTGGCAGTACCTGAAAACTGGCCTCATCTGTCAGCTTTTAATCTCACTAGGATAGTAGTAACAACAAGGAATATTTGTTATGTAGACTTTGCATCAGCACTTTGCTAAGTACATTTTACACATGATCCGTTTAATTCTCACAAAAATGCTTATGGGATAGATAATATGAATCCCACATCATCAATGATGAAACTGAGGCCAAGTCATATTCAGAAACAAACCAGAACAAGCAAACAAACAAAACCTTGGCAAATGTTATCCCACCAAATCAACTGAGATTTGAGCTGTGGATCAGCCTGTTGGGTCCAGATTTCCCATCAGCAAGGAGGATTGGCCATTTAATTAGATGATCTTTGAAAAATGTTTCAAGTGTGTGTGTGTGTGTGTGTGTGTGTGTGTGTGTGTGTGTGTGTGTGACTGTGTGGTATGATTATCCATATTTTCCATATAGCACAAGGATACTTTTGGTCTTCTAATTTAAATTGCAATATTCTATCCCACATGGCTTGTTTCCAATTCCTCTGTGTTTTTAAAAGAGCACTTGGATCTATGAGCACAGTTGGTTCTTACCTTGTCCTCTAAGGACCTCTAAGAGTACAACATAGAGGAATAGAAAAGTAGGGCCCAGGGCTGGGAGTTTGGCCTAGTGGTTAAAGTGCTTGCCTAGCATGCGTGAAGACCCGGGTTCAATTCCTCGGTACCACATACATAGAAAAAAGCTGGAAGTGGTGCTGAGGCTCAAGTGGTAGAGCTCTAGCCTTGAGAAAGTCCAAGGACAGTGCTCAGGCCCTGAGCTCAAGCCCAGGACTGGCCAAAAAGAAAAAAAAGTAGGGCCCAGGTTGATGTATGTGGTTTCTGTGCCTTCTGCAGCAGAAAGTTGGCTTTTATCTCAGGGAACGCAGTGCTCAACCCAATGATTCAGATATTAGTGCTTGTGTACCACAAAATAACTTCCCACCGAGTGGCAGGTCTCTCTAAGGGTTCATCAGACTAAGCTGAGCTGGAGAGCAGAGTTCCTTCTGGGCCTGTTTAAATTTGACTCAAAAGTGCAAAGCTTTGAGACCAGGAATTTTCAAAATGATGATTAAGAAGAAATTCTAAGGTGTGACTCTATATAACAGAAGTTCAGAAAATAGGAAGGAGGATTTCCAGGAAGGTGAGGAAAGGGAATGTCTTCAGAAGCCAGAGGCCATCTCAGCTGTGGGTGGGTGTGGAGGAGGAGGGGAAAGACTGTGGGGATAGCTGAGGTAAAAAAAAATGGCTGCTGAGACATGTAATCTTAGAATGGAACACAGGAGACCCGGGTACTTCTATGATGACAAATTCTAGGTCACAGCAGGGTCCAGGGCTACAAGGGACTTCTGTGCCCAAGGCTATCAGTAGAGAAAGCTATTTAAGAAGTTTTACTTTTATATCTAAGCAGCCAAACTGTGCATGTAACAATAGGGACCTGTTACTGCATGGTAGGGGATCCCTGAGGAAACATAGAGTATATATATATTTAATATGCAGCCGGTGACACCATGGATTCCTACCCAAGGAGAACATTTCCATACCATTTGGGAAAAGGGACTTCCATTGTTGTTTCAGTTGTTTATGCAAGCAATAGAGCTATCATCATGGAACCTAGGTTTCTCAGAGCAACTATCTCCAAATAGCCAAATGAATAACAGAACATCTGGTAGGTTCATATATGTTGAACCATATGTTCTCTGGATTTGAAGTTTTGTTTCTATTCCCTTGAAAACTGGATTGTTTTATTTTACCTACAGTTCAAGCAATTACAATGTTCGATATTTTAACAGACACACACACACACACACACACATACACGCATGTACAAACACACGCACACAAACACACTCTTCTGGAGTTGAGGATGTTGTAGAGTTCAGCAACAAAACACTTGCCTAGTATATATGAGGCCCTGAGTTCAATCCCCAGTAACTGAAATTATAAAAAAAAAATCATCCTGTTTTCTTCTATTGTCCAGTCATCTGGAATTGAACATGGTTCTTGAGTTGAGAATCTTTATTTCCCTCAAGGTTTGTCTACTGTATTTTATCATCTGTGGGAAAACACATCACCTACTTAATATATCTTTTGAAGGGAGGAATGAGGCCCAGAAAGGTTGAGGGATCTGATCCAAGATCATAAAAATGAAAGAACTGAATGACCAGTAGATAACTTACTGAAAATTTAATTTTCAATAATTAAAAGGCACTGAAAGGTGTATCTTTATTAAAGGAGGGTGGAAAAGCCATTAGCTTTGCATTCCTTAGATAAATCCACTAGCATATTTTTTTCTTGGTCAGATTTAAAATGACCCACTCATCATGTTTTGTCTAGAACTGTCCTGATTTTAGTTCTTTATGTTCAAGCAGGAAGTCCCAAATGCCAGGAAGCCCTTGGGTCCTAAAGAACTAGGACAACTGGTCATAAAACTTGGGACAAAACAAAAAAATATGCTACCATATTAGGTTAAACTGGTCATATTTTTCCCCACTCCCTCCTGAGCTCAGATTTTTTCTCATTAAGTCATTTTCTCATAAGAGGGAACCTGAAGTCTATGAGGTAGAATACTGGTAGCTTTGCTGCTACCTTTGGTTAGAAGGGAGGACACAGATATTGAATTCTGCCTGTTTTATTTTTCCTGGGTTCTCTTATCCTTTTTGTACCACATTTAGGGCAATGTAGGCTTCATGGAGGGACGTTCTCCCAGTAATTTTTCTGGCACTGTGTTTCATCCTTGGGTATCACGAGAAATCTAGAAGAAGAGATATGAACAAAACTTGCTAGGAATGACAGCAAATATTTTTGCTTTTGCTGCATGTATATGGTTTCAGTGACTTAAAAATAACACTGTGGGGGCTGGGAGTTTTGCCTAGTGGTAGAGTGCTTGCCTAGTATGCACGAATACCTAGGTTCGATTCCTCAGTACCATATACATAGAAAAAAGCTGGAAGTGGTGCTGAGGCTCAAGTGGTAGAGCTCTAGCCTTGAGAAAGTCCAAGGACAGTGCTCAGGCCCTGAGCTCAAGCCCAGGACTGGCAAAAAAAAAAAAATAACCCTTTGGAAATATGAAACTGTTTTCAGTTTTCAAGCTATGTAAATTAATATGTTGCAGGGCCAGATCTGGTGAAGTAGGCAAATAATTAAAGTTACTCACAGGGCAGAGACAGCAGGATTTTGGTCTAACAGTCTACCTGAGCAAATGCATGAGACCTTATCTGAAAATAAACTGAAAGATAAAAGCTGTGGCATGGTTTAAATGCTAGCGTACTAGGCTAGTAAGCACAAAGCTTTTAAGTTCAATCCCCATTATTGCCAATAACAAAATGAATGAATAAGTAAATAAACCCAAACCAACTGACCAAACAGAAAAACCATAAACAGCCTTAGACTAGATTTGGACTGCAGATTATATAACTTGCCAAACTCTACGACAAGGACTATCCATGCAGTAGAAAGATGTGAATTGCATTTTCAAATGTCATACCTGCAATCAGTCTAAAAATTATTGATGAGCTATTTCGAATTTTTGGTATGTTCTTTGAAATCTAGATGATCATGATATTTCCAGTGCACAACAGTTATCCTCTGTGGCTTGTGACTTTTGTGTTGCACTGCCTAGATAGATCATTTCCATCAGGAGTAAATGTTTACCTCTTTTTCTGCTTTTGTTTTTGTGGGATTTTTTTGTTTTGTTTTGTTTTGTAAAGTGGCACTGACTTTAAATCTGGGGTCATCAGGACCCTGGTTGACTTTCTGATAATGCTGGCTACATATATCTCGGTTTACCCTCCAGCTAATGATCTATGGGAAGTTTATGCTATCTAGTTTGGCAAAGAAAGATGTAGAAGGCCTGTGCTGCAGTCCCTTGGATTTTGGACAGGTTGATAAGAATGATTTTGTGGGTCAACTCTTCAGCAGCATTCTAGAGGGAGGGTGGCGTCAGAACTGATGAAACTGCTGAACTCCCGTTGTCTTTTCTATCCTGGGGAAAAACCCATCTCCTATACAAAAAGAGGACTAAGGTGACTGGTTATCTAAGTAGATTAAATGGAAGAAAAATTTCATTGCTTGATGAGTCCCAGCAGCACTTACCATTGACTTTCCTGAGACATTCTTTCCTTTTTGATCTATGTGCATTCCCCCCCCCCCGCCCCACCCCGTTTAGATTTTCCTACTTTCCTCCCTACTTAAGGGACTTTTCAAACCAGCTCAAGAATTTTATGAATAAGAAAAGCCCTGTAGTACATTTAGCTCAGGAAAATGTCCCCTAGAATAGATTGTTTCTGAGTCAAGTGTATAAATATTCTGGCTCAAGTCTTTTTTTTTCTTCCTTAATGAATTGGGCTGGCAGTAGTTAAAGCCAACTGTGGTCTAGCAGAATGCTCCAGAGAGAAAATTGAATGGACACACAACGCCGTCATAGTTTCCTTCTTTATATAATGTGCTTCTCAATGTATTAGAAAATTAATTTTAAGACAACTGGCAGGACCTGTTGTATTAGTCTGTCCCTTTGAAAGCAGTGTAGTGTCATTTATCCCTAGTGTCTTGAGCATTCTTACTTGGTGAATTTTTAAAGACACAACAGCTGCCATAAGGCTATCTCCATTGCCTGCTAAGCCATTCAAGTTTATCATCCCTTACAGTCAGTTTCTGAGCTAGTGAATAGAAGAAAGAAATTTTTCATGGGCTACTTTAAAAAGGGGCTGCTAATCAATTTTTCTTATTATTTTATGCCCTCTGCTTTTACACTACCCCCACCAGCTGGTTAATCATGCAAAAGCTGAACACGTCATTAGCCAGTGCATGTTCGCCCATGGGCATTTCTATAGTAAATTAGTTCTTTCCATTTATCCAGGTAAGTCATGGCCAAAAGTCTTATGAGGTGCCAAAGGTAAGGGTTAGAATTAATTTCCTCTTTCTCACACACTCCCTCTTCTCATAGTTCTTTTTTTGAGACTTTGTCTCAAACATGTGCTGAAAAAGTATAAGATTACCTTCAAATAAGACATGATAGTAGAGGGCAGATTTTTGATTTGAGGAAGGTATAGTTTGCAGTGTAGGCATGGCCAGTACAATTTTTTTGGCCCAGGACTTGCTTTTCAGAAAGCAAAGGCAGAGAATGTAATAATTAGGATTTTGTTTTGCAAGATGGGGCTAGGAAAACTATGGTGAAGAGATTCATTCATCACAAGCACAAGCCACGACAGAGAGCAGACAGCATTGTCAATGAAATTTCCTCCAGGGCTAGTGGCACGTATCTATGGGATTGGGTATGTGGCCCATTCACAAACACATCAACTATTTTTTTTGTCTTTTAGTGCATATTTTCAGGAATTGAAAAAGCATTTTTTGACCAGTGTGTTAGACAAACTACTTGCGTATTGAGTCACTGAAATTTGTCATTCCTAAAAAACCAAATTCAACCTAGAACTTTCTCTTACCCCTTCGCTCCTGTGAGGAGTTACTTTTCACAGCTACCAGGCAAAGCTCAGGCCCCCTTATGAATTTGAAATTACACATCTCACTAAGTCTTTCCACCACAAGAGTTTTCTGCTTGTGTGTCTACCAGTCGTCTGTGGGTTAAGAGTAAGTTTTGGGTTTCCCAGGAGTCTTCTTTGTCTTTCTATATTCTGCAAAGCCTTCCTATTGGCAATGACTTCCAACATTTACTTTGTTTCCTGCATGGGTCTTTTTAAGTCCTTCCTGATCTGTTCACGGGGTGCTAATATTGGTTGAGGCTGAATCAATTCCCTCCATCATGTTGAAATAAGATGCTGTTGTGTAAAGTCTGTTTCCTTTAATAGATAATATTGAGGGAAGATAGGTACTGATGAAGCTTGGGGGAGAAGGTAGACAGAAAGCAAAGTATTGGGATGAGAAGAGGAATGCAAGGTCCAATCTGTCAGCACTGGACATTGTGTGACTCTTGTCATAGTGTTTAGAAAAGATGGCTTAATGTTGACAATTATTTTTCTCTTCCAGAGTTCAGGAAGTAAGGCATTGGTTTAGGAAATTTCAATAGGCAAGGAGATTTGAGACAGACTAAACTGACACTTGATTCTACACAATTGGCACTCTTTAATAGACAAGGCTTCTTTTCTTCAACCATTAAAGGACAAATATTGCCCACTATTATAACTTGTCTCTCCTTGATTCTTGTGCCCCCACTTCCTGTTTTCTTTCAAGTGGTTAATTGGAAATGACAGTCTCAGGTCCTTTTGTGCCCAGGCTGGCTTTGAGCCTTTATCCTCAGATCTCAGCCTCCTGAGTAGCTATGATTACAGGCATGAGCCGTGGCGCCTGGCATAAGCTTCCCTTTAACTGCCCAGTTGACCTCCACAAAAGAAACCTGTATGGGTTGCTTCCTTTTGCCCAGTGGGCTGATGATTACAGAGGGTGAAACTTCTTCTTTACACATAGAGTTTTAATTCCATTTTAATGGTGTGGTTTGTGGCTCTCTGCTTGCCGCTTCAGTTCCTGTTTAAATCTATTGTTTGTCTCTATTTCTAGACAACATAATTGCATTGCTAACTGGCAGGAACAATTAGGTGGAGAGCATTATGAGGAAATAAAGGTTCCAGGCCCTAAGATTTAACCCAATTTCTAATTGCACTGGATCCCCTCTGAAGGAATGATTGTATGGGCCAAAGAATGGTTTTAACAAAGAAGCAAGAGGTGTAGAGACAGGATGGAGATTCTATAAGGATTGAGTGTGATAGTCTTTTCTGAGAGGACTACAGTATAGTATAACTGGGTAGAAACTTTGCAACATTTCTTCTATTTTTAATGTATATTCAAGTTATCTTAATTCTTTTTTGAGTAGTGGATGTTGGAACCAAATCATTCTCTTGTTTGCTTATAGAATAATTGTGGACATCAGGAAGTTCTTGGGGACAGAGTAATTGAGAGCCACAAGGAACACAGGGACCTTGTAGTAGGAGTTTTATAAAACTTCACCTACAATATAAAAAATTCTTCTTTAAATGCACATATCTACTAATGGCTTGGTCTGCATTAAAACATAGAAAGTAAAAAGGGTTTTGGAGGTAAGAAAAAAATCTAGCAGTTGACTAAAACCATTAGTGCCTAGAGTGGGTTAATTTGAGAAATGGTGGGGCCTAATCATGATTGGCAAGGGTCTCCCTGTAGAGGCTTATTTTTTTATTTCGCCAACAGCAGGGCTCTGTGTGGAATGTTTTCTGTTAAGTAAATCATCCATAAGTCACCGTAGGCTGTTTGTGTGTAACAATATGTTGTAGGGCTGCTAAGTTAATGCAGTTAATATTCAACACAACTTTTGGGGGTGACTGCTCCCTCAGGCAGGTTCACCAGAAAAGGCTACACATTAATAGCACTCTAAATTAGATACCCCCAAGTGCATAGCCACCCATGTGATAAAATGTAAAACATCCCACCACCCCAGCCACACTCAGACCAGAGGTGGCTTTTTAATAACCAAGGAACTGGTGTCCTGGCCTTCCCTGAACCCATAATTCCTCTTCAGGAAGAAGTGAGTTGTCCTGATTGCTTGGACACTTTGCAGACTCTTTAATTAACAGTGAGTTGTCTCTTTAAAATCCTTGCCTTTTGCAGGTTCTTCCGGTAAATGTGGCCGATTTGGGTCTGATTCTCTGCTGAGTTTAATTGAAATGAAGCCTTTCTTGGCATGTCTTCCTTTGCCTTAAAGGGAAAGATGTTCTCTTGTCCCATTTGGCCAGCGGGCTGGATCAAGTTGGAAATCTAGTGGCAGGTTAGAGCGACAGCTGTCACCTAGGCCACAGGTTGGGCTCTTTTCATGCCTCCAACTAAGATAAGAATTAAACCACAAGTTTCAGAATGATCAGCAGGGCCCAGCTGGTAAGATGAGACATCAAAACTGAAGGCAAGGTGGAGTCTTCAAGTATCGCTGACCTCTTTGGGAAATTGTAGGGCAAGAGTTGTGTTCCACTGGGGATAATGGTCTCAGCTTTGCATTGTTTTACAAGAAGTTTCCTGTTCTCACTCTTTCTGTTCTCCTCTTAATCTATGCATCATTCTAGATAGTGATAATATATAGGTGAGCAAATAGGGAAACACATTGGCAATGACCTTTCATGATTATTGCAATGACACCATACTAGAATGAAATGACACATGAGATGTTTTCTAAGTGGATGCTTCTGAGACTGTCTTTCTTTGAGGTGATTTAGTAGGGCAGTGACCACTCACCAGTATTTCTCAGGACACTCACCTTTAGTTTTGTTTCAATCCCAAGTTTCTACAATGCAGATAAAAGACTGTAGATTTGCCTACATAGAGGGAGAAGTCAAAGGTCAGAGGTTAAGCTTGGAGCAATGCCTCTTTTCCTGATGAGCAGGCTGAATTTTCACTTACCTGTGAATGTTCTTGATTTTTCCACTGTCCTTGACCAAAAAGAGTTAAGTTTCTTGAGCTTATACTTTTTCTTCAATATATATCGATTTACCCCAGAAGTTAGAACCAAAAGTACAGGACTGATTTTATTTAGTTTTCTTTTTTCTTTTAAGAGCTTTATTTTTGGCTACAGTTATTTGAAATAGATGTCACCCGACTGAGCTTTCTTTTAATGACGGAAAACTGGTGAAATCTTTCTCCAGGAACATATGCTAAGCAAGATTTGCCTTATTTTCACAAAACAAAAGCATGATGCAGATGCCTTTTCCTGATTTCTTAGATTTTTAAATATGTTTTTAAGCATGATGGTATTATACACGCCAGATCAAGTAGAGCCATTTGCTTTAAATGTTGTTGTTGTTCCTGGTCTTGGAAACCTTCTAGTCTGTGTGTTTTAAGCAGGTTCATGGGGAGATTGAGGAGAAATATGATTCACATCTGATGCTTCTTACTAGCCAAGTCACCTTGAACTAAAGCTTTCTGTGCCTCAGTTTCTTTATCCATAAATTAGGAAGCATATTTTTAAACACACATCTATTGCTAGTTGACTGTATAATCTCCTTGACTCATGATCTCTATGCCTTTAGGTTGCTCATATATAGTAAAACTTGGATAATTACAGTACCTACCTTGCAGAGCTGTTGTGAAGAATAAATGAGGTGACAAGTATCAAAACACTCAGAATAGTTTTGCCATGGTAATTGCTGTATAAATGTCTGAGATTATTATTCCTACAGCTCCTTGGAAATAAATCCTAGAGCATTGTGAGGGAGGAGCAAACATTAGAAAGATTGAAGTGAGTAGTCTCAGAGTAAGAATACCTATGTAGAAAGCCTGAGACTCTGAGTTCAAGTCCATTGGGGAGGGGGGAGGAGGATCAACATGAGTAGACATGGAAAGAATGAAAAGAAATGTTGAGTATAATTGGAAAAAAAAGATGCTAGGAATTAAGAAAACAAAGCATTTGATGGTGAGTGACTGATACCACACAAAGCAAAATGATTTTCACATGTCTTGTGATATCTTTGGGATGTGGGTCAGTGTCTATACTGTACCTCTACATCTTTATTTAGAAAGTGTATATCATTCATTCAATCTTAACCATAAATGCGGATTTATCATAGACTCATTAGACATCCATACTTATTCTCATGGGCAAGCAAGGAGAGCACATTTTTTTTTAAAAAATATAAATCACTGTCAACACAATTAAAATATTCCCTATGTCTGGATGGCATGAAAGGTGGACATTTCCTATCCTAATCTTTAGCTTGGGATCAAGACAGTGTCACACTTGGGAAGTTCATACATTCGTCATTGTCCTAGGACAGTGTCTTAAAGGTAGGAGTTTTCTGAGTTGTTTGGTATGTGTAGAGGAAGTCTTTAATGGAGTGCTTAGGGAACTTGCTGGTCTTTCTTACAATGAGTTCCAGAAACAGGAAAATTCTCCCCTCACCCAGCCTGATACTCCCTATGTCTGCAGATCTGCCCCTCCAAAAAAAAGGGGAGTCCCAGGAAAATCCTTTCAGATGCCACATGAGTATAGGCAACAGTAGTGGCTTCCCAGAACTTCTCCATGAACCCTCTAGTCAAGGCTAGATCAGCCTCATTGGTCTGAATGCATTTATTAAAATGCATTCATCAAAGGTGAACTTCAGGAAAGTTTAGGGCAGTGATTTTTTTTTTTTCATGCCTAGTATAACTTTGGACAAAAGTAATGTACGGAATTAAAACTTGGCATTTCCTTTCGTTCTTCATTGTGCATGTGTCTTGGCCAAAAGATGGAAAAAAAAAATGCTTGTTTGATTTTTTTTAATGGATCCATTTTCCTTGGTTCTGTAATCTGCTTGTTTTTCACAAGAGGAACATTTATTTAGAAAACAGGGCCAAGTTAGTACCCAAATCCCACTAGTATCCACAGTCAGCCTTTTCCTTTTTCCTTCTTTTCATCCATCACAGTTTGATTGAATGCCTACAATGGACAGATATGACTCTGAATACTGGAGTTGTAGCACTAAACAAACAGAGCTTGTGTTGCTTTCTAAAGCCTCAGGAGGGTCATTTGACTTAGTGATGTAATCCTGCCATCGACGTACCTGACAAGGTGCCAGGCAAGCACACGGTTGGTGCCCCCTTAAGCTAGCGCAAGGACTGCTATGGCTTTAGATTTCTAGCCATGAGGACCATTGAGAAGAGCTCATTTGCTATAAAGAACATCAGCATTAAAAGAAATGACCGTCAGTAAAGTTGGGAAATCTTAAGCTTTAATTTCCTCACCGCACTGTGTGCATATGAAGTGCCTGCCATTTACATATGGGAATCCTGTCATAACAATTTCAGGAAGCGATTTGTTAATAATCAAGTTCTCTGAATGGCCCTAAATCGGTAATTGATGTGAATCTGGACAATACATTGTTTCTACCCTCTTATTTGGGGGAGCTTTTTTTTTTTTTTTTTTTTTTTTTTGTAGAATCAGAGCCAGAATGAAAACTAGCCATCAGAACAAAATTTAGGACAGCTGGGATGCTTTGCAGGCAAGACTTTTGGCTCCACAGTTCAAATCATCACAATAGCAGCTCAATTTAGCCTTTGGCTTGAATGGCTTTGGCAGGGCACAATGAAAAATAATTATTTCATGGCCTGCTTATTTTTCCCTTAACCAATAAACTCTCAGACCTCTTCAGGCTTATGTAAATATTCTGCTGTGGAGACTAAGCTTACCATAATATACCCATTTAGGAAATGGTTGTATTTCACCCTCATGGGGTAGAAAGAAATACTTGACAACTTTTGGCAATAGCTGTTTAGAATGAGGAGGGGGAAAAAAGATGGGAGGAAATTTAAAGTCTGGGAAGTGAGCTCAGAGTCACAGCTGTGGAGAAAAAGAAATTGACAAAGCAGGGGCCTAGGATGTGTAACAGAATCTGATGTGGAAGATGCGGTGTTGAACACGTTAAGTGGAGTGTAATTGCCAGGAGAGGTAAGAGTCTACCTCTTTCTAGGCTGTACTTAAGGGGTCTCAGAACTTTGTATGAAGTGTTTGCTTGATTTTCTATTCTCAAATCCAGTATGCTTCTATCTCTCTGTCCCTGTTTTATGAGTCTTTAATTTTGCTCTGGGTGATTTCGATGGAATCAGGAAGAGTTGGACGCGATAAACTAAGCGTGGCAACAAGCCCGGCAAACCAGACCTGAAGCCCCTTCAAGTCTTTTTGTCCAAATCTCATCAATTTCTTCTGTTTTCTGTCTGCCTTTCCAGGTCAGCTACAGGGTGGTAGTACTGCGGTATGACCAATTCCTATTCAAGGAGAGTCCAGACTTTGCAGCTCAGTCGGTCAAAGTAGAGTGATAATGAGATCTGTCATGGACTTGATCCCTGTAGGAGTCAGTTAACTCCATTCTATCCCATTACCCCATGCTAGCTGCCTTAGGTCATGGGTGGAATGGGGTGAGAGAGTATGAATGGCTCCCCTCAAACCATCCTCATGACTGGGCAATGAACTGGTCATACTACCAGTGGCTCTGTGTGTGCTCTACAAATGGTAGGAACAGCAGACTGGATATTAGAAACAGAAACAACCCATGAGCTTATTGAGTTTAACTATGCTACTCTTCAATCTTTGTGCGCCTGAGTGGTGGTATTAGGGGAGGCAGAGTTTGTGTTTCTCCTATTAGGAAAGTATGGATTTTCTCTTGTTTTGAAAAAGCCTACACCAAATCAAAGCCATGCCATTGAGCTTCATGATTTGGGTTTGATGAGTGACATTTCTTCTCAAAGTATGTTAAAAAAAAATTGGCAGTCATGTCATGCATCAGGATGAATTTCAAAATGTAAATGAGATTCTCCCAGTAATTTATTTACATTTGTTTTCAGCACAACAAATGAGACATCACGTAGCTTCATAATTTTCCATGACCGAGTCACCAGCATGCAGTATGTAATTTACCATGATTTAAGATGCTTATCTGTAGCTTTTTTTAACGCCCCCCAACAGTACCTTATAAGGCTTAAATAGGAGAAAGGGAGTATCAGTCCCATTTTACTTCTTGCTTTCCTTGCTTGCCCTCCCCGTTTACTCCCAAAGTGTAAAAAAGGGACCCACTAAGTCTGTAATCTTTCCTGCATCATTGAAACTGAAGAGTGGAAGATAATGGTCACTTTTTCCATTTCAAGTAAGGCTATTATCATTGACAAAGATCTGAAAAGAGGAAAAAGTAAACAGTATTTCCCTTTGGGTATTAGAGTGGTGTATGAACTTGCATAAGTTACTGTTTCAGGCTCAGTTTCCTCCTTGTAAATTAGCACTGTAGGGAATTTTTACAGTTTAGTGACAGCACTCTGGGTAAAGAAGAAAATCCATGACTGTCCCATGGACAAATGAATATATTTGCTTGACTCAGAAGTTTGACAAGTCCTATTTTCTAACAGTTATTACTGCCATTAAAAATATTGTTTGATATCAGCTCTCCTTAATAGATTAGTATCTACTTCTAAAAAAAGTAGAAAAGTCATGTGGATCATTCATGTGCCATGTTTCTCAGAATTTTTTTCCCCCCGTGTTATTTCATTGACTTGAGCAAAGTAGTGAGAGAACATTGAGGCTAGGAGAATCAGAAGATACTCTTTATCCTAGGCTGTGAGTGAGTCCTTGACTGAGTATCCATAGGGTGTATATTAGGAATAACAAAAGTTATTATCATAGTCTTCTGACTGTGACTACTAATGGTAAAAACAATGACTTAGGCCAGGGTGCGGTGGCTCACGCCTGTAATCCTAGCCACACAGGAGGCTGAGATCTGAGGATCAAGGTTCAAAGCCAGCCTAGGCACAAAAGAACCTGAGATAAGTCTCCAGTTAACTTCTAGAAAATGGGAAGTGGGGGCTTGGCTCAAGTGTAGGGCGGTAGCCTTGAGCAGAACAGGGACAAGGCCCAGACCCAGGGGTAGGGTGGTAGCCTTGTGCTGAAGAACTCAGGGACAGTACCTAGGCTGAGTTCAAGCTCTATGACCCACACACAAAAAAATGACTTAGTTCCATTGCAGTCACCAAAGTGAATGCATTATGAACACTTTTTTATGTAGAGCTAAGATGTTCAAAGAAAGTTTTTATGTGTATGTTTTCAAATTCAATTTGCTTAATTCAAATTGTTCAATAAACTACTCTTCAATCTACTCTATGAGGATAGACTCTGTACTAATCACTGAGGATGTGTCAGCTCCACTTCTGTAATGTGCCATCCCCTCTTGATGAAATACAAAGCCTCATTTCTAGAGAGAACCAAGAAAGAAAAAGGATGGCAAGCTCAGTGTTTCTTAATACAGCACTGATCTTCTTTAATTATGTGTACTTGGTGCTTCCCTGATTAGCATTTGAGTGCCTCACATATATGTTCCAGTTGTGGTAGTCTCTCCTATCAGGAGTCTTTTTGCATGTTTCAAGCATTATTCAACTTAGAACATACTTTGTCTCTCCATAGACATGCTTGTCTATGTAAGCTCGATCCCACATGAGTCTGGTTTTAGTTACTGTGGTAAGATACCCACCATAATCAATTTACAGAGAAGAAAGGCTTGTTTTGGCTCAGTTTCAATTCCATTGGTTCACCTTGTTGCTTGTGGATCTTTGGTGAGGTGATAGATCATGGAGGGGAACAAGCTTCTCACTCCATGGTGGTTATGAAGTGAGAGTGAAAGAGAGAGGAAAGGTCCAAGGGCTCATTGTCTCTTTTAAGGCCCCCCCCCCAACACACATGCCAAATGTAACTTTCTTTGACTAGGCCTTACCTATTACAGGTTCTATCACCTTTCACTTGAACTAACTTTAGGGGTAAGTCTTGAACCCATGGCCCTTTGGTGGGGACATTTGAGATCCAAACTATAGCATGCACACTGGGTGTTACCAACACAAATATTGCTCCCTTGGAAAAGGTGGAGAAACTCATAAATATGTGGAAAATCCTATGGACCTCTAAGTCTGTCCCTGCCTCTTTCTCTCCCTGAAAGTTCCCCTGTCTGAAGGCAAAAAAATTTCTTGGCCAAATTTCTAATGTTTGTCTATGCTTCCTAGTATACTTTTAAATAGCTTGTATTCCTTACTTAGTTTGTCAAGTCAGGTAAAAAAGTAGAGAATTCTATTTAATCCAGGCACAAGACCATTTAGCATTCCTCCATAAGAGCCACCATTTGAAAAAATAATCTAAAATAAAATTATCTTAGAAAAGGACATCTGAATCCTTTTCTATCTTTAAAGCTGGCAGGTGGTAGCTTTTCATATGCCTTTAACATCAATTTGGATGAAAAGTTGTTTGAATCACTTTTACTCATAGGAGTTGGTGCATACTTCGTAGAATTTGAAAAGTGCCCACACTAATACTGGGCTGTAAATATCTACTTGGAGTACCAGGGAAGATAGGTAGGTGCATAATTACATCTGGTAATTCGGCTATGTTTACTATGCAGAGGTGCCATTCATATAGAATAGCAATAGCTTTACACTGCTTTCTGGGTTGATGAGACATTCAAAGGAGTTCTGATGAACTTAAAGAGGAAATTTTGTTTGAGAAAATGTGGAAAGGACAAGTAATGGTCACTGAGAAGATCTGGTTGTTGAGGAAATTGCATTAAAAGTGCAGTGTGAGCAGGGGTGTAGAAGGAAGAAATTGTGTACTCAGGGAACTGCTGGTCTTGTGGCTTGGCTGGATTGTGGGTTTTGTGGATTGGGAAGGAGTTGCTGAGTAAGAAGGTGAAGCTCAAACAAGAGGAACCAGCCCCCAAAATGCTTTGTGTGCTATATTATATATATTGCCAGGTGCTGCTGGTAGCTTACACCTGTAATCCTAGCTACTGGGGAGGTTGAGTTCTAAGGACTGTGGTTTGAAACCACCAGGATGGGAAAATTGAGTGAGATTCTTATCTCCAATCAACCACCCAAAAGCTGAAAGTAGAGCTGTGGCTCAAGTGATAGAGTGCTAGACTTGAGAATAAAAAAAGTCTCAGGGACAGTACCTAGGCTTTGAATTCAAGCCCCAGGAATGGCACACACACAGAGAAAAAGAGTTAGATCTTTGTTTAGAAGAATCATGAACGAGCATTGGAAGATTTTAGTAGAAAGGTGGACTAGTGAAGTGTCCATTAAAAAGGCTGGGAGCATAGCCTAGTGGTAGAGTGCCTGCCTAGAACGCACAAAGCTCTGGGTTCGATTCCTCAGTACCACATACAGAGAAAAAACCAGAAGTGGTGCCATGGCTCAAGTGGTAGAGTGCTAGTCTTGAGAAATCCCGAGGACTGCGCCCAGGCCATTAGTTCAAGCCCCAGGACTGGCAAAAAAATAAAAATAAAAATAACCAGCCTACAAAAAATAGCTGGAGATGTAGCTCAGTGGCACAGGGCCTTCCTAACAAGCAAAAGGTCCCAAGTGCACACGCTAGAACTACCAAAACAAAAAGATTTGGAAGTGTGAGATCAAGGAGAAAAATGAAATATGAAAAATTTAGGGAAGAAGCAGTAAAGGTGAGGGAAATATTGGATAGGCCTTATTTCCATAGGAAAGCATGGCTAATAGCCATCCATTTGTCAATTCAGATGCAAAGTTTATTAGCTGTAATTTGGAAGTCCTCTACCCAAAAGTTGGTTTTATTTTTAATTTGTTTTATGAATTTGGCCACAAAACTTATTTGGCAATAAAATCTGACCTTAACTGCCGTGGGGCTATTTATATTCTTTTGTGTATCCATTAAGTGCCAATATTTGTATCTTTTATTGTAGAAGCATTAATGGCTTTGAGTATGGCTGGTTTTGCATATGTATTTGAAGGGTTATATAAGCACTGGAATAGGTGTGTTGTCCAGTTTTGTCTTTGAAATTGGGTCTTGCTATGTAGTCTAGGCTTTCTTGAAACTCTCAACTCTCTCCTGAGTGCTGAGATTAGAGGTATGAACCACCATTCCTGGTGGTATGCCCTCTTTTGTATCTATGTTTATATATATGTATCTCTTTTTATCTATATTGTGAGCTATTAGTACCAACTATATACACTTAAGTAGAATAATAGTTTTCAGAATATTTAAAATATTTTTATTTCCACTAACTTTTTCCTCAGAACTCTAATGTTGTTAAGTATTCTTTACCCCCATTCTCAATACATGTTTTTTTCCCATGTATTGAGACATATAAAAAAATGGGGACCAAGACATGTGAAAGGTTATCAAAGTATGGGAATTAATGTACCATCTATCTGGCAAATATCATGTAACCCTTCTATTAATTACAATAAAAAATATATGAAAAAAGGAGGTAACTTGCCTAGAGTAGCATATAGGAAAGAGTCAACCTTGAAATGAAATCCTACTTTCTTCTTTATCTGCTTAGTGAAAAATAAGCCCAAATATTCAGTCTGTGAACATTCAAATAATTGAATGAGCTCTACTCTCTCTTCTTTTTGAGTTCTGTCTTCTTTTTTCTCCAGGGATCTTGTAAAGAAAGATTCAAGATAGATTCTGTGGTGACTGATGTGACTCAGATATGATACCACGTGACAGAAATATGAATAATAACCCTTTCATTTATTCTCAGTATGAATGAAGCAGAGAAAAGTTGTTTATGTTATATTAGATGGCTCTGTATTTGTACACTGGTAATTTCTACTAGTATATTGAATTTCCTCCTCCTTGGGAAAGACCTGTAGTAAAAAGACAAGAAAGATAGTTATAGATTATACTTCTACTTCATCATATGACAGTAAAATGGGTAGAGCTGGTCATTGGATAACTGATGTGCACAGTTCTAAAATAAGAAGCTTTTTACTCGTGCTCTATAGAAGAACATTTTGTCCTAACTTCTGATCTATAGCATACTTATTGCTGAAGTCAACATCCTAATGTTACCAAAACATAAAACCCTGCATCACTTATTGATTTGTACTCTGTTAAAATGACAACAAGCTTTTTGGTTATGTCTCTCAGTGAAAGAGTTCATGTATTGGATTTTCAGTTTTCCTCTATTGTGTGAAGATAAACTATAAGTACATAGGCTCATATATTTAGGCATCAGGGTACAAAGTGGGTAGTTACATTTTTAAAATGGATTTGGTAAATTTAGATAGTTCATAGATCTGGTTGAACTAATGATAATAGCTCAACTAAATCCATTTGTATTAGATATCAACAGAACACTTAGCTTTGGGGAGGACTGGCAGAGTTAAGGAGAGAAAGATGTAAGGAAAAATGTCTATAGATGTATGTGGATGGATTAATGATTTTTGCTGAACTGGATCCATTTATTCCAACAGTTGACAGAACACAGCTTTGGAGAAGATGGGCTGAGTTGGGGAAAGAAGGATGTAAGGAAAATGCTTGAGAATTGTTTTCTTGAGTCTGTATATGAAATACATAAATATATGGCTATTGGACATGAATGCCAAACGGGACCTATCCTAAATATTTGTACCAAGTAATGAGGATGACAAAAAATTATCATTGCAGTAGAAGGCCTAAATTAGACAAGAGGTGAAAGAGCAATGAAGGCGATGATAATATAATTGGTGGTAGGTGTTTATTCACAGATGTCTGTTCCTGATCCTTCTTTCCTCAAACAGCCCTACAATTGCACACAGGTTTCTATTGTATGATACTTATAATGGGTTTATTCAGATGTCACCTCAACAGAAATGGATGTATAACTATAAGAGCTTTAATTCACTATCTTTAAAAACCAAGAAAAACAGCTATTTTTATCCTATCTGTCTGTCTGTCTATCATCTATCTATCTATCTATCTATCTATCTATCTATCTATCTATCTGTCTATCTCTTCATGACAAAGAGGTTATATACCACCTTAAATTACAGTTTGGGGGTGCTTACCATTTCCTTAATCCAGCTTTTATTCTCACTTGGCCACATGCTTTTTTTTTTTTCATTTCCCCACCATGCCCATCTGTTCTAGGATATGTGCTTAACTGAACATACTTAAGCTCTGTGCAGGTAAATCAGGGAACGCAATCTCTACATCACTCTTCCATCCAGATTGGCTTTTGTAGCCATGGGAAGAAGGTAGGACAAATGTCCATTCTCCCTTTAAATCTAGCAGAAAAGATCCAGGATCCCTGATGTGTCAGACTTTGCTTTGCCACTGATAAGATCCTCTTTAATCTCTTAGACCTTATATTTTATTATCTCCTGTTTTTAATCAGAAAGAAAATGTGGCAAATATTTTTAGTTAAGCGCATTTTCATGCATTTCAAAATAACAAACACACAGAGCTTCTGTATACTGGAAAACAACCCTCCTATAAACCCCTTCCAATGGGGGAAAAGGATACAAGTTATCATTATAAGTTTAAGCTAGATTTCATGAAACTATCATCTATTTCTATATGCTTTACTTCCTCCAAACAATGAATTTAATTTTTATCTAGGTAATTTAAATCTGAACCATTACCAAGGGGAAAATTTGATTTTGCAGCAGGGGTCTGCAAGATGGCCCTTAACAAATGCAAAATTTGACATTCATATAAAAGGGAGCTAAACAAGACTTGATAAAGAGATGCCAGAAATTGACTGCAGCCAGAGAAATACAAAGTAATGCAAACACTCAGCCCCTGAACTCTATTCAGAAATCGAGCTGCTGACCTCTCCAGAGCCCTGTGCTGAGCTGGGGATGGGGTAGTGTAGAGAGACTCTTGTTTTAAAGAAAGTAGATGATTGGATTTGGGTTCAGAGGAAGGCAAGTTTAGAGGAGGGTCACGCTTCATTATTGGCAGAGCAGATGATTCTATGGGGTTTCTGCCTCTGGTTTTATTATTATTATTATTTTTTATTTTTAGTGATGCTTGGAAAGTATTCAGATTTCAATTCTTTGGGATGCTGTAATGAATGTCTGGGGAGAGGCCTGAGAAGTTGGAGATTTGGGGCTGATTAGAATTTGGTTTTGAGATCTGCATCTATTTAATCAAATATGCAACTTTCCAAGAGACTACTCAAAGTGAAGAAAGAAATGAATAGAAATAAGAATCATTGGCTAGATAAGAATAGTTGAACCTACCTTTTTTTTTTTTTGCCAGTCCTGGGCTTGAGCTCAGGGCCTGAGCACTGTCCTTGGACTTTCTCAAGGCTAGAGCTCTACCACTTGAGCCTCAGCACCACTTCTGGTTTTTTTCTATGTATGTGGTACCGAGGAATCGAACCCGGGTCTTCATGCATGCTAGGCAAGCACTTTAACCACTAGGCCAAACTCCCGGCCCCTGAACCTATCTTTAGTCTAACGTAAATCATCTGGTCTTTTATTTAAATGGGTAAATTTTCTCATCTTTAACATTTTGTCTTTAAAACTGTAACATGTACAAGATGACTAGTAAACACAGCCCCAAATTCAGAGCTCTCAGGCTTCCCAAATCCATGATTATACTAATTTGGGAACTTCTTTAGGAAGATAGCTCATTTTTTTGCACTTCAATTTCTTTAACTGTATGTGTTCACATAGGCCATTATCGTAAGGGAAATGTGAGGAACATTCAGAGAAAATTATGCCAGATACCAGTCATTTTAAAGCAAAAACTTATGAATACACATGAAGAAAAGCACAGAACAGAATGAAAACAAATGCAGGTTCTGGTAGGTATGTTAGAAAAGAGTCACTGAACGATTCCCTATTAATTCTGGAGCACTTATACTATTTTTAAAATATCCCACAAACCTTTGCCTGACAAAAGAAGAGTAGGAAATAAAGCCTTAGTCTCTGCAGTGACAGCTATTTCCATAGCAACTCGCCTGTCAATCAACACCTACTTCATCGAGCTTTAGAAAACACCCCCAGAAATAAATGTCAAAAGTCTTATGCAGGTTCCAAATTTAAATCAAACTTTAAAATAAATTAAAATAAGAACCCAAACACCCACAGCAGTCACAAAAAGTAAATTTTATTTTGGAAAGAGGGAAAAGGGGGTAAAAAAATCAAAAGTCCAAAGAATTCTCCAAGATTACAAGAAAGGAAAGAAAAGAGAACAGGCACACTTCTGCCCTCTCTCCTGGCATTACCTGGTCAGGTATATTTACCTGGAGGAATGCCTGGCATCAGTGGTGTGGATCTTTTCTCTTTGCTTTCATGTGACCTTTCATTTTTATATTCATCTACATTGTGGTCATTCTCTTTCTTCCTTGTGTGATACAAATGGCCTAGCCCCTCATTTTGATGGTAAGTGATGAGGCAAGGTGCCCTGTTGCAGGTAGGTGGAGTGATGTGCTTGATGACCCCTTCCAGAAGATGGTATACTACTAAAGTTGGGATTCTATAGCAGTTAGAATCATCTCATGGCCATTTTAGTCCCATACATTGCTAATGAATGCTAATGAGTACACAAAGAATCTCACTTCTTTTATATAGAGATTCAACTATATCTAGGACCTTATACTATATTTCAGGAATAAGTGATCACAATTCCTTTCTCCCATAAACCCCAGGAGACAGAGAGACATTTGAAAGACCTGTTGTTGTTGATTATAGTTTATGGAAAGTTTGCCCCCCCAAAGCTAGAATATGTTGCGTTAACTAAATAAAAGATATCCTTCCATGTTCTCTATGGACATAGAAGTAAAGCAACCAGGGTTATACAGGTCAGAGTATTATTTACCAAATTTAGTGCAATTTTCACTCAACATTCTGTTAATTCTTAACTGTCTATTTGGTATGTACTCTTTAAACATTCCTTTGACATCCTAAGGTTACATCTGTTTGCTCAATGAACTTACTGATGGTCACCTTAATTTGTGCCTATTTTCCTCAAAGTCTAATAAAAAAGACCTACTATAGTCCTGGTTACAGCCCCGACCCCTGGAAGATGCTGGAGCCCTAACTTCCAGTATCTTATAATATGACTTTGTTGGATAATAGAGTCTCTACAAAGATAACCAAATTCAAATTAGGTCACTAGAGTGCGAACTAATTTAATATGACTGGTTTTCTTATAAAAAGGATAAATTTGGACAAAGAGGCAATGTGAAGAAATTTAGAGAGAAGATAGACACCTACAAGCCAGATTGGTGAGTGTGTGTGTGTGTGTGTGTGTGTGTGTGTGTGTGTGTGTCTGTGTCTGTGTCTGTGTGTGTAATAAATCTTTACCTCATAGAGCAGGGCAGGAACTAATTCTGTCAACACCTTGAATACTAAACTCCAGAGCTGAGAAAATATAGGAGTCTTAGCGCTCTCTCTCTCTCTCTCTCTCTCTCTCTCTCTCTCTCTCTCTCTCTCTCTCTCTCTCTCTCTCTCTCTCTCTCTCCTCTCCTCTCCTCTCCTCTCCTCCCTCCCTCTCTCCCCTCCTCTCTCCCTCCCTCCCTTCCTTCCTCCCTCCCTCCCTCCCTCTCTCTCGCTCTCTCTCTCTTCAATACTGGGGATTGAACTTAGGGGCTAAGTTATGTTCCTTGTTTCCCCCACCCCACTGGAGAATAGTTTTCTACCACTTGAGCCATAGCACCACTTCTGCCTCTTTGCTGGTTAATTGGAGATTAGAATCTCATAGACTTTGCTGCCTAAAGCTCTCTTTGAGCCATAATCCTTATATCTGAGTCTCTTGAGTAGCTAGGATTACAAGTATGAGCCACCAGCACCCAGCACTTATAGAAATTTTAAAGGTGTAATGATGTGACATTCAAAGAACTAATAGAAAAGAGAATTGTGAATCTTGTCCAAAGTTTAGGATATGGAATCGATCCAAGAATTTCATGGCCAAGGTATTGTTAAAGGACACATGTGGGGGGCCAGGGCTGAGGTTGGGGGAGATCCTGTGACAAGAAACAAAGGAGAGAATGTACCCATATTTTCCAGTCCCTTTAGCCTAAACTCAACCTCTGGGTTTGCCTTCACGAAATTGCCAATGCCAGTATCACTTCTTGCTATTAGTAATTCAATCAAGACTTTCTAATACCATCAGATTAGGGGCTGTTTTGTATGATACCAAACTAGCAGAGTTTTGGTAGCTGTTTCTAAAAGAATAATTGAGTTCATGATCTTCTTTTCCTTCAAATTTTATGCATCAGAGATTTGGGGCTCATTTGATCCCATCTTATCATCACTTTTATTATTTACATCAGCAGATATTGATTTCAGGCCTCTTATGGGTATAAACACTTTTAAGTTTTATTAAATTCTCATATCCTCAAAACAAAAAATAAAAAAGAACCCAAGTCTTAAGTAGCATAGAAATAGACAGGCTTCTTAGAAAATTAGCCAAAAACCCTTTAGTGGCCATCCACTAAAATAATAGAGTTCTAGTCAGAGGCAAATTTATTAAGAAGCTGATGAAATTTAAGCAAGCAGAGGTCATCTTACTTCCATGGGCCCCATCCAATGTTTTGTTTACAATTTTGGAATTTTGTGTTTTTCTATGCTTTTTCTTCAAATATTTCCTCCTGTCCTATGAGTTTATATCGGGGATGTGACCTTGGCCTAAGTGATGGTGGCTGCTTCTAGGAACAGGAACCCTACAGAAAGGGAAGGAAACCAGAACGAGAAGCTAGAATGAGGCTAGACCAAAACCAAAATAATCAACACTGAATCTGTAAGTAGTGCGAAGGAGCCAGGTATACAAAATCATCAAGATAAAGCTGAGTGAGGCAATAGGATGGCTGAAGTCAGTGGGAAGAAGGCAATATACGTGTTACATGGGGAAGCTAGAGGAGCCACTGGAGGAAGACTGGAGCCACAGTGAGGGGTATGTGTATTAGCAATCCAGCATGCTTTCTGGAAAGACAATCAGTCTCAAGCAAGGAAAGGAGAGGATCTCAAAGGAAATGAGGAGTGAAGAGTTTTAACCCACTCAGAAGAATACAGAACAAATACTTTGCAGGCAGAATCTAGATATATTAGTTACTGAGTAGAAGGAGGGAGCTGACATGCAGCTGTTTAGCAGATCACAACTCTGGCTCTTTCCAGAGCCAACACAGTGATTCAGCTCATTTCACAGATTACCAAGTCACCTCTCAGATGGGTTGGAAGCCCTTGCTTTCTGGCTTTGTAGTGCTCACCTGAAAACACATGGATCGAATACCACACAATGATCTTTTGATTTGGGACTTCCTTTGATGTTCCAAACAAAACCTAAATTCAGGAGAGACAGCCTGATTTTATATCTCACTTTAACTTGGCTTCTTTCAGTGATAGTCAGGCAATGTGTCATTTTCTCTGTGGAGTATGCAGCTGGGGAATGAGTTATTTATAATAAGGCTTAGCATGTATGGAGATATTTGCATAGTAAGCAGATCATATGGTATCGCCCATGGTGTCTGGGGGGGGTCACCTCAAAATCCTCATTAGAGCCTATTAATTAATCTGGCTTGTTGGAATTTGCAGGGCATTGTCCATGAGTATATTAGACCTCCAGGTTCTGACACATGTCTATAAGATTCTCTGTGTTTTCAAATTTATTCTGTCTTGAGAAATGGGTAAAGAGATAAGAAGCTGGCATTTTAGAGACGAGAATCAAACTTTTCTCTCTTCTTACCCAGATTTCCCAGTGTCCACACTTCTATCTTTAATTATATTTCCTATAATTTCTCATTCAAGGTCATCCCCCCTGCTCCCTGCCATCTTCTGGCTATTTTGTTTAAAAATCTCTTCACCTCTTCAGCTAGTCATTCACTGATTTCTTTTGTTTCCCACAGGGTGGAATTTGTGAAGTTCTATCTGTGACTTTCATTCTGGACCTTTGAATGAAAAGATAACCTTTGACAACACTGTTCTTTATGATCACTGTTAGCACATTGCCTGATGAGGTGGCATGTGTGGGTAGAAATTCATTTGAACAGATTTTCTATCAAAGGGTAAATACACCCCCAAATCACAGTGGTAATCAGAGCCAGCAGCCTCATTTCTGATAATTTTACAAGTCAGTTGGGCTTCAGAGATGCGTCAATATGACTGTTCCCACACTGAGTTGTTTTGGCTGCAGGGATGATTGGGTTCCCCCCTCCCCCCTCTTTCCCCCTCCCTCTCCCTCAGTTTCAGCTATATTTATTTTGTTTTGGTCCTTTCCTAAAGTACATTTTTCAAAACTGTGTTTAATAGTTACTTTCAAACACACACACACACACACACACACACACACACACACACACACACACACACATATCGATTCTCTTTTGCCAAAGAGCTACAACATGGGAGAGCAGACAGACATGAAAATAATGCAAGAGGGTATGTTTATTTGTGGTAACTGTGCTAACGGCTACATCTGCCCCTCTCATTTTGGTCTGGCTGTGATCATCTCTGCTCTTCAGATATGTGGATGTTTCCTTCCCCCTACAGTGAAATCTCTTCACTTTGGTACCCTATCAATACAAAAGTCTCTGTGGTTGGTCTGGTAGTTGTATAAGTTAACACAATTTAAAATTTGAAAATTACAATCCATGGAATCTGCTCCTAGGATACATGAATGCAGAGGTTTGGTACTCTGAGTATTTCTTAAACAACTTTCAGACCTAAAGCATTCTTGCCAAATGCTTAACAATAGACAGCAAACTGACTTAGTATGACACAACAATGGGAAGTTTTATGTTGGCTTTATAATCTGCCATTTTTTCTTGTTTATTTTTCAAATCAGATGAAACAGTGAGCTTACTGAAGTGCCTGGGGATAACAGTGTGGCTTTGTCTTTTGGACTTGGCTAGTTTGAGCTTCATATCTGTAACACTGACCACAAGCCATTCTAAACCAAAATATGCAGTATCTACCATGCTATGAAATGAGATGGAAAGAGCAAAGTCAGTGGTTCATTTGTTAATCTTAGCTTCTCCAGAGGCTGAGATCTGAGGATTGCAATTCAACGCTAGCCCGTGCCAGAAAGACCATAAGACTTATCTCCAATTAACCATCACAAAGCCAGAAACAGAGGTGTGGCTCAATTGGTACAGCACCAGCTTGAATGGACAAGGCTAAGGGACAGTGACCAGGCTCTGAGTTCAAGCTCTAGTATTGGCACAAAAGGAGCAGTTTTTTTTTTAGATCATCCCTTAAAAGAATCAATGAATCTATATTTAGTATCCTCGTAAGGCCCCTGAATTACGCTATATGCTCAGAAAGAGGAAAAGGAGTAACGTTTAGTTTAAATGAGTAGAATTTAAATGGATCTATTTGGCTTGAGCAGGAAGCAATTTAGTAACAAGGAAGTAGGATGAAATTACAGACAAGGAAATGTGTGGGAACATGTTGAATCAAAAATAGATATCTCTTATCATGGAGAAGAAAGGTCTTTTAATTGCTTCCAAATAAATACCTGGACTTGTGCAAGAATAATTTTCCAAACTGCACCTACATCCAGGAACAGGAGCATCTGACCACTGAAGTCTCTAGTGAAAGTGTTGCAAGGTATTTCTTGGGTTTTTAAGCCTGTAGAATTTTAAGCCTGTCTTCTGGTGGGAAGATGTTGATTTTGGAAGCCATAGGTGTGGGAACACTGGTCTATTTAAACAATTCTCTGTCTCTCTATCACAGAAGGAAGTGGAATTTGTTTTAAACTCAGCCACTGGTGCAAAACCTTGGAGATGTGGAGTTAATTGGTAAATCAAGAGCTACTGTCCCTGATTAATAAAATAAGACCTTTAAAAGTTTTCTGGAGGTAGAAGTTTGGGATGCTATTCCACCTGGCAACTTGTCACAGGCATTGTGAATGCCCTGCGGGTTTCTTTCATTATCTGTACTCATCTCTCCTACTCCCCATCCCAAAGTTCTTGCCAATCACTCGTGTGTGGCAAGGGCTTGGATTCAGTGGATGCGTGCGGTATTTAGCTCTGTGACCTTGAACGGTCCCTTTGCCTGACTTGAGATTCAAGTTACTCATCTATAAAATGGGGACAAGAATCATTTCCTTGCCAAGGCCACACCAGGAGTGTGTCCCTTGAAGAGGTTAAAACGTTGGATGTTTTGTAGGAGTGAAGGTGGTGGTGTCAACTGTGTTGGGTTGATTGAGCTTGCTGCCATTGTAAGTGCCCCATTCTACTTTGGGATGGGTATGCCTGTGATATGTAGAAGATGGGAGTCTGACTTTTTTTTGGTACATTGTTTCATATTTACATCATGGCTCTTTGGTAGGACAGGCTAACTCCCTCACTTCCCTCACGCTGGCTTCTACCTATATTTTACGAATGACCTAGGCCAATCATTTGTCTTCTCTATTTTTCTTTGACTTGCTGAGAAGCAACTCAGTTCTTTGACACTGAACACATGCTTTAAAAGTAAGAAGGAAATAAATCAGTCTATCAGGTTGAGAAAGGATTTCTTTTTGATTTAGAAAGTGCTGTCTCAGCCAGGTCTAATAGCTCACAACTGTAATCCTAGCTACTCAAGAGGCTGAGAGTTGAAGATTAAAGTTAGAAGCCAGGCCAGGTAGAAAAGTCCATGAGTCTCTCATCTCCAGTTAACAGGGCCAAAAGCTAGTTAAGTGGAGATAAACACACACACACATACACACATACACACATACACACACACACACACACACACACACACACACACACACACACGCGGGTTAGATCACCAGCCTTGAGTGAAACAAATAATAATAGAGTGTTCAAGACTGTGAGGTAAAGCCCCAATACTGGCACAGAAGAAAAAAGAGAAAAAAGAAAGCTGAATCTCATCAAAGAAAATAGCCTAAAAGTGAAAGAAAAAACAGAACTCACAAATGTTTTTGACCATGATCCTTTGAAATCTTTTCAGGCATTGGTCTGAAGATAGATAATTTTCTTGAATTATCCACTTGCACAGTAGCAGTGTTGGTTATGAAAATATCATTGGGCAAGTCAGGTTAGCATTTCTGATTTTGAACTCCTACTCTAGAAGGAAGAGACTGAAGTTGGTAGCAATTGCATGGTAGTATGAGGAGATAGCTTTAAGTTTTTAGAATGAAACCATATGGTGATCTCCCCAGCTCCCTCCATGTCTTTCTCTTTTCCCTCGTGATTTCCAGGGGGAATTGAAAAGTCATATTCAAATCTTAATGTTTGGGGATGGTGGGACAATCTACTGTATTCTACTGCATTGTGCATGTGTATATAGGGTTATAAAATATCCCTTTTGCTCTTGTGAATTTAATTTATATCATCTATGAACTCATTAAAGTTCTTATAAAGAACTACAGAAAAACCTTGATGGATTATTCAAAGGCTTAAATCACCTAGAACTAAAATAGTTATTAGAAGCTTTAAACTAATGTTATGATTTTTGATGTGCTAATGGGAAAGCCTTTAATCACTGATGACAGTACATACTATTGTACAACAATTCAATTACTCTGATAATATTTCAGTTTACCATGTTACCAATTGACCACTGTTGATGAAGTCCATTCTAAAATGTTTGGAATGAAGTACCACCTCTGTATAACCTCTGAGGCCTACTAAGGTTTACTGTGTATTGCTGTGTAAAGATGAATACATTGGTTCAGTGGTAAAGTCTATGTTTGGCATGGGTGAGGGTCTGGTTCAATCCCCAGATCTAAAAGGAATGGGAAACAATGGAATAATAAAGAAATAGTCATCAATAGTATCAATTTTTTTATTTATTTTTTTATTGTAATTAGTAAAAGGGTTACATGATATTTGCCAGATAGAAGGTGCATTAATTCACATACATTGATACCCTTTCACATAATAGTATCACTTTTTATGTTATAATTCTTTATATGGGGGGCCAGGAGCATGGCCTAGTGGTGGAGTGCTTGCCTAGTGTGAATGAAGTCCTGGGTTCCATTCCCTGGTACCACATACACAGAAAAAGCTGGAAATGGTACTGTGTCCTGAGTGGTAGAGTACTAGCCTTGAGGAAGCCCAAGGATAGTGCCCAGGCCCCAGGATTGGTACCAAAAAAAGAAAAACAATTCTTTATATGGGCAATGTACCTGGGACTGGCCTTGAAACTGTACCCTTCTGTGTTTTCCATGTAGCCAGGATGACAGGTGTACTTCATCAGGCCCAGCTTGTTTATTTAGTTTGGAGTCTTACTAGCTTTTTGCCAGATCTGGCCTTGGAACTGCATTCTCCCATTTGGTCTCTGCTGAGTTAGGTGAATTACAGTCTGAATCATCTTGTCTAGTTCTCCTTGAAACTTCTTGAGTTTACCAGAACTATTCTTTCAGATACCCTTCTGAGGAACTACTTTCATGGTTCAAGTCTTTCCTTCTATGTCACTTTGCCAAAGAAACCTTTATAAGAAATGAGAGATGAGTGACCGATACGGGCTCATGGCTTTCTTGGGCGCAGACTTGGTGGGCTGCGCCAAGCGGGCATGGAGAAAGCAGCAGTGGACAGGTGTGAGTGGGATTTAAACAAAATTTTAGAGGACAGTCACATGGGTCACAGTACATGGACAGTGGGAAACCTAGAGGTACAGCAAGTTTTGAGAAGAAAGTGTTATGTGGGCAACAGGAATTATGGGGAGAATCTCATTTTGAGAAAAAAATACAGCAAACTTAACAGCTCTTTGTAAACAGGTGAGAACTTATTGGACAAACTGACTCAGAGACCTTAGCATCTCCACTTATTGGAATTCTCGGCCTTAAGATATAGTAGATGTTCAAAAAATCATGTTACTGAACAAAGAAATATTTCATGGCACCATAGGGAGAGTCTGTTGCTGTCTTTTTCTGCTCAGGGGCAGTTGAGAAGCATCCACTTGACTGTTTGCAGACAGTGCTATTGCAAAGGGTCTGTAAAGACTGTAATCAAATGTGAGTGTGCTTTCTTTCAGTGGGATATTTCCTGTCATTCAGAAATCAGCACGGTTCCCATTCCTGACTCTTTAGAGTTCCAACATTAAACAGGAAACAGAAGAAAAACACTTCTGTGAAGGTGGATGATAGAGAACAGGTTGATATTACTTAAAGGAGGAAATTAATTGAACCATTTTTTTTGGTACACATTAGGCAAATTGTTTCACTCAGAGTTAAAAAGCAGCTTGGGAGTATTAAAGTATAAGGTACCTGCATGCACTTTATGACAGTCTTACCTTAGGACTTTCGATCACTTTTATTTCTCTATTAAATCAAGATATATCTCATTGAGCTGCCATCCCTTCATGACACAGAGTGGCCCATTTTGGTGTGTGTAACCAGAATTGTTCCTGATGGAATGGAAAGGTGTATATGGCTTTCCCACATACACAGTCTAGGTGGCTTGAACACCCTGGAATGAAAGGGAGACAAAGCTCTGGCCATAAGAATCCAGTGTTTGATGGGGTCCTGCTTTTATGAACCATGAAGGTGTGTCTTCTCTATGGATTCCAGAGCTAACTCTGTACATCTTCATTGAATTTGGTTTAGTAGGAGAAAGGAGTCTTTTGAGGGGCCCTGAGGCTGTCCCAGTCTTTCAGGACTTCACATCTTTTTCTGTTATGTTGAAGATAGAGACTAGGTGGGGAAGAGGATGATCCTGGCCCTTCCATGCCTTTGATACATGCATTGTAGTATATGCATACATCTGCACAGATAGATGCACTATTGCCATGCATGGGAAACTATCTTTTTTTTTGCTATTTTTTTATTGTAATTAGTAAAAGGGTTACATGATATTTGCCAGATAGAAGGTGCATTAATTCACATACATTGATACCCTTTCACATGTCTTGGTACCCATTTCCCTCCCCCCCCAAACCCCCCACCCATCTTGGTTTTTCCCCCCTTCCCTATCAAATTTCAAATATCCAAATACAAATAAATTCAATATATCAGATAACAAAGTGAGATACTATAACAATATGAGATAATCAAGGGACAGCAAAGGAGATGAGACACAACATAGTACATTAAGAACAACAATCATTCATTATATGGCTTTTGTTTCAATATCCTGGAGGTCCTTTCAATTAGCTTCACATTCTATGGCCTTATGTATCAAGATTTTGCTCTATTGCAGATCTCTGCTAGTAGAGATGGGAAACTATCTTAAATGAGCCAATACTTTGGTCTGTTTGTAAAATATTGTAAATCCTGTGATAATTAATCTATATGGATAGAATAATTACTGGAGATTGAAGTCAGGATCGCATACTGGTTAAGCAAGCCTCTACCACTTGAATATGAAAATGATAGTTTCTTTGAAGCTTTAACTGGGAGTACAGCAGTAGTGATGTTCATACACGTTCCAGAACATCGTCAAAAATATTGATTCCAATAAAAAATCAATTCTTGTATGTTTTCATGCAACCGTGGTAGTAGTTGCCATATCTACTTTTTTCATATATTTTTATTGTAATTAATAGAAGGGTTTGAGAAAAAAAGGGCCTGTAAAATCTATGAAAAATCTAAGGAAAACTTCACACGTGAGTTCTATTGTGTTTCCCTGGAATTATTAAAGTATATCTATTTCTATATTTGACCTGAATTGGAAATAAAAATCTTCAGAAGATGAAATTAAGGTAAGTCATTGATGTGGGTTTAAATTCAGTATGACTAGTATCCATAAGCGTAGAGGAATTTGGGCCAGAGACACAGAAGGAATGTCCCATGAAGACTGAAGTTAGGCTGCCATAGACCTGCAAAGATTATTGGGGGGTGGGAGGTGAGGGAGGGCAATATTAGAGCCAGGCATCTGTGACTCAAGCCTATAATCCTATCTACTCAGGAGGCCGAGATCTGAGGATTGTGGTGCAAAGTCCAGGAAGGCAGGAAAGTCTGTGAAGCGCTTATCTCCAATTAACTATCATAAAAGCTGGAAGTGGAGGTATGGCTCCAGGGGTAGAGTGCTAGCTCAGGAACAGTGCCCAGGCCCTGAGTTCAATCTCTAGGACAGGGACAACAAAAAAAAGGAGAGAGGTACAAACATTCCCTCTCTCCAAGAAAATAACAACAAAACAGCTCTGTTTTTACCTTGCTTCACAAGAACTGTGAGGCAGATGTTGAATTTATAAGCCACACAGTTTGTGATGCTTTTTATAATGTTCCTGGCAAATGAATACACTAGCTATTTGCTTATGTTATAGTAGAGCAAGCATTAAGCAACAATCAATCCGCTAGCATATTCTACATGGGAAAACCAGGATTCAAGCAAAGATGTGTGGAACAGATTTTGTTTAGCCCATATTTCTATAGATTACTACTTGTTGATTACAGTAGCTTGATTGATAGCCTCTTGAAGAAATAACTATTGATGTATGGGAATTAGAAGAGAGGTAAGATGAGTTTCCTCTCTTAGAAGTAAACATGGAAATGATCTCTTTGCCTTCCATTACCTGGAACTTGAGTAGTTTGCCATAGGTGTTTCATGGTGAATGGAAGGAAGCTTATCAACTTTATTTATTTATATTTTGTGCACAGGTCATGGGGCTTGAATTTATTACTTGAGCCACTTGAATTGGAGACACATTTCTTGGACTTTCCTGCCAGGACTGCCCTTGAAATTTGATGCTTAGATATCAGCCTCCCGAGTAGTTGGGGTTACAGGCCTAAGCCACTGTCAGCCCAGCTTGAAACCAAGGTTTTTACAATTGAGGTCTGAGCAAAACAGCAGGTCTTCCTTATTAGCTTTTTGTTTTGTTATGTTTTTGTAGTCCTGGGACTTGAACTCAGGGCTTGAGTACTATTCCTTAGCCTCTTTGTGCTCAAGGCTAGTGCTTTATCACTTGAGCCATAGTACCACTTTTGGCTTTTTCTGAGTAGTTTGTGGGAGATAGATTACTGTGTGGGTGGGCTTAAAATGGTCAATTCTCAGCTCTCAGCTTCCTGAGTAGCTAGGATTACAAGCCACTGGCACCCAGCTTTCACTATATTTTAAGCAGGTAAAAACGTTAAGTCTCAGATTAGGAAAAGAAAAAAGTAAGGATTTAGAATTCGGATGCATCACGGTTGGGTTTGAATCTCAGAACACATACTTTATTCTGTGAAAATTAGCCAGTCTACAGCTTCTAAGATTTAGTTACCATGTATTCATTACAAAAAAAAATAAGAATAACTTTCAAATCCATGGTATGATATATGTAAAAGTACTGCATATTGTTCATGCTATGTATGTGTTTGAGATAAACCATAATCTTTTTTATTTGTTATGAAAGGCAGTACACATAAGAATAATGTTTTTAAATCTACCTAAATTCTGTTGCAATATGTCAGGCCTATCTTGGGTTGACTTCCTTAGAATAACAAGAAAGTGTGAGCCCAATTCAGAAGATTGTCTTCATCCAGCCTTTAGGAGTTCTAGCACACCCATGACCTAGGAGGTGGGACTTCCTCCATTATGAAGACAAGATGGCGCCAGTTAGATCCATTTCCCTATCCACCATGTGGGCAAGATGGCACCAGCATCAGCCCGAATTCTTTCATGTACCTTTAAAAATAAACCATCACAGGGAAATGTTAGTATCTATTCTTTAGATAAAACACTTACCAACTTTATGTTTTAGATACGTAGCTTTCTTGAATTTTTGTCTCAGAAGCAATTGCTTGAAAGCATGGTCTTTGTTGCTTAAGAGGTTAGTGGCTTCCACTTGAATTCATAATCCTTTGTGATATTAAAATCATCTTCTTTGCTGAGGCTATAATGTCACCAAGGTGGAGAAGCAGCAGCAGGTGACAAATACAACAATCCTTGGGGCACAAGGAATATTTTCATGCAGATACCTTTAATCTATGTATGTATGTATGTATGTATGTATGTATGTATGTATGTATGTATGTATCTATCTATCTATCTATCTATCTATCTATCTATCTATCTATCTATCTACCTATGAAGGAGAGAGGGAAGAGAAATTGGTGCTACAATTTTTTGGAGAAAAAGCTATTTGGCCATGTAAACTGATGACCTCTTGAGTTCTCTCAAGGTTAATGGAATACAGAAAGGAAAAAAAAAACTTATCCTGTAATAATTTGGATCTGTCTTGGGGATATCCTACTGATTGATTTGTCCCTTAAATTTGCTAGTGTTGTGTGGTGGAGAAAGGTACTGTTGATTATAAAAATATACTTTAGACTCCTGTTCTTATTCTATACCCCTATCTACATACTATATCTATTTCCTTATCTATATGAAAGATGGCCTCAGTGGCAACTTGTAAAGATATTCCCTTTATTCATGTTTAGAGATCTATGTAGCCCAAATATAAAATAGTAGCTGGGCTTCAGGGGCTCATGCCTACATGTAGCCTCTCAGGAGACTGAGATTGGAGGATCCCAATTTGAAGCCAGCCCATGCAGGAAAGTCTGTGAGACGCTTATCTTCAGTTAATCAAGAAACCCAAAATGGTGCCATGGTTCAAAGTAGTAGAGTGCTAGCTAGCCTTGAGCAAAAGAGCTCAAGGACAGAACCCAAGCTCTGAGTTCAAGCCCCATATCCACCGTCACCACCACCACCAACCAAAACATACATAAAGTAGTAAAGGATCTGTTTCATTACAGAAAGCAATTCAGTCTAGGACATTCATTTGTAAACAGAAAACTTCAAAACTTGGGGATACAGTAGAACCGTATTGCTGCAGTGTGCTCCCCAAACATGTTCCCCTTGTGGGCAAAGAGAAGCTGTTAATTCACCTGCTGTCTCTTGCAGGCTGAAAAAGCCAGTCTGGGACTGTGTGCCAGTGTGCAGTGCTGCCTGGTTAGGTTAAGTGGAAGTAGCTGTTGTTCCTTGCAGAAATACCCTGCCAGCAACAGCTCGGCAGGACTGCCTTAAAGAGCTCTTGAGAGGCCAAGTGTTTTGGTGTTATCAAGAGGGGCTCATTATCCTCAGGGAATCAATTTAGAATGACTTTAATGGGATTGGGAGTCAAACTGCAATATAGCCCCCATGACAAAGAGAATTTAAAGTACCCTGTATTTATTATGCCTTTCTCTCTTTAATTATATCCACCTTTAATATTCTACTATTAGCGTGTTTAACATGTTTTTTTTTCATTCCCACATTTTTGGCACTTTTATGATTTGCAGTTCCATTTCAAATGGGCACATGTCATAATGTCATCTAATTCTACTGAGGGAGGAAAAGCAAAAATGTTCCTGTTTCCGGTGGCTTTTGGCCAAGCCATATGATTATTTATGATTCTGTTTTAGTTTTTCACAAATTCTATAATCTGAGCAATATAAAGTAAAAGATAATTTCCAATTTGTGAAAGGAGGCTTTTTGCTCTATCTTCTTGGCTATGTGACTGATGGGCATTACAACCAGCTTTCTAGTGCTTAAAACTGTGTCTGGCTCACTGAGAATGCTTGGTAAATGTTGGTTTAATCAGTGAACATATAAATAAATGTTAATATTAATATCTTAACATTGAGGTTATTCTGATTCATATACTAAGGTCATAATCAATTGATTCCCATGTGAGAGGATTTGGCAATTTGGGGTCTAGGGAATGGATAGCATGGTAAAGCAAAATCAAAGTCTGAATATTTTCACCTTAATTTCAAAATCATGCCCAGATTTGCTTAGAAAAACTACTGGTCTTAGCTGAGCACCTGTGGTTCACGCCTGTAATTCTGGCTACTCAGGAGGCTGAGATTTGAGGATCTCGGTTCAAAGCCAGCCCGGGCACTAAAGGCTGGACTCTTATCTCCAATTAACCACTGTGGATCAAGAGGTAGAGCAGTAGCCTTGAGCTGAAGAGCTCAGGGACAGTGTCCACACCCCATGACTGACAAAACAACAACAACAACAACAACAAAAACAACAAAATTATTGGTCTTGCTGGGTGTTGGTGACTCATGCCTATGTCCTATTTGGGAGGCTGGAATCTGACAGTCTTGGTTCCAGTTCAGCCCAGGCAGGACAGTCCATGAGATTCTTGCCAGTGAACCACCAAAAAGCTATGGCTCAAATGGTAGAGTGCTAGCAATAAAAAAAAAAAAAAACAGGAAGAAAGAAAGAAAGAAAGAAAGAAAGAAAGAAAGGTAAAAGAAAAAGAGAAAGAAAAGAAAGTAGAAAAAATCAGAGACAGCATTTAGGCCCCGAGTTCAAGTCCCAGAATGGCAAGCACAAAAAATAAATAAAAGCGAAAGAAAAAACCCAAAACATTCATTCGATTATTAATAGGCAGGTTCATGCCTGTGCTGGAGACATGGCCTTGTGTTTAAACTCCAGTACCATACAAAGAAAAATGTGCCTTAATTATTATAAGTAGAAACTAGAACTAAAATTTTTTAGAAAATATAAAGGCCTCTTGAAAAGTCCAGAACTAAGTTTCTCTCCATTATCTTCATTTTGGATCCCAGCTTTGAGTGGAGATATCAGTCCCCTCTTCATTCCTTTTGTTCTCTGCTTTATATGCAGAGGGATTGGTGGCAATAAAGAAAATGAAAATGGGTTTAGGCTCAAAGAATGGCTTACAACGAATCAAAGGGACGGAGCAAGATCAGCTCATGAAGTAGAGGAAATGCTGTAAGCCATTCTTAAAATTCTGACCTCACTTGTTTATTCGGGATTGTGAGACTGAAGACACACTGTTAGTGACTAAGGATTTGACAGTGAATAAGACTCAGCTCCTACCCAAAGAAAACAGTTTTCCCCAGGTCGTGTCCTGAGTGATGCTGCAGAGTGGTGAGAACAGCATTGAACCTAGAACTTGGAAGGGTCCATCGGGATAGAGTCATGAAAGAAGTGACTGTTAAGTTGAGTCAAGGAGAATAATCGAATAGCAGCTAGAGAGCACGGCGTCATACACCAATCCAAGACTGGAGCTTGATGCATACTTATGACAGGAGGGATAGAAGGAGGGGAAAAATTTCAAAAGGTGGTCTTGACTGTGCTAAGAAAGACTGGTGTGGAGCTACTGGCCCAGTTTAAATAGAAGAGTGATATTTTGGGGAGACACTGGTACTAACTGGAAAAAAGGGTAAAGCTGAAGACAGAGCCAGCAAGCTAGTGCAGAAATCTAACCAAAAAAGGGGTGGTTGCATCCTTCCCGAAGGTGATGGTGGTGGTAGTGATGGAAACAAGTGAGAAATTCAAGGCATTTGAAGGGAACAAATGGACAGGCCATGTTGAATACTGGATGTAAGAAAGGGAGGAGGGGCAGGGGTCAAGTGTGGCATTGGGTCTCTTGGGTTCTTGGGAAGGGCACAGCTTCTGAAGAGTCAGCTCAGTTGCCTTTGATTTTAAAGTGCAGTGTAGTGTTCCTAAAAGCTTCTGATCGACATCCCTGAAGACGAATGCCATCTTCTGTTCCATCACAGGGAAGAAAGCAGTAGGCAGGCTTATGAAGGTGTAGCTGGTCTGTTTGCAGAAATACTGCACAGCAGAACATTGCCACAAATCATAGGCTGTTGAGGAGTTGAAGCTTAACTCTTTGTCTCTTGGCCAAAGGCTAAAATATTTCCTTATGAATATGTTCAGTCAGCATGATTCTGCTGTGATGTGTGTGCACATGTGTTGTTTCTATGTGTGTGTGTTCACATGTGCACATGTAGAGACTCTTCCAGATTTTGTGTCTTGGGGGGATGTCTCCCTTAATTCTCCTGAATGATTAGTGGTACTTATGAAGAAGATAACTAGGAACTAGAGTGAAATCATGGACATATTTAAGCAAGCCAAGCATCAGTTATATGGCTTTATTTCACAGCTTATGTTTGAACTGGATTTGAACTGGTGACTTCAAAGTGAATGACTTCTTAGCTCTTTACCAGTCCCTCTGAGATATATAATCTATTTGAAGCAGTCCATGCAGGTAGCCTCCTGTGGGTAATGCAGTTAGCCAGCCCAGAAACATACTTACATTTAAGAACTCTCAGAAATCTACTTACATATTTAAAAAAATTCTCTGCCAGAAGTAAAATGCGAATGAAAGCGATGATTCATTTTATTACAGCAATTAAAACACTGGCTCCTGTTTTCATCAATCATACTCATGATATGAAAATACATTGCAGCAAAAGTGATATTTACCTGGAGATAAAATTTAAAATATACGGCAGATAAAATTCCAGCTTTGGGGAGGAAGTAACTGAAAACCTGCCGTAGGTTATAATTCAGGCAGAACCTCATCATTATGGACCAAGAGCTGGAATGAGATCATTGTGGAACGGGAGCCAGAGTGAGCGCAATCTCTACCCAATATTTTTTTTTTGAGGCACAAGTGTAGCCAGGAGTGAGTCATTCAACAGGGTACCTCAGAAGTGGAGGGTCTTGGATATAAATGGGCGAGACGGCAATACAGGAAAACCCATCACCTTAACCTTGGATTTGTTCTCCTCATCTCCCGGTGAGTTCAAACACAGCAACTTTTTTGACTCTGGACTGTGCCTTAAGCCACATCTTATACTGCAGGATACTTCAGGTGATGCAGAAATGGCTCTGAAATCTTACATCTCTGCTCCTAAACTCCAGATGATATAGCCTGTCTTTCTTAGATTTTCAGATAACGTATATAAAAGTAGAATGAGAGATGATTGCTGTGTGGGGGTTTCCTTAAAGTATTCCCTTAAGAATGGCCAAGGGAAGTGAGAACTGGATACTTTGGTGCTATCAGTAAATATAGAAGGAGGAAAAAAAGGAGGAGGAGGAGGAGGCGGCGGAGGAGGAGGAGGAGGAAGAGGAAGAGGAGGAGGAGGAAGAGGAGGAGGAGGAAGAGGAGGAGGAGGAGGAGAAGGAGGAGGAGGAGGAGGAGGAGGAGGAGGAGGAGGAGAGAAGAAAGGGAAGAATGGATTTCCCTTGTAAATTTTGTTTCTTTGGTATGTTTGGGTCAGTATTGGGTATTAGGAAAAGCCATGGGCCTTAAGAGGAATATAGGTTCATCCAGCTTCCTGGAGCTGATGATACTACTTTATAGTGTTGTTTTAAATGAATCAATTCATTCATGTGTTCATTCTTTCACCCATTATCTAGTCATTGATTTTTTGCTAATTGTGACTGATCCAAAATTGAACAATGAAGATGAAATTCCTGCTTTCATGGAATTTATATCTTGGATGATAGAACTTGACTTATTTAAAAATGGGCAAATAAATATATGAAACCATGTGGAGTGGTAATAAAACAAGGGACCAGTGCAGGTAATATTTGGATGTAGTGGGCAGAGGAGGCCTTTTGATATAAGAGTCTCAGTGTATGAATGAAGAAATAAGAACAACAGGAAATGGCTAACACAGTGCTGGACACATAGCACATCATCAGTGGTAATTGTAGTAGTTACAGTTTTTGTGATCCTTGATAATGTGGTGAATCTTAAGCCTATATACTTTTGTAAATTATTGGCACCTATGAAATATTATTATAGGGAGTTTGCTTTAGAGCACATTTAAAATGCTAATTTATAAGAGATAAAGAATTTTTATTTTCATTTATAGTTTTAAGTTCAGAGATATCTAATCAGGTTTAAAGCTAAGTGCTTCACTTAATATTTTCCTTTTTTATACAATTAAACATTTCATGACTGCCTGTTTCCAGTCAGAGAGGCACTACATTGGACACTAGAGAATAAAGTCATACTACACAATCTTTGCCCTTGCTTAGAATCATTTCCCCCGATAATTTAGAATTCTTTCAATATTGGTTTTAATAGAACCTGCATGGGGATTTATATGCTGACAAGGCTCCAAGAGTTCAAAGAAACAAGTTGCAGTTGAGTGTTAACTTTGATGTTTGTTTAGTTTTATAAAATATGTAAGAGGCTTTTCCATTAGTGAATAAGACTTCCAAAAAGCTTTCAGAATCGCATGTCACGAGTAGTTAAATATCAACGAAGGAGAGTCACCAAGACTGACAGTGAGGGAGCTTAAGCACAGTCTGTGGTTTGGATGTGTGGTCAGAGTGAAGCCCCCATTCCCATCTTAATTGAGGTCACTCAGGTCCAGCTGATTTATTTGGTCTAAAAAGTCCAGACTACCTAGGAATCCAAACTCTAGTTGGCAGCTCTCTTTGATTCTTTGGCCTATGTAAGCAGACTATCACACCCTCACTGGGAAAATTGAGGGACAAGAATTCGAGTCTTGGCCTATCAGAGTGATGGGAGGAAGTGGAGTTCCAGCAAAATGATGTATGTGTGTGATATATAGGTGGTATATTCAGTAGCACAAACAAAATGTACCTGGAAATTACTTTCCACAAGCAACCCTGCTATTTGCAGGCTTATACCTGCGGACCAGCTAAGACACCTCTTAGTAACCTACCCTGACTTTCTCTAACATAACCATGATTTATTACATTCCACTTTTCTTACCTTCTATTCCCTTGTTCTTCTCTTTCCTCTCCTTGTTTACATTTCTCAGTTAGGTATATTCTGACTTGCCCATTGTTCATCTCCCCTGTGCTTGATAAGCTCACAAAGAAAAGATATTTTCTTGCTCATCATCTTCCCTATGTTTGACCTGGAGTAGGGTCCTTCTGACTATTTGCTGAATTAATAACTCTTAGTAATGATGGATGATAACAGCAACATCAAAACTTTTGGGTTTTGTAGAGGCATGAATCCAGTGGCAAAATACCTACCAACCGTGGTTCTGTTGTTAAACCCTAATACCACCCAAACCCTTAGGGTTCAGGAGTGCTTTTTCAAAGTCAGTGAGAGAACACTGTGGAATCAGTGACATTTTGACTTTTGGCTCCCCCCCATCCCATCCCGCCTCCATAGTTTATTGGAGAGGAGTCTTGCCTGGGGCTAGCTTTGGATTTCAGCCTCCTGAGTAGCTTAAAGATTAGAGGTGTGAGCTATTGGTTCTCAACTAGGAAACATTTTTGACCCATACTCTTATATACATACTGTAAAATCTCTGTGTTGAGTTTTCTTGATTAGCATTATCTTAGAAGTATAGTTTCATCTATTGGCTGCTCATTTTAACCTGGGAAACAATGATGCTTTTGAAAAATAGCAACTGTTTTTGAATTTTAATATACTCATATCTGATCCTTAGTCTTGTTTTTACTACAAATTAACCACTTCCCAATTTCAGACACGTAATTAGATACAATCAGTAGTCACTTATATGGACAAGGAAGACTCCACCTCAAACATGTGTCTTCTACATAGCATTATGAAAGTATGGTGAATACAATTCCAATTAAAGGCCTTCAACCATAGATAACTCTCAGTTGTCAATTCTAGTGGGACTGAAAACTTTAGGCATTCCAAAAACTTTTGTCTTTTTCTTCTTTTATATTTTTCATCCAACCTTTTTTCCTTTTTTTTTTTTTTCAATTTCCCCCCAAGACTGGAACTTGAACTCAGTATCTGATGCTTTTTCTCATTGGCTGGTATTCTACCATCTGAGCCATACCTCCAGTTCCCTTGTTTATTTCCCCTGAGGCTTAACTATCTTATCCCATGGTTTGTATTTTCACCGAAACAAACACCAAGGAAAAGGCTCAAGGAAAAGGAGTCTATTTGGGAGGTAATTTCAGTAGAAATCTAAGACAGGGGTGGGAAGGCAGCCAAATGGAAGATAGATACATCATGTACGGATGTTGCCACTGTGAATAGCTGTAGCTCAGTGCTGCTGGGAAACTGAATGGTTTGAGTGGTCGCACCAGAGAAGGAGAAGGAATTAATATTCACATATGAACTCTTCTTTCACTCAGTGGTTAGGGCTTCAACAGGGGATTGGTACCCTGACACATTTGGACTGCTGTGCAAGAATGCCAAACACATCAGCATGGTGGACAGAGAATTCCTTCTGATCCAGAGTTCTGCATGATGGAACTTAAGCCAGCCTTCATTACACTGGTAAGGGAGAAAGGATGCGGATGAGACACCGGCAACCTTTGTTTTGTCTAGAGAATGCCTTGCCTAACTATCCTCAGCTTAAATTCATACGGGAAATTAGGGTCCACACAGAATGAACAGTCAGCCTTTCTCCACTGAGATTAGGTTGTATTTTTTCCCCCTCATAATAATAAGTAGGATGGTAATGTAATGGGTTCATTTCTCTTTAAAGCGCACATACTCAGATTCCAAAATTTAACACTGGGAAAAAAAATTCTGAATGAGGTCAGGACCACGGACCTGTCTCTAGGAAGATCTTGGGTGATCCGGCTGCATGGCTCCTCTGTGTATTTTTGGTTTCCCGCTAACCTGGGCTTTGCCATGGGTGCTACTCCTCCTTAGCTATATCTAACTCAAGGATAAATTACACTTCAAATTACATCTGAAAAATGAGGTACAAAGCTGAATTTATTTGTTCAAAATGAAAAAGAAACACACAGTTATTGTAAAATTTAACTGTGCTTACCAATATCATAACATTTGAAACTCCAAAAAGGTACCAAAATTCCAGTTAACTTTCTCCCCCTCTTCTATAATACATTTTCTTGAGGAAACATGATATTTTTATTTTTATATAAAAAATAAAATAGGGCTGGGAGTTTAGCCTAGTGGTAGGAGTGCTTGCCATGCACATACATAGAAAATAAAAACAGAAATGGTGCTGTGGGTCAAGTGGTGGAGCTCTAGCCTTAAGAAAGCCCAAGGACAGTGCCCAGACCCTGAGTTTAAGGCAAACGAATAAATAAATAAAACCAAAATTTAAGCTAAAAAACTTCAGTTTTTTTCTTTTTTTTTAAAGATTTTTATTAACACTGATTTTTACATCATATTTCAAACATCATGCTTAACAAATAAGTATTCAAGAAGGGAATCTCTATATGTAATCACTGGCACATAGATTTTAGAACATAATGAAAATTAAGCTGAGGGGTTTTTATGTCACAGATACATATCAATTTATATAATATACCATTACATCCACAGAATATATATCCCATAATAGTTTGTTTTGTTTTATGTGTGTGACATTTTATTTGACTGCCTTTTTATATAATGAAAAACATTTTATAAATTCATCTTTTATATAGAAAATAGGTAATTTAGTCTTTCCTTTAGCATGTTGATTGAAACTTTTTTGTTGTTATTGATGACTTTTATTTTATTTTTTTTGTAGGTCATGGGGCTTGAACTCTGCTTGGGCACTGTTCCTGAGCAATTCAGCGCAAGGCTACTGCCCTACCCTTGAGCCAAGCCCCACTTCCCATTTTCTAGAGGTTAACTGGAGATAAGAGTCTCAGGTCCTTGTGTGTCCGGGCTGGCTTTTGAACCTTGATCCTCAGATCTCAGCCCCCTGAGTAGCTAGGATTACAGGCACGAGCCACCACACCCAGCATTGATGACTTTTAAGAAGCTTTTTTCAGTTATGGCCATGCTATGTAAATTTGTAGAATCACTATCAGTATTCTATCAAGCCTATTCCATGTATAAATTGTGAAATTAGAAGAATTATCTGGAGTAGATTTTCAAGCCATCATTCTGTTCTGTGACGTTCATTTGGTATGATGGCTCCAAAGGATTTCTTTACTATTTCTGCTTGCTCTATGATTCTGCATTCATGACTATTACTGGAAGTTGATAGAGTGAGAAGAGAATTCCTACAATTTATTTCCCAATGGATGTCTAATGATAATTTACCTATGTGTGGAAGTGACAGTGAACCAAATAAATGTGAACTATTAAACTTGTTTAATATATAGATAGCCCAAAAGGTCCTTTAGCCCAAATTCCAAGATTGCTCATGGCCACTCTGGATTTCTTAACCAAGAAGGTATAGAGGAAAAGCCAGAGATCAATTGTGACTTGTTTTAGAAAATGCCTCCCCCCAAAATGTATAGCTATGTATGTTCTGGGCAATGAGAGGGACACTTGTAATGAAGGGAGCTGAAATTAGGACTCACAGTCACCACACAGAAGTTGGAACTCCTAAGGCTTCACAGCATGGTTTCTGGAAACAAGTATGAAGTCTGCCCACTCACAATCCTGGTGTGGGTCAAGTTAAAGGTTAACGTCATCATCTAAGATGTTTACCTCTCCGAGGTCTGTGACCATCTATCTTTAATCCCCTACCCATAATCCTAGCTTGTTGGTAAATAACATTAGATACATGAGTTTTAAGCAAGCATTGACCACCATTTCCTTTTATAGTATGGCAGAGGCAAACATCACCCCATTTAGTTGCTATAGCAAAGCAACTCCTTAATTAAATATGGCAAGCACATATGATTTACACAAGGAATGCATGCACAAAAACCAATGACTAGGCTATTATAGGGAGATCTAAAACCATCAACTCTAGTTTAGTCACAGGAAAAATGACCTTGTCTTGAAATGTTTAGAGAAACCTTGTTTCTTACCTGTTTTTTCTTCAGTCTGGTCTGAAGGTGACATTTCTGGAATAATTCTCTGAATTTTATTGGTCAGACTCTTTCGGTGTATGGAAGTTCTTACAGGAGGCACACGTTCTGGTGTTGTAAAAGTAGCCTTGGGATTTGGTCCTGTCATAAAGGGGGTTCCACACTGGTGAGCACCACCACACGCTGAAACAGGTTACTCATTTTTGCCATTGCAATAACAAGATATAATGGTTCCATACACTGGTGATTTGTATGAAATTATTCTTGAGTTTATTGTTTAATAAAGAATCTTCAAAAATAGCAAGTAAAAAATGTCATTGATGTCACAGATGAGAAAGCTACATATATGTATTAATGGGGTTCATTTACTGGTTTATGGACCCCAACTTCTCCTGGGACTCCACAATGCCATGTGCACACCTCAGACCCCCTTTTCAATTTGAGAAGAAATGCAGATTGGCTCCCCAGGGTCTTAACAGCATAGGATTATGCAGATCCTTCTCCAATGCATTCGACATTAGCTCTTCTGCTGTCATATGCAGCCTATAAAATTTTGGAGTGGAAATAACTCAGAGATTTTTTTTTCAGCAATGCTGATTGGTTGCAATTTTTTTTGTGAAACAGACATTTTAATGCACACCTGGGCCACCCTCATTGCATGAAGAATCCTTACAAACATTTCTTCTAGTCAGCACTTTCCCATTATAGGAATGGTTAAATTTATCAAGTTTCATTCCCCAAACAGATGTTTGTTTAAGCCAAAACATTGTGAAAAACATCCATATGGAAGGTACTACAGAAACAAACACAAATACCTGCATGTGAAATATGTATGCTACTTAAGACTTTGCCAAGTAAAACATTTATGTTTAGGGAGTATTTTGTGTAAAGTTAGTAAAACTACTACTATCGGCTGGTATGGACCATTCATTCCGTACATATACTGTGGATGTGCCTTGGAGATTAGAAGTCTTAAAGTGATCATAAGGAGTTATTTTAAGCTCTTGATTCTTCGAGTGAAAACAATAGAGAGAGAGGAGTATATTTCTGCCAGATACTCAGAGAAACCTGGACATCATTCTTGCTTCTTTTGTTTCAGGAAACAAAACATGAGCTTTGCTTGAATCTTCCACATTCGAAGCTCTAAAAGTAGTCTCTGTTCCTTGGTTATTTATACTGCTGGCCTCCATCTACCCCCTTCATCTTATCTCTCCACCACTCCCTTAGCACCCATGACCCTATATTTAGATCTGAGCAGCAACATCTTTGACCACAGCAAGGTTGTACCTCTGAGAAGAACGACAGGATCTGGGATTATTCTGCCAAATGGAAGAGGTATCCATTTGGGGCATTTTTTCACCTCATAAGAGATTAGATTTTTCTCAATGTTAGAAACCCAATTAGTAGGTATAGACTTTTTAATAATATTTTTATAATGACCTGGTACATATTGCAAAAACTCTACTGTCCTCATTGCATTTTTTTCTGAGTTTGAGGGCCTAGATAGATTCTTATTGTTCGTATACACAGGCATACTTGTTTGTGTATAAAATATCCCTTTCTCACTAGCTCTTTTTTCCTCTCCATCTATCTAGAAGACAAAAGAATCCCTCATACTTGGGCAAACAAAAATTTAACAACAGCAACCAAAATTTTAATCTAGAAACTAATTTGATGCCTGCTTTTGAGAAAGGAAATAAGTATTTGAAAAAGTATTAAGAAATCAATAAAAAGAAATATACATACAATGCCATATTTCATATAATTCTAATAATAGTTAAATCATGAACATCTAAAGTGTATTTGATGAATTATTTCACATGGTCTCCACATTGCGTATTAAGTATACACAATACTCTCACTTCCCAGATTAGGAAGCTGAGGTCTGAAGAATTAGGTAAGCATTTCAAGGTTATTATGCCAGTAAAATTTCAAACTCAGATCACCTGGCTGTGGAATTAGAGCTCTAACAATTTAATCTACAAGAATATTGCTTATAGGTAAAATATTCTACCGATTCACAGTTGGTGTGTATAAAGATAAAATTGTTGATAGTTGTGGTTCATATCTGAGTTAGCTGAAAAATCTAGTCTCTGTCACGCTACTTTCTTTATGTTCCTTAAACTCACCATCTTGATTCAGAATGTAACAAGCAGCCTGTGGCTGACTTATTGTAGCGTTCTCTTCTCCCAATTACCTACTCTTAAAGCCTGACAGTATAGGATGGAAGAGATGAAATTTAGAAGGCAAAGCACTGGTGTTAAGTCAGGTATTCTTTTACTATCCGTTAATCCATTCTAATGGATTGATATTCTTTCATCTTGCTCTCCCTTGAAAGTGCTTCCTAAATGCACAAGCACAAGAAATTGTCCATGATACCCTGCAGAGCAGCCCTATGCCTGTGTGAGAGTGGGGGTCTGGTGAGGCCTGTAACCCCTGCATGTCCTTAGAGGACAAAAGAAGCAAAGAGTAAGAGAAAAGCTCTCGGGTCCTAATTCATCTAGAATAACCAACTTTCGGTTTATTTTTTTTTTCAGTTCTAAAACAATGGGGTACATTTTTTTTTTTAGAAAAGATGTAACATAACTTGTGTATTTCTATACAAGGAAACCCAGGATTGAGATATTTGAATCCAAAAAGTTTTGTTTTTCTTACTTTCTCATTTTTTCTTAAATTGTCATTGGGGAGAACTAAGCTGTTATATGATATCAATGGTTTTTGTCTTCATTTTTTTTTTCCATTTTAAGAATCACCATTTCTTTAAGGGGCTAAAAAATAGCCATGACATTTTGGGGGAAAGAGATTTTCTCTGAAAGAGGGAGGAGAAAAATATGGAGAATAATGAATTCATCAAGCTGAAAATTCACGAGGCAGCGAAGCGCTCAGGCTTCACTACATGGCAAATGGAAAGAGAGCTCTCATTACTGTAGAGATGCACAGACACAGCCCCGCTAATCGCCTGGTCATGCTTGGAAGACACTAAGTCATCACAGGCCATGACATGGTGAGAACAGGGTGCCAGGGGTTTGTTGTAAGAAAAAATTGTTTATTTAACATCCATAACCAGCAGCACTCTCTCTCTTCGACCCTCATCCTCAGATGACAAGTTGGAGAAGTGTGTGTGTGTGTGTGTGTGTGTGTGTGTGTGTGTGTTTAACTCTTTATGTTCAGCAACACTGAAAATCATGGAGGAAGTAGAATAGTTTGTAGAATGACTATTGAGCTAAGAAATATTCATTGTCACTCTTTGTTTTCTCTCATATACATACATACCTACATATATACATGTATATACATAGTATATAATGATAACTGATAGCAATTATTGAAGAACTGTTTCATGCGAGGGTGCTGTTTTGACTTATTTGCATGCATTAAACTCATTGGTTCCTTATAACAGTGCTATGAAATGATTTCCCCTATTTCACAGAAGATAAGTATAGTTTGTCCAAGATCCTAGATTTAATGAACAGTGGATTTTAGTCTGACTCTGTGATTGTCTGATTCCACAGCCTATGTGTACATTGCATCCTTTGAGAAATCCAATGAAGCCAGAGGGAAAATTAAGCAATGGAGTCAAAGAATGGTTTTTCCATTCGTTCAAAAATATATTTTTACTCTTATGGTAGAGTACAAAGACAGGAAAATATCTAACTTTAACTCAATTATAAGTTTTTTTTTAACTGATGGATGGATGCATTGGGACAAAGACTGGTGTGAAGCCCCTATTTCAGGAAGTAATTTTCATGCATACAGCCAAATTATGGTTTCTGTACAGATAAGGCCAGAAAAGTACTTCAGGATGAGAGAACATATGTCAAAGAACCATAAATGACTGCTCCTATATTGCTGGAACATAAGGTGAAGGTGAGTAGAGAGATGACAGGGAGCACTGTTGTTCAGTTAACAGATAGAGTTGTGATGTATTATGTGCCATGCTATGGGCTATGCATTTATTTGGAGAAGAAGGGAATGCTTAAATAAGTTAAATGCTGTGTTGTGGTCCACATTGAGCTTAGGGACAAGACACCTTGGAGAGTGGATTGAAGGGACTAGAAAGTAGCCAGCATTGGAGATTGTTGCAATGGTCCTGGATGAACCTGATATATGTGAACTGACTTAGCATCTATGAAACCATAGAGGGCAAGCATTATTCAGTATGAAGAAAGAGGATCACTCATTAGGGTGAAAATTAAGGAATACATTTCTGCTTTGAAAATGAGACTAGTAAGTAGTAATGACATTAATCTGGACAAAGAATCTAGAAAATGAACTGGCTTGGGGGTTAAAACTTAAGGTTCATTAGCTTTGGGGCTGTTGCGGGATATCCTGCTAGATCTGTCACGAAAGCCTTTGGATACATGTGATTCAGACTTAAGCACCAGGTCTGTGGTTGACTAAGCTTTAGCTCATATGAGGTCATGACTAGCAAGTGATACTCAAGGTTATCATTCTAAGCCTGTGCTATAGTACAAAGGCAAATATTTCTGCTTCCTGAATTCACAATGAGGAAGACAAGTGGGATTTTGTAGACCATAGATGGGGTTATTCAATGAGCTTCATGAAAGAAGGGATTTGGGAACAAGAAAATGAAGATTTCCATTGGTAGACAGGAAAAAAAGGAGAGATAGAATAATGTTGTGTAAGAATCCTAAGGTTTAGCAATGTGATGGCTTAAAAACTTCCCTTGAGAGGCATCTCTTTCATATACTCCATCGTGTGGTTGTAGAGATTTCAGTGTTTAAGGAATTCCTTTAAAAGGAGCTAACAGCTCAGTGAAATGTGCATATTTTTATTAAATCATTATTAAGCTCTTTTTGGTATGTGAAGTTGGCCAGCTGACTGGCTGTGTAATGTGTTGATGAGAATTTGCTTCAAAAATCAAATTTGTTTCCATACCAATTATGAAACACATATCATAACCATTACTGATGGTCCCAGTCCCAGTACTAAGTGCTTTGCATTTAATTTTCATAATTCTCCTAGGAGATAGGGGTGATTATTGTCACTGTTCACAGATGCAGAAATGTAGGCAAAGAATTCGAGTGGTTTATCATGTGGCTAGAAGTGGCTAATCCTAGACGTTGACTACTGCTTTTCTCTTTTTCCACTGAGATATTGTCTTTCTGATGACATGACCAGAAGATTCAAGAATGAATCCTTGTGATGAAAAGAGTTTTAATTCTTAGGTGCCCCAAGGGACATTTATGATTATAAACTAGACACTGGGGAGGAAATGAAGATTAGGGTAAAGGGTGGTGTGTGTGTGTGTGTGTGTGTGTGTGTGTGTGTGTGTGTGTGTGTGTGTGTGATATGTTGTGACTGATTGATAGTGAATCTTCAATAGCATTTTTCAGTCAGATGAGAGTTGGGAGGAGAGGCTTCTTCTTTCTTCAGGCCATTCATTGCCACATATTAACAGTTTTAAAAACAGGCCCAGAGAAAACATCCTCATCACAGGAGAAGCCGACAGCAAGAAAGAGAGAGACAAATTAACAGAGACAAAGATAGAGCCAGAGAGAGCCAGAGAGAGAGCCAGAGAGACAGACAGAAAGACAGACAGAATGTGTGTGTGTGTGTGTGTGTGTGTGTAGAAACAGAGAGAGAGAGAGAGAGAGAGAGAGAGAGAGAGAGAGAGAGAGAGAGAGAGAGAGAGAGAGAGAGGCAGGCTTGTATCCAAACTCAAGCAAATCTAAGCTACAGGGATACATGGGCATTTCAGGTTGCCTTCCAGAGGAAAAACAACACAGAAGAGAAGAGGATAGGTAAGAGTATATAGTGGGTTTTTTTTCCCTTACTTTTGCAGGTCCTGGGGCTTGAACTCAAGGCCTGGGTGCTATCCTTGATCCTCATTTTGCCTGGTCATTGATGAGACATTCAGAAACTCCCCACAGAGCATTAATGATACAGAGGTATTGACTAGGTAGAGGTCAAAACCCCTTTTGCAGGGTTGAGATTACAACATTTATAAAATCTTCTTGTTTCTGATTAAGTAAGGGGTGAAACATTTGATTGGATTATATTTTATTTCCTGTCTGAAAAGTTAGACAGTCTGCCTTCCAATGCCACTTTGACACCATCTGTATATATTAGGCCCGGGCCTGGCACACTTGTTCTGTCAGGTCAATATAAATAATATTTTTTGGCTTTGGTGGTCATACAATCCTTATATCAGAACAATTTAACTTAGATATTGTGGCGCCAATGCAATCTTGGATATTATGAGAGTATGCAAATGTGGCTGTGCTCCAGCAAAGCTTTATTTGTAAAAGCGAGCAAAAATTTGCCCAGTGGTAGAACAGTTTTCCAGGATTGATGAAATCTTGAGTTTGATCCCCAATAGAGCAAAAACACCTGTTGGTAGAGGTGACAGGATAGAAGTTAAGCAAGGTAGATTTGGCCTATCACAGTCATTTGTGACAAATTTTTAGAAGAAGAAGAAAGGAGGAAGAAGAGGAGGAGAAGAGGAGGAAGAGGAAAAGGAAGAGGAAGAGGAAGAAGATGATGACAAAAAAACAAATGACTTGTTCTGGTCTCCATTTCTTCCATTCATTCACTTGGTTAATGATCTCTACCCTGTAAGTTAGGCACTTGTATAATAAATAGCACAGTGTTTGTATAATAAATAGCACAGTGGAGGAAAGTCAGGATATGTATGCTCTTCGTAACCTGGTTACCTGTCCTATTTGGTGTTGACCTTGTGTAGGTTTTATTCTTTTTGTATACCCCTTCTCTCTAAGCAGTGCGGGGGGCGGGGACTTCACAGCTCTCAGTCTATGTGGAAAAGTTTCAAGAAGTACCCCGTAAATATAAAGTAAAATGAAGGTTTACTTCTGAAATTTAGCCCACGTCATCTCTTAGATTTTAACAGTCTCTGAGTCCTCAGGGAACTTTTGGCTAGATCTCACATTTGTTGGCATTTTTCTACTCTATATTATTAGATGGCAATCAAATCTCATGAAAGAAAGGTTGGCCAGAGAACTCCTAGTGCCTTGAGGTGACAGACAGGTTGAGACAAGGGTCAAGGGAGTTTCTGCATAAGAGTGTTTTAAGCAGGAATAGCATAGATAGGTATTGTCTTGTTTTGCTAACACTCCCAATTCATTTTTCAAACAACAACAGAAACATACTGAAAGGAAAGAGAAAGATGGTGGGAGAGAAAGAAAGTAGGAAGGAAAGGGAGTGGGCGAAGAGGGTGAGAAAAAAGGAGGTAGAGAAATTCCACTAGTTTTCGTTCTGCCATAAACATAAATTCTACTGAACAGAATATAAAAAAATAAAACAAATACATCTCTGCTGAAGATGCTCGGCATTCTTCCATCCACCATTAAGTAAACTAACAAAGAAAGACAGAAAAAAAGTCTGCTTTCATTTATTTTCCCTGCAGTCCACTTGACTTGGGCTGGATAAAGAATAGAATGTGCCTAAACTCTCTTCTTCCTTATGAAAGTACAAGAGGAATAAGAAGGCAAAACAGATTCATTTGAGTATAACCCATCACTTAAGCACAAAATAAAACCCACAGTCTCCTTACTGAAGGATAATAAAAATGAGTTTAACTGCCAGGCTCCTACAAAAAAAATCGCTACCACTGCAGGCTGTAGCTGTGACTTGTCTTTGTGACATGAAGAGATGAATGCTACCTTTGTTCAATGAGGCCATAATTAAGAGGTGTTTAACATTGCAGGCTGTTGCTGTAACAAGATAGTGCCAGGTAAATGGCAGACAGACAGAGATGAGGATGGTGAACGATAAAGTAAGGAAACACCAATAGCACTGATGGATTAGTCACCCAGCAGTGCACGTACTTGCAACTTGGTGAAGTTGTATCCTTGGTGAATTCTTTCCACACTTATTTTTATATAAAATCAGAGGGACTGCAATTTCATACATATTCAATTAAGTTGTTACAGTGCATGGTAGTTTTCATATTCACACACATTCAATGGCTAACCATATATTTAATGCTTCTTTTATGAAACAAGCACCTGACTTACACTTCTGTTGATGCACTTTTGTAAGAAATTGGGTTGGGGACTTCTATTAGGCATTGAATTCATTAAGATGTGGCACTTATGGCTCACACCTGTAAACCTAGCTGTATAGGAGGTGGAGATCTGAAGATCACAGTTCAAAGCAACCTGGGCAGTAAAGTCTGAGAGGCTCTTATCCATAATAAAATACTCAGAAAAGGCTGGAAGTGGTGTTGTGGCTCAAGTAGTAAGTCAAGAGACTTAAGGACAGCACCCAGGCCCTGGGTTCAAGTGCCAGGACCACTGAAACAACAAACAAAGGATAAAAGAAACATGTCTGAAACTCAAGTGACAGCTATAAGATGTTTGAATACATTGTGGAAAGGAGCTGTGCTTGAAATGTTGGCCACAAATTAAGATAATTTGGTGTTGTAATTTTGTAGGAAAGTAGATGAGATGATTTGTCCTGGACATTGGTCTTTATTATAAAAAAAAAAATCCCTCCAGGGGTCTGGTTTTTCATGGTCCTTTCCCAGGGGTATAAGAGTATGGTCCTGGTGATTGAGTCAGTTGCCTGTTTCTTAACCTCTTTCACTAAGCATGACTCTTCCCAGTGAAAGAGATTGTCTCCTGCATCTTCACTCATGGGGCAAAAGTAGTACAACAGGATATATAATATATATTAAGTGTGAGAACTGAAGTGGAGACTCTCAGAATTCTCTGAGCGTCTCATTCATGAGCACTATGCATTTTCAAAGGACTTGAGAATCATTTATCTCTGACTTAATAGACACCTGAGCCAGAGGCATGGAAGAGCCCTTTAAGATCCACCCCTGAATTGGCAAGACAACTGCATCATGATACTACCTGAGCTCAACCCTTATAGCAGGCTTCTAGATCTTTCCACTGGATACATATTTATTGCTGTTGAGAAATAAACAGGAGGTGGCTTTTCCCCTTTGTTATTTCTTTTCTCTTTGTTCTTGATCTACCACGGGTTTGTATTTAGAAGAAGAGTGGGGTAGGACATTGAGGAAGAATGTGAAATAGAGCCATGGTTGTTTCTTGATTGATAAAAGAATCGGATCTCATTTCTGAGTTCCCAGTTGATGTCTGTTTTTATTAAGAATGTCTGTAAGGATACCTGTTCCGAGAATACTATGGAAGATAATAACATGAACTGGCTTTGCTGCAGAATCAATAGGAATAACAAAAATAGGTGTCTATTTGTTAAGAATGACAAAAAACAAATTTGTTAACCAGACAACACACCGGTTTAAATTCTCCATATTGCTCTTCTTTTATTTGGAAAGACATGTAGCATAGAGTGGGAGTATGTTTATAGTCTGCTGTAAAATTGTGGGGGACCAAAAGGAAGGGTAACCCAGAAACTGCCCTCCCTTATCCTCTGAGGGGAAAGAGAGAGAGAGAGAGAGAGAGAGAGAGAGAGAGAGAGAGAGAGAGAGAGAGAGAGAGAGAGAGAGAGAGAGAGAGAGAGAGAGAGAAGGGAGGGGGTGGGACAGAGAAACCGAGACCTGTGTACTTCATCCAGAGAAAGTAATTGAAAATGCTAATTCTGTGCCCACAGACTAAAACTTTGAAGGACAGGTCCTTGTCATTGGACTCCTCGAGAAACAGCAGAGCAGAAATAAAAATAGATCATTGACCAAAAATATCCCTTTCCAACTGAGAAGTTTTAAAGTGCTGCAGCCCATTTTTTTTTTCTGTTTAAAAAATTATAAACCAGCCTTTTTATTTTCTACCCTGAGAACTTTGGTGGCTAATGTAGATGTGGTTTAGGAGTAAAAATATTATAAATGTCAGTTTAAGGAAAGTTGAGATCTTTTTATCACAATTGCCCCTTTGCTCAGGAAAATGACTATCTACGGCAGCCCAGAACCAGCTTATTGTGGAATTTGGAATTTCTGAGGCTTAAATCAATTAGGAAGGCTTCAGAAAGGTGACTGCATTGGGAACTTACCTGTTTTTGTTCTTTAAACAGAAATGTGAGTGACGGTGTCTCCAGTTAGGATAACCATCTATTTATAATTTATTTCAAGCAGAACACTTGCATCCGGGTTAGTACTAATTTGCAGTGTTACCACGTGCGGCTGAGAAAGATGATGTGTAAGAGTGAGGATAGACCTACTGGTTCATAAGAACCAAGAGGGACATTTGGATTCAGGCTGGATTTGGAAATCATTCACGTAATCTTGTATTCCTTAAAAAAAATAAAAGCCAAAAAAATCCTCTCATTTATTTCTATATACTGGAGATCCTTTCATTTAGTGTCATTCTATATAGCCTTATGTACCTAGGTTTTGTTCTATTGTAAATCTCTGCTAGTAGAGCTCAAGGTTTCTACTGATGATGACAAATGAGGGAAACCATTGAGCCTAAGTTCCTTTGAGTCTGGCCCACTTCACTTAATTCACATGATGCTTTCTAAACAGTTTAGTTCTTCCTCTTTTTTTTCCATAAAAGATTGCAATGCATATTCTTGTGAGTAATTCTTGTGAATTAGCAGTATCTTTGCACATTTTTTAGTTATAGACTTATTTATTTGTATGAGAGATTGTTGTCCTTAATGTCCTATGTTATCTCTCATCTCTTTTGCTGTCCCTTGGTTACCTCATATTGTTACAGTATTTCACCTGGTTATCTGATATATTAGATATATGCATATTTGGTTTTTGAAGTCAGATAGGGAAGGGAGGGAGAACAAGATGAGGGGCAGGGGTGGGGGGAGGAAATGGGGACCAAGACATGAGAGAGGGTATCAATGTATGTGAATTAATGCACCTTCTATCTGGCAAATATCATGTAACCCTTCTATTAATTATAATAAAAATATATGAAAAAAACCTCATTTATTGATCCAGTATTGCTCTGGGCTGTAGGATACAGCGAGGAAGACCTACACTTGCATGCAGCTTATACTGTATTAAGGCAACCAACAGAAGAGAACAGACAGGGCAAACAAGAGGAACAATAAATGTGGTGAGGGTATGTCTTACATGGGGTGGTGAGGAGAGGAGAGCCTTCACTTAGAAAAGACTGACAGAATTTGCAAGAGTGGATCTGTGGCTATTTAGGAGCCGTGCTTTCCAGTAATAGGAAACATAGGGATAAACCTTGGATAGAAGGGCCTTGTCAGGCATAATGAGGAAAACAGCATGACAAGGGGACTGAGCAGGTATGTGTGGTCCTCAGGTGAGTAGTAACAGAATGTGATGGTAGTTTGGATATGGAGTTAAGAGACAGCAGAAAATTTGAAATCATAGGTTCTCATACAACCATAAGAACCTAGGACAGCATGGCTCAGCAGTCGAGAGTTGTACTATCCACCTCTCCCTTCCTCCAAAACCAAGAGCAACAAAGCTTACCCTGACGCTGCCTCTTGTCCTAACATCATCTCTGAACACCAGACTCTTAAATGTGTACCTGTCTTGTATGCTAAAAATCAGTTGGGGTCATCTTCTTTTTCCTAGTGTATTAAAAGTGAATTGGTACTGGCCAATATTCTAAGTTTATGTAGTCAGTCAACAGTTGAGCAGATACTAGAACTCAGGTAGCCTACAGCCTTGGAATCAGAAGATTGTCCTGTTTAGTGCTGATTAGGCTCTGGCTTATGGGTTTTCAGCATCTTGGTCCCCAAAGTAGCTCAGCCACTGGTGACTCACCTCTGATACTATTACTAGACTCCAGTATAGCCTGAGAGTCTGTAAAAAGATGAGGTGTTGTCAGTTTGGCTCATGCACTGTGAATTCTTTTGCCTCTCTCCTTCCCCCATCCCCCCTCTCTCTCTCGCTAGCTCTAGCTCTCTTGCTCTCTCACTCTCTCGCTCTATCTCTCATGATTCATTTGCAGTAGTGTGTGGTTTCAGGATATCTCCTGTATTACAGAAGAAAAACAAGATGAATTAGCCTAGCCAACAGTTATAACTATGAATTCCAACCCTGATGGTCAACCAGGCAACTGTCACCATTTCCACCTTTTTACGAATGTGGACAACAGCTGGTCTTGTTTTAGCACAGCAAATACTTAGGTTGAAAAACACTGGTGCACGATTGGTCAATAGATAGATGGCTTTGAGGTGGGAGAGCAGAGCAGAATCATCTATTAATAGAAAACAATATAAATAGCAAAACCCCCAAACAAAACCCTACTGGTTTCGTTCATCACATGTAATAATATCTAAACACCTTGCACTCAAAATCATTCGTCTTAAATATCTCAATCAATATGGATTCTCTCAGAAATCAATTTGCTGCTACAAATATGATTGTTTAATAATTCACAAGTAGTAGGCCTTCAGGCTAGGAAAGATTAGTGTAGCAGAAGGAAAAGAGATAATCGTCATATCAGATAAGATTTCAATTAAGAGACAAGAATGTCTACAGAATATAGTTTAACATTAGACATGTCCATCTTTTATGTGTGTGTGTTTTGAGCTATGTGTCCTACTAGAGAGAAATAGGTCTAGTTCACTTCCATTGTTCATTTTCAGATCAAAGTTATTTAGCTCTTTTGCTGAAATATTATAAATATTTTATTAAAAGAAACCATTGTAAACTTTAGTTTTACTTTCTAGATTAAAACAATAATTTCCAGAGCTAATGACCTTTGCCAAATCATAGGAACATTCTTTTATACAGTACCGGGAAGGAAAAACAGATGAGTCTTAGAAGGCATCCTGCGAATTGCTTCCTGCCTTCCTGTTTATTTGTTTATAGCAGAGAAAGTGTGTCGTCTTTTGTAAATTTTGCCTTTAGATTGGTCTTTGCCCAATGGCAGGAGTATAGATGACATGGATTTCTAACACTTTGTATTCTGCCTAGCATATTAAATTCATCTATTCATGAGCACTCAACTCTCTCCTTCCTGTAGTTACACAACACGGACATTGAAATTACTTACAATTCTTTTATTTGTACAGTTTCACTCTCTTCTTCATTCCCCATTATCCACCACAACATCTGTATAAGCTATTATGCAAATAGAAGCACTCTTCCTTCGTGTAACACCCGAAAGGAACCATCTTTTCTTGCTGTAGCCACTGACTGAAATATTCTTCCACATTATTTTATAATGGAATAGATAGCTACTGGAATGAGGGTTGCCACGGTCACAGCTATACACCCAAGAGAATGTCCTGTCACCTGAATGACTTGGTTTTGCCCCCACCCTGGGCCACACCCCCATGTAGGGCTGGGTGACCTTTCTGTCTATTTGCATAATCTCCCTTCCTTAGATTTATTCTCTGTGCCTGGGTCAAAAACTGGGGCTCATTAATAAACATTTATTGAGCACCAACAGGGTATTATGTTCCAGATATATTCCCTTCCCTGTAGGCTTAGAATCTACAATTTTGGCTCCCAGCAGTCACCTCTGCCCTGATTTTGAGAAGTGTAAGTTATCTAAGCAATTGAAAGGACATTCAAATATTTGTATACTTCAAAGGGAGATAGTCCTTCATCTGGAATGTCCTTCTCAGTAGTCAAAACTCCTGAATAAACGACTTGTCTAGTAAAGTATAGGGAACTGCAAGTTTTTGGATGCAGAGAAGCCATGATAAGGTTAAAATTATTAATACTTAGGTAATAATTAGATTCTCAGGTTAAAAGGATCTGTGCAGTTAGGTGTGAGGACTATAGAGAGAGGAAAAAAAGAACCTCATAAAAATGGAGGAACCTTGTCAAGGTCATTGGCATATAATTTTTAAAGTCATTTGGGCTAGGTAGCCATTGTACAAAAAACTCGATCGGTAGGCAAAGTTGAAGCAGACATAGTGTTGTTAGAATGTGTGAAGCTTTTTACTGAAGCATGATAAATAATTGAAAATGCCTTTAGCAAATTCCTGCTTTAATGGGAAAATACTTTGTCATGCAGTTTTTTCAATTAGTATTCACTAATTCAAATTGGTTTATCATTGAGCCAACTGCACATTAGATTTTTAGTGATGCATTTTCTCATCTTCATTTTTATTTGTGGGTTTTGCCAGTTGATAGTAAAACTTAGTGGCTGCAGGTCTGTTGCTCCTGGTGGCTCTTGGGTTTTGTGATGGGTAAAATACCTGAAGGATTGAAAACAAAGTCTATCAATAACTGTGACTTCATTGAACCTGATTATTGGTGCGGGGATTGAGGGAGTTATAACTGTTTGAATTATAATCTGGAACTGGAGGAAGAATTATTTTATGTTTCTATGTAATGCTTTTATTTTTTCATGTGCCCTTGACTCTTCCTCTCAAATTCATGGCCCTGCATGTGAGTTTTGGAAGCCATTTCTTACCTCAGATTTAACATTCTTGCTTTACATTTCTATAGCAGGGCTAATAATAGTCTGAAATTGGTCCCTAAAATATCAGTCCATCGATTAAGGATTTAGTAAGCACAGAAGGTGAACTTATCATTAAATTAAAGCAGAAATTTCAGCCAGTAGGAGACAAAACAGATTGCTGTTATTATTATTATCATTTTAATGTGCTGAAGGAAAAGCTAGCAAAACATAATGTTCTTCCGGCTCTGAAAGGACAGAGATCGTGAATATTTATTCACTTACTCATTCAGTATTTCAGAAATATCTTCACATATAAGTTGCTAGCAGTGTGATTTTCTTATGTTTACATTTATCAGCTTAGAGACTTCAAATATAAATTCTCAAATAGCAGCAATTGCTTTGTCCCTGCAAAATTCTCAAGGCTTACGATATGTGCATGCAGTGGCTATGCAGTGGATATTAAGAGGTATATAAGAGTAAATGAGTGAATGAATCCATGTATGCTTTAGAAGGTAATAGTCAAGCCTGAAGCCCAAGAATATGGAAGAATGGAAACATGAAAGGTAATATCACATAAATGTCATTTAAAATATGACAAAAGTATTAAAAATGTCCTGAGGGAACACAATAGAAGTTCCTAATAGAGAGCTTATTCTACGGTGATCAATAGAAAACTTAGTATCATCAAGATATAAGCTCTTCCCAAACTGATCCATTGATTCAGTGCAACTTCAGTCTCTCTGGATTTCAACACATTATTAATTTTATGTAGAGGGTAAGAATGACTAGAATTATAAATACAATGTTGCAAGAGAAAGACTCAGAGCATTGGCACTTCCCAATTCCAAAGATATAACTAGAAACTTATAGTAAGCAAAACAGAATTGAGAAAAGAATCATCTTCATAGGTGAATAAAACAGAATAGAGAGATCAGAAATATACTTACCCCAAAATAGTCCAGCGAGACACTCATTAGTAGCTCATACCTGTAATTCTAGTTAGTTAGGAGACTAAGGTCTGAGTATAAGGGTTTGGAACAAGCCAGGGCAGGAAAGTCCTAGAGACTATTATCTCCAATTAATCACTAGTAAAGACAAAAGTAGAGCTATGGCTCAAGTGGTAGAGTGCTAGCTATGAGCAAAATGAGCTCAGGGACAGCATCTAGTCCCTGAGTTCAAGCCCTAGGACCAGTATTATATATATATATATATATATATATATATATATATATATATATATATATTCCATTGATCTTGAAGAAGAAGCAAAGGAGACCCAATGGGAAAGGACAACCTTTACTAGATAGTGCTGGGACAATCGACATTCACACACACAGAATCTATATTCAAATTGTGTGATTTCTACACATTTTTATCTTAAAATCCATCATAGACTATGAAAAAGACAAAACTATACATTATAAAACGTTTTGGAAAAAAACATGGGAGAAAATGTGAATGACCTGTGTTGTGACAATCATCTTTTTGACACAGTATCAAAAACACAACTCAAAAAAGGAATTACAGATACAATGACATCATTAAAATAAAATAATAATGATTAAAAAAACCCTTTATAAACTGCAGATACAGATATTTACTTGCAAAAGAAAACAAGAAGATAATCCACATCTTGGGAGAAAATGTTTGCAAACAACATCTCTAATAAAGGCTTGGGATTCAAAATGCACTGTATAGTGTTTAAATCCAGCAATTAGAATAGCAGCAACACAATGAAAAACATATGAAAGACCATAATAGACACCTCTGTAAAGCAGGTATGTGGATGAAAAATATTGTCAAGTCTCTACACTGTGATGTGGTTTCTGGGGTTTGCTTCAGAAGGTCCTCCCCAGGGTCAGAGTTAGAGACTGGGGACTTGGGAAGAGAGAGGACAGTTAAGATGGATCTTCCTCAGGAAGAAGTCCTCACTTTATCTACAGCATGAAAATCAGTATTCTGGGTTGTTTGAGTCCCTATCTAGGCCACTGAGGAGGACTGAATGAATACGAAAAGTGCTTTGTCAAAACTTTGTACTCCATCTGAATTTTTCACCAGATGAACACATATAGAGACAGATAGGCCACTCTGATGAAAAAGCAATGTAGAAATGTAGCTCCTATGTACTGGCTAAGACAAGAATACGAATGGAGATGTTATATACCAGAGTTCCTTAAAAGCTGCAAACCAAGCTAAGAAATTGTTAAGGAAAGCAAGTGTACTTTTCATTGACAAATATACTTTCATGACTTTTTTCTTTCTTTTAACTTTATGTATTGTCCATAAATTGCAGTATTGACATCATTTTTGGAACATCTTGGAATCTTGGTGACTTTCAACCCAAACTATTCCCCCAGATACCTTATTAGTACATTCCGCTTCGGAAAGCATGGCGGAGAATGATTCGGAAGGCCAAATTGTAATGTAGGCCTTCGGTTTGGAGTACTGTACTAGCATAGGATAGTGCACTCCTTGTAAGCTTAGATGTCCATAGATTGAACACTCAGCCACTGGGAGAATAGATTCAGGCCCGAAAAAAATTTTAGGATTCCAGGTACACAGGCATAGGAGGGAATGAGTTCAGCCCCCTTTGCCTATAGATATTTCTTATCTTGAAGCACAGCCACAGGTGTATCTGCTAGAGTACAGAGTACAGGTAAGAAAATGTCTTGCTCTGATCTTAATGCCATGCTAGGAAAATGTGTCTCTTTGTCTGGTATGCTGCTATTGTGGTGATGATATTCAAACTATGGTATCTTCAGTAATAAGTAAATGGAAATTTGCATTAGAAAGCTCATCTCCATATTGATAGCCTTCATACTGCTGAGAAAGTCATTCAGGGTTGTAGACTACCTCAGAAGTGAATCGCTTAAATGGGGTTTGAAATTCCTGCTATCTGGGATGGTATGGAAGAGAAATATGAGGGTTTGTCACGTCACAGGACAGCTGTGGAGTGGGGAAGTCAAAAACATCCAGGAAACTTCTTAGTTTCATAATGTGCAATTGTCCTTCGCATTTTTCCCCAAGATGAACCTGTGTGATCACGGTCAGTTATAAACGAGCTTTCCCCAAAGCTATTTCACACCTTCTTTCAAAATCTGACTTTGCATCAAATGAAATTTCTCTGGGAAAATAATGTAATGAAATGTGATTAGTGCAAATGTCTGTGAAATTTATTGTACCATTAAAATCCTATTGGGTCTTTGTTTATGAAATGTATTTTTCTGTATTTGAGGTTTAGGAAGGCTTGATAATGAGGCTGTGAAGATTCATGGCCTCTTTTCTATGGCTTAATTTAGGCTTTATATCAAATATGTAAAATAACATTATATCTTCCCACCACCTCTGTGGATCGTACATTTTGTTATTATTTTTCCCTGTCACAGTTTTTCTTCTCTTCTTGCTTTATAAATACAGAACTACTAATAGTAGGGACATTTTTTAAATATAAAGAGCCATTATCTAGACCAGAGAGAAGAGTAAGTTTGGGGTGATTATTTCTTCCTAGGATTACATAAAGGTTCTTCAGGATTCACAAAAGTATCAGCCACCACTATCACCTCTCTGAAAACATATCCTTCTTTAGCAAACACATATTCCATCCTCTACTATCATATCTAAAGTCCCCAGGGCCCATCCAAAGCTCCTGGGAGGGGTAAATCATTCTATGGTCATGTTGCCTAATGGTTACAGAAATTGACATGCTCAGGATACTTTGATAGGAGCTGGTGAGCAGACCTGGGAATTAAAGGAAACTACCTTTGAACCATCTTCTCTCCACAGGCAAGGCTATTACTCTTCCCCTCCACATATCATTCAGAGATTGATTCTGGGATTTATTTTTCTCCTCACCTGCCATCTGTCAGATTTTTTCATTTCCCTGAGGAATTCCTAAAGAAGGACCCTAAACAACGTAATATTCCAATGTGGTCTGGTCTTCCCTTCTCTCTCAACTCCTCCCTTCTCCCTTGCTGTCTTCCCAGGAAGGCTTCCCTCTGCCTTCTGTGAGGTTAATTCCTTGTATCATTTGGCTCCTTCACCATGCTCCTGTTTTGTGACCAGATCATCACTATTTACTCTACTTAGAAATCTTCGCTCAAGTATCCATTCCATCTTCTCATCCTTAAATGACTCAAGTCCCTTGAATATACATTGACCCATCACCAGTTTCCTAATGTGGCTTTGAATAATACCCAGCTCTCCCACTTGACTGACTCCTTCAGGACCAGAGGGTGTTCCTGCATTTTCCCTCTGTTTTCACAGCACTTGCTTCAGAGCCTTGCACACAGCAGAGGTGTGAACTTCCCTTTCAGGGTGGATCAGGAGGTGTGATGTGATTTTTTTCCTGTTTTCTGGGTTTCTCTGAAGATACCCTGATTAGTTGCATATTTGGCATACTGTTCTGAGAATACTTTCTTATAAACTGGAGGCTTAGTTTCAAAGTCTTCATTTAGGGACAATGGTGGAGGATAGACATACCTTTGTTCAGTTTTTTTTTTCTTTTTTTTCAAGAGAGAGTCAGCAAATGCTTTGGAATTACATAGTTGGATGCCCTGGGTTACTCAGGGCCCCAGGAAAAATAGTCTTAGGTCTGTCTTGAGAAGAATGAACTGGCTAATAAATGTCATTAACTTTGAGCCCAACTCTGAGTTGCAGCAGAATAACATGTTCAGTTCTTTTACTTTCAGGCAAGATTGTTTAATTCTCTTAAGCACTGGTGGTTTACAATCTCAGAAAGCAACTATGTGGCTTTCCTTATAATCAGTGTCTGAACATTTTTCTTGGTGCCTAATATAGATTCAGTATAATTTAATAAACCCATTTCCTTTTGTCCTTTCCTCAGGGAGAATCTGTTTTGATAATTATTCTTTAAATAGATGAATCACATTTATGGAGTGCCTTCCAGTTTACAAAGTGTTTTAAGTATGTCATCTCATTACATTTTCGATCAGCTTGGCAAGCTGAACATTTTTTTCTCTACTTTCATGTAATGGCCAAGAGAGATAATAAAACATCTTCAGGGTCATGTGATCTGTACATGGCACAGATGGGTCTCAAACCCACAAATGTGGGTTTTTAAGACCCAATTTGTTTTCCAGGTATTGGAGCCTCTGCCCACATGTAAGAAAAGTTCTTCCATCTTGCCAGATGTAAGGATACGTTTTCTCACTTTAATTCCTGTTATTTTCCCTGCTCTGAGCTCTGAGGTTTCCATGAGTGATATTAGTGATATTGCCCTGAAATCATGTGTTTTCAGAAAGCATTACAACAATTCTTTATCTAATGGTCTTCTATTTATACATTCTGGTATTTGGTTGGCTTTGTTTTTAGTAACAGGATTTGTTAACCTAACAGTAATATTTACAGTTTAGAACAGAAAGGTAGTCTCTACTTGTAGGAATCTTTTCTCTAAAAGACGAGGCAACAGATGTGGAACCATATTGATTAAATTTGTAGTCTGAGATAGTCATTCACACCCTTTCTCTCTGCCACACTTTCAAGTGGGAACACGTTTTTAAATACTGACAGATAAGAGCATTTTTAGGCACTTACTTTGATACATGAAGCCCTGTCTTCTTGGAATGAAGAGAGGAAATCAGAAATATTTAAAGATTATACCAGAATCCCACACTTGGGAAGAAATAATCAGGTCACTAGAATCTAGTAGAACCCAGACAGGATCAGGGTTATCACCAGGGTGTCAAGATTTTACCTAATCGCTTCCTTCATCTCTCTACTTCTTTTCCTTCCTGTTGGTGTGTTCCATAATTAAAAACTAGAACAAAGCCTAAAAATTACTTTCTGCTTAGAGTTGAACAAAGAGAAGAAAATCACTGGTAATTTTTATTTAGCCTATATAAATGCTGTCACATTTGATCATTGTTTGGAATCATTGAAAAACTTCTTGTGGAAACTAAATGGAGTAATCATCTAAAAAGAACCATGCTGGGCAATTCTTTTCTGAAGTGAATAATCTGTGGTAAAGATTATATCACATTTTGGGGTATGTGGGTGTTTCTCTCTTTTCCAAATGGTTCTCAATAGCAATTACTGAAGTATCAATGGCCTCATTCAATTGAATTAAAAAAAAAACTTAAATGAAGTTTTCATTAGTATCTGACTTTGCTGTCATACAGGTAATGGAGAACATGATGTATGCTACAACAATGCCACCTATGGTTAGTAGGTTTTGTTTGAAGCAAGGTAGAATTTTGCATAAGCTGAAAAACTGCCTGAAAGGAAAAAAAAAAAAACAAACAACCTTTGCTAAAAGTCTATACTGGGTACCCACTTTTCCTAGTTATAAGGAAAAAAAAAACAGAATGAGAGTGTCAAGTTGTGACTATTTTAGGGATGGTAGGGCTGTATTTAAAGGAGAAAGCCTTACTAAGAAGTAGATAATGCCATGTGCCCAAATATCTTCTTAAGAGTTTGTGGCTGCGTGTATGTGTGTGTGTGTGTGTGTGTGTGTGTGTGTGTGTGTGTGTGTGTGTGTGTGTGTGTGTGTTTATGGTACTTTTTGACTAAAAGAACTTTATTTAGACTATCAATTTCTTATTTTTTTTGCTGACTGAGGGCTCATAACAAATATATTCATTTGCATTGTCTTAGTGTTCTAGAAGTGCTTAATGCACTTAAGTGCACATATAAGACATCTTCTTTCCTTCCTTCCTTCCTTCCTTCCTTCCTTCCTCCCTCCCTCCCTCCCTCCCTCCCTCCCTCCCTCCCTCTGTCCCTCCCTCCCTCCCTCCTTCTCTTTCTCTCGCTCTCGCTCTCTTTCTTTTTTATGTGTCATACCTGGGCTTGAACTCAGGGATTGGGCCCTGTCACTGAGGGTTTTTTGCTCAAGAGTAGTGCTTTATCACTTGAGCCACAGCTCTCTCTGCCTCGACCACCACCACCACTTCCTCCTCCTCTTCTTCCTCCTCCTTTTCTTCCTCCTCCTCCTCCTCTTCATCTTCCTCCTCCTTTGTGATTAATTGGAGATAAGAGTTTCATTGAGACCTCAACCTCTTGAATCATCTCTAGGATTACAGGCATGAGCCACCAAGCCCAGGTAGGATTTCTTTTAAGATGAATCAGTGTGTCTTAGTACTGTTTACTAAGGAGTTCATTCTTACAGTGATCTGTAATTTGCTTTTGCTGTAATAGCAGGTCAACATCTTGTGTGATTCTGTTGCTAAGGTTTCTTTCTATGTGGCCTATCAATTAATTTGTCTCTCCTCAAATAAATATATTGTCTTACAGTAGCTTCATTTTATTTATATTAATGCATGTAAATGAAAATTTACATTACAAGTGCCTTGCACTTGCCAGGCAGGCACTCTGCCATGTGAGTCATAACTCAAGCTTAATTTTGTCTCTAGCTATTGCTCAGATAGGGTCTTGTACATTTTTCCTGGGGCTGGTCTTGGATTGCGATTCTCTTTCACATGTCTCTGACATAGCTGAGCCCACAAGTGTGAGTTACTACATCTGCCTTATTGGTTATGATAGGGCTTAACTAACTTTTTGCCAAGACAGGCCTAGAAGTATCACCTTTCTCATCTTTAACTCCTGAGGAGCTGGGAATACAGGTGTAATCCATCATGCCTACCCTCTTTTTTATAATATATTTCTATATCTAGTGGCATAAGTTAACAGAAAGTTAAGCAGATAAATTGGGCATGTTAATATAAGGCATAGACGGCAGCAGTAAAATCAGTGGCCCACAGGTGTAAACTTCACTGTGGAATTAAAGATGCATATTAGTATCTAATGAGAAAGCAAAATTATCAGAGAGGACTGTATGCAGCACAGAAACTAACTGTATATCTTAAGGATGAAATATCTTAAGAAAACAGTACAATGCATATTCACTCAAGGTAGTATTAACTTCCAACAAAGCATGGGGCTGAATGAAACTAGGACTCTCCACCAACGGAGTGACCATCACTGCCAGACAGGGTGTGTGAGCGTGCACTTGATTATTATGGCTTAGAAAGAACATATATAATGCACAGCTACTATTTTCTTACATCATTACACAAAGAACATGTAAAAAGCAAGAACACAAATACATGGTGATGATGTTATAAAATCACATACAAGGGCCCAGAATATCTCTGTATTGTAGACTTCCTTCTTCAATACCAATATCTACTTCAAGTAAAATTTACAGACACTCATACCTACATTTGCAAATCAATGAGGTACTATAAAGTTTAAATCCTGACTCTGGGACTGACTTAAGAGGTATGAATTTGACAAGTCACTTAACCAGTCCTAACCTTACTTTCCTAATCACTGAGCTGGTGGTAGAGCCTTGTGGATTCTCATGAGGATTACCATTCCTTAGGACTTAGTAAGCACTCAGCATAGGCTAGTTTATTTTAGTGATGCTTCATTTAACATAATTTCTATACTTGTATGTGTTCAGCAATATATATATACATGTATGTATTGTGTTTGAATATGTATACAAACTGCAAACATATATAAACATATATAAACACATGAATATAGGTATAAAATTTCACTTTGTTTTTGAAAGTCTATTGAGTTCCTATGTTCTCATGTTTAGTCGATATTATTCATATATTAATTAGATGTTAGTAATCAAAAGCATCTCTGAATTTTTTGGTCTTAGTAACCAAAAATGGGGAAACACTGGAGAAAAATAGATTTAGTTAATAAGTGAGAGTAAACAACGGTCATTGTTAGGAATATTAATTCTGGGAAGCAAGTGAGTAAGTTGGATAGGAAGATGGATAAATGATTATCAAACTAAGAGGAAGACACCTCAGCAAATGTTGAACTTTTGTGATTTGTTAAATATCCCGATCTACAGATATCAGCAATAATGCCCCCCATGCCTACAGTGAGTGAATTTAGAGAGCGGAAAGAAGTCCAAGGTTAGATTTTTAACATTTATAGTATGAGAAAATGAGGAACTATCAATAGAGAAGATGGTAAAATAAATCAGTGAAGAATAGAGAAAGAAAAGGAACTCTACGTAGCCCATCAAAGAATTGTCAGAATGTATGTGACCCTTTCCGATGTCCATTTTTTAGAATCACTTTCATTATTGTATAATGTAGCTTCCCTAGCCAGGATTTATAATTTTGAACTCTTTTTTTCCCTGCAGGATTGAAAATTTAGTTTAGATACTATTGGAGAGTTTCCTAGGGTTCTTATCTATTTTGTCTTTATTTTAAAATTATTATTACTTAGTTTTTACTTTGGGTTGTACTGGGGTTCGCACTCGGGACCATTGCTTGCTAGGCAGATATTTTATACTACTTGAACCTGCCCCACACAAGGGTTTCTTTTCTTTTGTTGGTTTTCCTATTGGTTGAATATCTTCTCTTGTTTATTCTTTGGTTGAAAGCCTTTGACAGATTACATGATGAGCCTCATGGTGACACAGAAAGAGTGTAGACACCAACCTCTGTTTGCTTTCAAAATTTTATGATTACTTGGGAAAGACTTGCCATTTCTGCTATCTGTAGCTGTGCTGCCAGGCACATTTCAGGCTAGCTTCCATTTTCACAAGGACTTCACTTCCAGTATACTACTACAGGGCACTCTTTATTTTAAGGCGAGAGAAAGAGAGAGAGAGAGAGAGAGAGAGAGAGAGAGAGAGAGAGAGAGAGAGAGAGAGAGAGAGAGAGAGAGAGAGAGAGAGAGAGAGAGAGAGTTAAAAGCAACTCCATATCCTGTTGCCAATGCAAGTAATTCTAGTGAGGTGACAACCAGATGAACAGCTAAGTTCACACATGCTCAGACAGGATCACTGCTGAGATGTCAAAACTTACTCCTTTGCCTGTCAGCTGGCAAGGGTCTTAATTGAGGAAACAGCATATGCATTAACATGAACCAAATTCATTTATATGTGATAGCCTTAATGTTCAGAGGCATATATTTTATATATGTTTAGAACCTGATTAAGCGATCAGAATATGATTCAATTCACAACACTCTAAAGCATGATCTTTCACACATTTGAACCCTTTATTTACATGTGCCTAGCTTAAGTGATCAGGAGCTTTAGGGTGGATTATGTTGGAAAGTTTCATAATGCAGTCTGTTTTGGTTTCCTTGGAGAAGGCCAAAATTCATCTGTTCAATTAAGCAGCAAGAAGTAAGAATGAAGAGGGTCTCTCTGAGGTTTAAAGTGTGATAGCTTGCAATTGGACTTGAAGGATAATTCAGTGATTCAGAGAACTTTCTGGACAGTGGATACATCAGATGGGGAGGGGCTATAGTGAGGCTTAATTTTTTTATTATACTGAGTTATTACTTATGGCACTATAAAAATCCATGTAGTCTTGCAATAAAACAATACTGATGCAAATTGTGTTGACAGGTCTGTTTATCTCATAATTTAAACATATACAGAAGTAAGGCATTAGAATGTAGTCCGACTAGTAAACCAAAATGATAATCTATATTTAGAGATCATTTCTTTCCCCTTTAACAATTGAAAGATAGGAAAGAGCACTGATTCCATAGAAAATCGAAGGTAATATTAGCAAAACATTGTTTCTGGTTCATTTTTTTCACCTTCTCTAAGCTATTACTGTTTTCTTTCTTTGAATGAGAGATTTTCTACTTTTTCCAAACTAGTAAATCGTTTTACAACTTTTAGTATGTATATTTATTATGAAAAGCATTGATTTACTCATTCTAGATATTTTCCAGTAAGAACTGCAAGAATACTTCAGGTACATCTTGCATAATTCCCAAATAACTTTTACATCCTCTTGCTTTCCACATGGAGCCTTGGCCAGTCCATCGCTGTGATTTATGATAACATCAAGTCCTTTCAGAGACAACATTATTATGTCACTGAACCTGAAGTGGTGAGGTCAAAAAGTACATGCGAAGTAATTATTGGTCTGGAAGGTCATGGTTCAGTTCAAAGGAAAGCAAGCCAGGCTGAGAAGGAAGGATGGAGTCAGGGAAAAGGGAGCGGAAAAGAAGAAAGAGAAGCAAACAAATCTCCAAAATATAGTCATTGGCACAGCAAAACATTTTCCCTCAGCATTTTTGTACTATGCTCTGGGAATAAAATATATATTAATGAAGGGGGGGCAGGGAAGCCAGTGAGCCTTTGAAACTTTGCTGGATTGCATTACTAAGAAAGGCTGTGGAAAAACAGAAGGGTTACATAAATGAGAGCAGGTGCGGTCGTGCATAGGTAACTATTCAGCATATGTAAGTGCAGTTGGAAAATCATTGTCTTGCAGAGAATACTCAAAATTGGTCCCTAATGGCCTTGGGTTTTGTCATATGGTCTTGATTATAAGGCTAAAATTGCATTGCCATGCCTTTCGTGTGAACGAGATGGATGGATAATTATTACGTGCACTGAATTCCTTTCTGCATTGAGAAACCAGGACATCCTCTGGTCACTGTAGCTACCATTTCAACTGGCTGTCAGAAAAGCTCGAAGCGGCCAATTCATCACCATATTTATGTGGGGGAGAAATGGAAATGTGCCTCTATGGTTAGGTGTATATCCCCGTATCCATAGACATATGCAGATTGTAGACAAGCTGAAGTGGCCCAGTGTGAGTGATTGTGAGGCTGTGTTTGAAGAAGCAGTGGCATTAGTGGAAAGGAGGGCTAGAGAAATGAAGCAGTGAGCTCTGCAGAAAATTGATGGGCCTTGCTGTGTCTGTGTGTTTGGAGGCCCACTGAAGCCTTTGGCAGGGAGGATATGGGGGCTCATTTTGAAATATTGCAGGAAGTTCAAAATGATTAGCAATAGGAGCTGCCAAGTAAATGAAGAAATGTCTGTGGGAGATGGAATTTTAGATGGATAAAGAACGAAACAAACCTTCCCTTTGTAAAGACGAACTTAAAAGGCTTTGTTCTATTGTACAGCTAGCACTCAGGATCCCCTTAGAAAATGGGTACAGGGATGTCACAGAAACTCAGGCTGCTGTTGGGTTGAAGAAGGATAACTTGTGGTTGTCTCTGTGTTGCCCACTGGTGAGGATATTGGACAAGGCGGTGAGAAGGAGTAAGAACAAATTTGATGCTCTATCATATCTAAATGGGCAAGATCCAGGACTTGTATTTAAGCTATCTGCACATGATCATGAGGCTCATTTATCATGGAATATTTAGTATGGAATCTGCCATACTATGACTCCTGTGAGACTGTGGCTTTTCCTAGGCAGCCTTTTGCAAAATGCGGGCCATTAGGTAAGAGAGCCACTAACTCTTCTCCACTAACCTTAACTACAAGGCAGCCTTGGAGGCTGACAAATCACACTTTGCTGAAGAAAAATCCTAATATGATGTAAAAACAAGGTCCTGAGTCCCAGATCAGCTGCTGATGAGAGATAATTCACCATACAGGAGCCAGTGTGAGCATTGAGAGGGTAGGGGCAGTTATGCAACTTTATGGATAAGATTTGGCCTCAGCTGATTCTGTTGGGACTAGTTTTATTGTTTTGATGTAGAATGTGTATGTAAAGATTAGAAGCAGCCTAAACATTAAGGAATTGAAGGTGGATGTTTCTCTGTATGTAAAAAAAGAGGGACATAAAAAGTACAGAATATGTGTACAGATGTAAATGTATATTTTTATGCATCTGTACAGTTTATATACATGTGTTCTTCTGTAAAAATATGTAATAAGGATCAGAAACCCAGTACCAGTTATTTTCACATAGTTAATTCAAGTTTATTACCTGGAAGGTAGGGAAATAGATATATGAGATATATGAGATTTGGTTATATCTATTATTATGCTTCATTGTATTTAAATCTGGGATTCTAGGGCAATAAAGCATGAGGATTACACTATTTTGGTGCTGTTTTTAGCCTTCATTTCTATCAAAAACTGCTAAATTAGTAACATTTTATGATTCCCGATTTAGCTCTTTTAATAAGAAGCAGAAGCTAAAAACAGCCCAACCAAGCAGTTGAAGTCTTATCACAAGCCAGTAAGATCAATAAGCTAAAAAAAGTATGAAAAAATTTTTGAGTGACAGCTTAAAAATGGAAAATTTAAATATATATCACTGCCTTCTGCTCCATTGTATAATGCAAAAAGCCCATTTTGGCAATACAGTTTTTTTTTTCCTTAAGCAGTCAAGAAAGTGATTTATTAGTATCACTGGATTTGTGTTTATGTTCCATGTTGTAAACTATGCATCTAACAATATATCTGTATTAAGACATTAATACTAGGAGTGTTTTCTAAGCTTACCATTGCTGAAATGTTCCCAATATAGTTTATTGGGCTATAAATAGTACCATCTCTATTGACACTTACTCCTTTACCTCCATCCCCAAATAACTTGTGTCTGATGCTAAAGGAACATGTTGTTCGGGCCAGGTGTCACATATAAAGTCTGGACACAGGGAACCTTCCCCTTAGATAAATGAGGAGGAAATCTATGTGTTCGGACTTGGGTGGATTTTTCCCAGTGCCCATTACAAGGATATGATTAGATATCATTAGGAATCATTAGATTTCTCTACAATAGTAGAAGAAATTACATATTATTTTAAAAGGTCTCATTTCCTGTAACCACTCACTTTAAATTTCATGATCAACATCTTGTGAAAGTGGTATCTGTGACCTGACATTAGGTGGAGGCTAGATATGAAGTAAATATTAGAATAATCCAATGAATTTTTAGAGGAGATTTCTAGAATGATAAGCTAGAATTACTTACCCTAGTTTGATTCTTATAAAGCATTAACTGTGCTTTCCAATAGATATGTGGACCTCTATTTTTTGTCTACTTACCAGAATGAACTTCTCCAGTAATTATGTATAATGGCCTCTGTGGCCAAGGAGAACCAATATTGCTAGAATATAGGAAAGATGGTAAGCAAATCAGAAGTTGAGTTTCTATGTAGCCTGCTATGTTCAAGTCACAGTTTTGCATTGATACAAAACTGGTTGTTATTTATTTTTCTTAAAGAAATTATTAACATTGACTTTTACATCATATTTCAAATGACATGTTTAACAAGTATTCAAGAAGGAAATTCCTATATATAATCACTGGCAGTTAGATTTTAGAACATATTTAAAATTAGGCTGAGGGTTTGTATGTCATAGATACATATCAATCTATATAATAAAACATTATGTCTATAGAATCATAAAATTTTATGTCTATGTAGCTGTTTTTATATGTCTAATACCATGTCCATAGCATTGGGTGCACATAAGGACCACCTGCTCAGCTATGTTCATCTCTGCACTATTCACAATAGCCAAGCAATGGAAACAATCTAGATGTCCTACTGCAGATGCATGGATACAAAAAATATGATATATATATATACATATACAATGGAGTTCTACATTGCTAACGGTCAAGATAAAATAATGGCATTTGCAGGGAAGTGGATGAATCTAGAGCGAATCATGTTGAGTGAGACAAGTCAAGACCAAAGGAACAAAAGGAGCGTGGTACCCTTAATATGTGGCTGCTAGATCCAAGCAGTACAAGAGTGAAGACTCAAATGACAACTTTTAAAATTCCATTCATTCCGCACACATTTGGTCATTCCCCAAAGTAAGTCAATTCTCTACTGACCACAGCAAAATGCAATAATGAGTATAAACTTAACTGAGGAGAAAGATTGTCAAGACAGAAGTGAAAAAAACATCTGAAACAAGTTGGCAAAGAGCAGAAAGTGAGTAAGGTCACAATTTCTAAGATAAATTAGGCAAAACAAGTAAGCTAATTCAAATTTGCACAAAATAGGCAATTGATAAAGCAAATGGACAAAGAAAAAAAGGACCATGAACAAAACAGAAGTTTGAAAGAAACAGAACTTGAATATAATGAAAGTAGGACAAAATGCCAAAGTAAGTGGGAAGGTTATACTTATAAGCCATCCACCTAGAGAAACCATGAATTGACAGTCATACAATTAATAATTGGAAGTAGGGTTCTAAAATAAGGAGAAGAGCATACAAGAGTCACAAGAATAAGAGAGAATTTATAAGATTTGTAGGTATATATTCATTAGACTTTCATTGCTAACTGGTTGTTATTTATTACTGCATCGAACAGCTTTAATTGAAGATTGATTCCTATACATTAAACGCCATTGGCATATACAAATATATTTTATAACCATGATTTCTTTTGCCTAAAATCAAGACGGTATTTTAAGTCCTTGAATTTTACCAGATCCACTCTCTTTTATTAAAGTATATAAACAATGAATAAGCTATTTCTTAAATGTTACTTTCAGCAAATAGTCACATCAATCATGAATATGCTGACAGATTTAGGTGGTCCTAAATTCACACTGTAAAGACTACAGACACATATTAAATTTAGTTTCAAAATTATTAGAATGGGAAGGTAACAGGTATGTCTACCCACCCACCCATCCATTCATTTAACATGCTTTTTGTATATGCTTTTTGGTGGTATGGGGTTTGAATTCAGGGTCTCACAGATGGACATTCAGGGCTCTATCACTTGAACCGTTTTGGGGTTTTTTTTGCTTTTTTCTTTAGCCATTTTTCTGACAGCATCTTGTATTCTTACTCAGAGCCTTTAATGGTGATCTTCCTACCTTTACCTCCCTTGTATTTGAGATCACAAGTATACTCCATACCCAGCAGTATTGTGGAGATCAGACCTCGTTCACCTGGTTGGCCTAGATTTGCCTCAGTCCTACTGAACCCCACATCTCAAGTAGCTATGACTGTAGATACTCTCCAAAATTATACTTGTCTTTCAATACTACAGGAAATTGGTTCCAGGCCTTCAGAGACACTAACCTCCATAAATACTAAAATCCTCACAGAAATAGCATATCATCTGCAAATTATTTATAATATCTTCTACAATACAGACTCTGCAAATAATTGTTATACTTTATCATTTAGAGAAAAGGACAAGAAGACCTGTTTGGTTCTCCCAAATGTTTCTTATTTGCCCTCAGTTTAATTATAGATGTGAAATCCAGGAACAAAAGTAATGGTAAATTCAACATATTCTTTATCTAAAAGCTCACAATTAATAAACTTACAAATAAATTCCTAGGGTAGTGTGACAAGACACAATCAAATGATATCATATTCTGTGGAGGTGATCTAAAAGAAGTGATATATAAGTTAGGTTTTTTTTCAAACTAGTAAAAGGTTAAAATCAAATGATAATGCTTAAACACATTCTTCTTAGATTATAATTTCTGGCTCAATTGCTACTGTGGTCCAAATAAATTCACTAAAATGCTAAGATATTCATGGATTTCCCTTGTGTATTTCACTTCAAATACTGTAATTGAGTGGTAGCAGAAAGAGCCCAGTTTAGGTTAACACAAATGAATGGACTCCTTATGAAGAATACAATAATATTAGCCCTAATGACCTAGAATTAATATATTAATAATTTGCCCTGTTAAAAATGAAGGCAAAAATCAGGCACCACTGGCTCACACCTATAATCTTAGCTACTCAGGAAGCTGAGATCTGAGGATTGAGGTGCAAAACCAACCCAGGCAGAAAAGTCTATGAGACTTTTACCTTTAATGAAATACCAACAATCTGGCTCAATTGGTAAACTACTACTATCCTTGAGGGGAAAAAAGTTCAGAAGCATCACCAGGCTCCTCATTTCTGTTTGGCATCCAGGATTCCTCTCCCGGCTCAAGCGTGATGATATACCACATACACTCAAAGCACTCTAAGTATATGCCCCCTTTCCTGAGCACAAAATATCTTCATAAAAGCCAGACTTAGTGGCTCAGCCCTATAATCTTAGCTACTGGTGTGGGTGGGGTGAGATTTGAGGATGAAAATGGAAGTCAGCCTGGGCATGAAAGCCTGTGGGATTTGTTTCCAATTAATCAGCAAAAGTCCAGAGGAGGACTGATGATCAAAATGGTAGCGTAAGCTTTTAGTAAAAAAAAGGCTCAACGACATCACCCAAGCCCTGGGTTCAAGTTTCAGTAGTGGTAGGCACACATGTGTATATACGGGGAGGGGGGAGAGAGAGAGAGACAGAGACAGAGACAGAGAGAGACAGAGAGAGAGACAGAGAGAGAGACAGAGAGAGAGAGAGAGAGAGCGCGCGCACAATAACCATGATACCATGACAGAGAAAAGCAGGAAGCCCAGGGACCTATGAAATCTAGTGATTTTTTTTTCATCTATTTCTATTTGCCTCCTTTCTGAGTTGAAATGTTCAGCTTTGGCCTAAAAAGAAGCTAAAATCCTTATGCAAAGAGCTTGTAAACAAACACCCACTTGAACCATCTGGTTTTGTAACACATACAAGTGATTAAGCTTCAGAGCTATGATTGTAAAAAAAATTAAAAACACAACAATCCCAAACGCACCCAAATAGATTCCTTATGCAATTTCACTGATTGAAATATATGATGGTCTATATGGTAAATAAACTGGAAAGGTTCAAATGACTTTTAAATTTTCTAACCTCCCTTCCTGCCTTCCCTTCTTCCTTCCTTGCAAGTGTTATGGAAACATCTGATAGATATAAGTACCACAATATGTTTATAATTATGCTATGTTGAGTCATCTTCTTAACAACTTAGACTGCCCTCTTATCTTTACCTTCATTGTTATTATTCCTTTTTATAGAGAAACATGTGTGCTTGAATGTATGTATGGGCATGTGCACACAAGGAGGCTTAATTCCTTTTAGAATATATTAAGCAAACTGGGCTATTTGCAAATAATGAATTCATACATTTTCTGTCCATAATGACTGAAGAAAGTCAGGTCAGGGGAAATTAAATACGTTAAGAGCCCTCATTTTAATTGTATAACATCAATACTGTCTTTATAGTTAATTTCCTTGACAAGTGTTAGGGCATATGGATTGGCTTCTCATATATTCCTAACGTGGAAATGATTCTAAATTGGAACATTTCATTTAGGTGACATCACTGTGTGGGGGGGAATATAAGCTACATTCTGTATTGTGGCTTTGTGGAAGTAATCCAGCTTTAGAGCTGGCAACTGTGGAAATGAATGCCCAAGCACATGGAATCAAAGACTTAAGTGAAACAAAATCTGTAAGTGAAAAAGCAAAGCCATTTTAGGTCCCCTTTCTCTCTATCCTCTGTCCTGACCAGTCCTTGTCCCTACATTTGGCATATCCATTGTGAGAGGACAAAAAAAAAAACAGTTGGGAGAAAAAGAGAAAGTGCTGTTAGGATCATAGTGATTTCAGTATCAAACAACTCCTCAATATTTAATGGCTTACACAGAATAAAAGTTAATTTTCCCTTCATATGACATCAATGATGAATGTTTCAAGAAGGGGTTTGAAGACTTGAGTCCCTTCTGTCTTGTAGCTGAGTGCAGTGGGTAGTATCTAAGAAGTTATCATTTAAGAATGTGGCTTTATGTACCAAGTGTGAAGAGATGCCTATCACCCCATTCAGGGAGGGAAACTCAGTCACATGACAATATACGACCTGCCTACCTGGTGTGAACTGCAGATTGCTCTTTACCATGAAAGAAAGTCATCAATGTTGATAGAAGACAGTGGATGGTTTCAAGCTACCAACACTGAATGTGGGTTTAGGAAATGTGGAAAAGACCTTGCTCCTTCATGCTGGGACCAGACCACTAGACCTTCAGTTTCTTGATGGATTTTATTTATTTATTTATTTATTTTGTGGGTCATGGGGCTTGAACTGTGGGTCTGGGTGGTGTTTCTGAGCTCTTCAGCTCAAGGCTACAGAACTGAACTACCTCCCCTTTTCTAGTTGTTAATTGGAGATAAGAATGTCATGGTCTTTAGTTTCCAGGCTGGCTTTGAACCACAATCCTCAGATCTTAGCCTCCTGAGTAGCTAGGATTACAGGCGTGAGCCACCACACCAGGCTTCTTGATGGATTTTGAGAAAACACATCTGACAGAGCCCCTTTATGGAAAGGAAATAAATATTCATTTTCTGCCTTTGTAATTGACACAAGAAAATGTTCACTTTGGAATGGATCTCTTTATCATCTACACAACCCAGGAATATGATCTAATCACATCAGTATAGATGGGGGGAATACAATTTTGAATCAGAAAAAAAAAATCAAGGCACTTAGGCCAAGTATCTAGAACCATCAAGAAGTCAAATCTCTCTCTCTCTCTCTCTCTCTCTCTCTCTCTCTCTCTCTCTCTCTCTCTCTCTCTCTCTCTCTCTCTCTCTCTGTCTCTCTCTCTCTCTCTCTCTCTGTCTCTCTCTCTCTCTCTCTCTCTCTCTCCATTAAAATTTCTTCATTGTTTTCTAGGAAGATAGGATGGAGGATGGTGATGAGGGAAAAGAGATGCCAAGCAGACTCCTTTGTTTCTACCTAGAGAAGCAAAGAAGGATAATGAGCTCATCCATGTTCTTTGTTGTGGTTACTGTCTTTCATGCTGCTTGGGATCAAACCAAGGGATTTCTTTATACTAAGTCCATACTTTGGCATGGATTTATACTTTCAGCCCTTGATAAGTCTGAAAGTCAAATAGAAGCTCAGACCTCCACTGGCTGATTAATTAAGAAGGTGATTGATAGAACAATGGCTGTACATACACTCTTCTGAAATGGTTTAGTATTGCTTCTACACTTCTGAAATCCAGAGAGTCAGTCTATGTGATGATTAGATTTGTTCTTGTCATTCTTTTAGGTTTGTGCGAATGGAGATGTGATATGTTTGTGTTATTGGAATGATCCAGATGACAGGACAACAGTAAGTTTTGGCCTTGATATTTTGACGTATTTTCAAAATGTAGTGTGCACTGATGATGTAGTCTTGGGCACCTTTGTTTTTCAGGCTTGGGGTTTTGTATGAAATTTTGTTTGCTTGTTTGTTTGTTTGTTTTGTTGGTCATGGGGCTTGGACTCTGGGCCTGGGCACTGTCCCTGAGCTTTTTGGCTCAAGGCTACTGTCCTACCCCTTGAGCCAGGGTACGACTTCCAGTTTTCTGGTGACTAATTAGAGATAAGAGTCTCTCAGATTTTTTAGTGTCCAGGCTGGCTTTGAACTATTGTCCTCAAATCTCAGCTTCCTGAGTAGCTAGAATTATAGGCGTGGCACCCAACTTCTTTTAATTAAGAGGGTTGTGCTGGCATCAAAAAGATTCTGATCTCTCACTGTGTTATTTGTAGCAAAAGTAGAGTCAGATAAAAACTTCAGGGTGAATCAAATCTATGATTGATTTAGTTACTTGAGATTTTTGAAAAGTATTAAAACTTGTAAAAATCAGTCAGATACTGAGGGCTCTCAAAAAGTTATTTCATTATCTTAGAAAATAGTAATAAGGGGCAATCTCAGGGGGATTGAATTTTCTCACAGTGATGAGATATAAGCTTCTATGAGACTAAGTTTCCTTTTGGCCATCTAAGGCTGTTGAATTTTTCCTTAACTGGGAACTGCCAAAAATCAGGACTAAGAGCTGGCACTTCTGCTTTGATTCAACCCGACCATTAGAATCATAATGTCCTAAGTACAAAGCCTACTAATTGAATTTTATTCACTGGACAGAAATATAGCAGCCCAAACACTGTGGGCTTAAAAAAAAATGGTAAGGTTCAGAGTCTAAAGTCATTTTTAAAATGTGAATGATGCAATTTCTTGTATCTTTCATTTAAAACACTGCTTGGTAAACAGTGTTACAGATTAGTGTATTTGTAATTTAAATGAAGACAATACATCAAGCTGAATCTGAAAAGAAAGAAGTTTCTGGAATGATTCATACCCTCCTGTGTGATATCTACTATAGGAGATAATGAATAAATAGCTGAGGAGAAAGGGAGCCAGAGGAGGTTTGTAGATCTGAGAAGACAAAAATCGAGCTATTTCTAAACAGTCAATCCTGATGGCTTGCTTTCTTTTTTCTTCCTTCCTTTCTTTCTTTTCTTTCTTTCATTCTTTCTTTCATTTTTTTTTTCTTCAAGCACACTAATAAATTCTGCCTAATTCATTTTTTATTTCCTCTTGGGGTCTGCTTGCAGATTTGCTTCAACAAAGGAAGCATCATGTTACTTTCTTTAAATAATTGATGTCTCTCAGTCCACGCCAGCTTAAAGGAAATTCTGAAAATAGGTACGGATTGAGTCAATGCCTCCTTCCTCCCCACTATCATTTCTTGGCAAGCTGCTCTTACCTTTGTTTAATAAAACTTATCTTTCCTTCCCCCTAGTGTTTCTTCGCCCCCTTGAGGGAGCAGATGACACTGTCATTTGGGTTTTGGCTTTACCTAGGATATGGAGTGCGTCATTGCATATCACTCTATTAACCAGAGTGAGAGCTAGCTCTTTATTGGGAGTGGACCAATAATAATTAGTAGGAATGTCATGTCATAATCAGCCACACAGGCATGGGTTTGGGGTTGTATTAATAAAAATGGACTTATCCCTCTGAATTTGTATTGTGCTATCTATGAAGGTCATGTAACTCAGGATGCTGGGTCAGCTGGTCTTGTGCATCTCCATTTGATTTGGGAGACATTGGTGTGTTCTGAGTCAGTGATTGGAAGCAATACTTTCTTTCCTTGTAAACCTACTTTGTAATTTCCATTGTTTGATTAGTCTTTCATTTTTTTCTCCCCTTTCCTGACTTTGTATGTTTCCAAGCATCGAATGAGAAGGGAATCATTGAAAGAAAGTTAGAATAAAGAATCTCCACTGACATAGGCAAGCAATCATTCATGTTTATTCCCTTTCTTTTGCTTACAGAAAAGCTTTCCCCATCAGAAACCATACCAGAAGGTAGACAAGATTCTAACATTTAGAGAGACTAAGTGCAGCTGAGCAAAGTTTTGGGGAAGTTATATCTGAAGTTCTAAGTGGGAATTCAGTCCTACTAGAGGAAACCTTAATTCACATTTATCACACAAAAAAATGTGTGTCTAAATGGATGGATTACTGTGTTCTCAAAGACATCTCAAACTGTGACCCACCTTCCTTTTAGAGGATATCATGGAGGATATATTCTATTTTTTTTACCATTTCAGATAGCTTCCTAGGAGGTGGAGTTGAAATCTTCTTTGTTTTGTGTCTTCTTAGCAACTATCTCACTCAAATGTCTTATAAAAGGAATAACCTTTTGAGATTGCCTTTAGTGACATCCTTTCTCTGCGCTTTCACATAATCAAACCAATTCAGACTCAAAATTTAAAAAAAACATAGTAGAAAATATAGAAAGTTGAGAAAATTCTTTGGTTTACCTTTTACCATCTGACTGTATACCAAGAATATAGTTAAAAGGATCAAATGAGATATTTTCTCTTCTCCCTTAAAAAATACCTTTAAGAAAGGCTGACTTCTTACAGTAACGAAGTGACCTGTATATATTGAATGCAATTAGGATTTTTGAGAAGAATAAACTTTTTTGCCTAGTTTTTTTCCTCAATAAATTCAGCTGCTAAAAGGCAAAACAAAAACAAAACAAAACAAAACAAAATACGTTTAGGCCAAATGTAGTAAGGCATACTTATAATTCTAGTCATTTAGGAACTATTGCTATGATGCTGTGGTTCAAGGCCAGCCTTGGGCAAAAAGGCTACAAGTTATATTGAAAAGAAAAGAAAGGGTTAGGAATATGACTCAAGTGGTAGACAATCTACTCAGAGAGCATGAAGCTGAGTTCAAACCATAGTACTTCAAAAGAGCAACACAAAGCCTGGCACTGATGGCTCCCACATGTAATCTTAAATACTCTGGCAGCGGAGATCTGAGGATTGATGTTCAAAGACAGCGCAGGTAGGAATGTCCATGACATTCATCTCCAAATAACCGTCAGAAAACCAGGAGTGAGGCTATGGCTCAAGCGCTAGCCTTGAGCAAAAGGACATAGGGACAGTGCCCAGGCCCTGAGTTCAAGCTACATAACTAAGACAATCCAACCCAACAAAACAACAACAGCAACAAAACAACAAAAGATCCACCTAAAACCTGTAGTTCTCTTTCTTCTAGCTTTTGTCCCTGAGTGAAAGTAGTTTATAAGTGATTCATCTATAAGTGATTTCTCTATGAGCTACATTTCCTAAGGCTTTGGACTGCATCATGGGATATCTCTCAAGGACAGACATGCTATTAATGGTTCTTTCCATTGTAATGCTGCTAGGTTTTGAAACTATGATGTGCTAACTGGCTTCTCTTTTTATTGGGATTTCCATATTTAGAACCAACTTGGAACTTAAGGCCAGACCATTGCACTCTCAGAAGGTAAAAAGATGAATTCCCCTCTAACGAGACTATAGAAGCTGCTGAAAGTGGTGGTGGTAGTTGTAGTAGAGGTGACAATGAACTATACTTCTTTACTTCCTATCATTTGATGAAAGTCATTTAGATAGCTGAATTTTCCTACACAAATATTTTCCAAGTTTGGGAAGGGAATCCAGAGGCAGCTGCCACCCAACCTCCTATGTCACAGCTGAGGTGAAATGACGTTGTTCTTTATCCATGGCAGTGTTCATCCTGGAATTAATTTGTTTGTGGTCAATTTCTATGTCCTATCTCAACAAGCAATTGGAGAAAGTCAATTCTTAGCTTATAATACAATTGTATTCCACTTGATGGTTTACAACTGGTTGTTTATAATTTAGCACATTTCATTTAGGTTTTTTTTAATTTTTAATGTGATCACCAGGAATAAGTTTTTTAGGTTATGCACAAAATTTGTTCCAGACTGTAACTAAACTTCTAGAGATGGTATACAGTGCTCTTATTTGCTTCCCTATTCTTCAATGAATTATCTAGACTGTTGAATTAAAAAAAATTCCACATAGATTGTTTGTTGTCACTTCAAAAGTATTAATACTACATTTCAAAAAGTGGGCATCATAGAGCAATAGCAACTAAGCCCATAAGCTCTTCCAGTATTCTACTTTTTCCCACCCACAGAAATGCTCACTTTCCTGAGCTGAATGATGTTGCTCTAGGACATGCATGTATGGAATCAAAGAGCCACTTCCAGAAAGCCATTACTACAATACTAATATTATTTTAAATTTCCACCAATTTCAGCAGTGGAGTCTGACAAGTACTCTATTGTCCCAGGAACACTGGCACGATCCTAAGGTAGCAACCTACCTGGTGAAAACCAGCAACTTCAGAATTTTGATTGACTCTAGTCTTTTCTCTGTACTTCTTAATTCCTTTCTTTAATAAAGTTATTAACAACCTCAATTAGTTCCCTTCTGGCTCTTAACTATGTTGTTCTGATTGGATTGTTTTCCTCTTAATATTTCTTTATACTTATATAAACTACAACTTCTGGAGAGGCCTCTTATGAATAATAATCTTAGAAAATAATCCTAGGAAATAAATCAGTCAGCCTGCCTTCTGTGTCATCATTCATGACTAAACTGAGAAAGTCCTCCTGTTTTCTCTATGAGCCAACTTTTTCATCCACTAAATATCCAGTGGAATTCTACTTCCTACTAGTAACCTCCATTTCTAGTCTTAAATTGATCTTCAGCTCATATACTCTGCAAGCATTTTTTTCCAGTAGTATCCCTTGGTTTTCTAGCACTCAAGCTGCTTTTCTCTTCAGCATCAGTACAAAGTATCATCAAAGAAGGGTTCTAGGTAGTATTATTTTTGTAGCATCATAATGGAAATGTCAAGCTCCCCTCTCTCCCTCTTCTGCCAGTTGTTGTCAAGCATTTGACTTGTAATTTCATTCTTGAAAGAAAAGGGCAAAATGTATGGGCTTGAAGAGTGTCTTAGTGAAGGGACTGTCTGAGATGAACCTCATAATGAGAGTATAGTTAGAGCTTTCAAATGTTCATAATCTCAGAAGCCTGCATATAAACACATGCACACACCAAGGAGTGTGATGGTGACTGGGCTGGTGCCCACCTGGTGCCCTCGCATTCTTATGTAACAATTTGTGCAAAAGATTTCCCCAGACACAGTATGATGGGTATCATAGTGGCCTATTGGTCACCTCCTTCTCTCCTCTTAATACCTGAATTGCATGTCTCCTGGAGGAACAAAAGGTTGCTAATGTGATTCTCAACAACCTTCGTACACTCAGACAATGGTATGAGCTATATGGAGTCATGTGGATTGCTGGTCTTCTTGGTCAAAGTCAATAGAATATCAGCAATTTCCTGAGGTTCAACCTGGCAATTTTTTTTGGTGGACATTCTACCTAAAACAGCATGGGTGCATGTTAGATTGAATCCTACTGTGGCGATATGATATAAAAAAAGTAGAAATTAGGAAACTTTTAACTTTCTACCTAGTCCCTTTGTTGGTTTCTGGGAATGGGAGAAATAAGAAACCCATCATATTTAGAGAAATGTGTATATTAGGAGACTAACATGAAGTAAGTCCATTGGTCTTAGTATTCTTTGTTCTGAAAGTTATAAATGGGTGTTATAATGGGAAATGCTTTGAAGCTGTAACCGGTGTGTTTGCTATAAATAAGAGGGGAGCGGAAGATCAATAAATCTGCTGAAGCTGGGAAGGAAGAAAACTTAAAAATAAAAACAAGAACTGTACCTTTGAGTATTAATACAGCTCTGAGGGTGTATGTGTATATGTGTATGTGAATATGGAAATCAAAGACTTGCTAAAGACAGGGCCTACTAAGTTATAGCTATTAATGTGTGTTTAACTCTATTGCCTGGGAGACTTTATATTAAATGCAGTGGCCAAGAAAAGTGACCTCACTTTTTTTTTCTTTCCTCTTTTGGGTTGGACCCTTGCTCATGCTACATCAATGAACAGAGCTGATCACTTACTGGCTCATCAATGTAACAGTCTTAAATTATGAAGATGTAAGAAAAACAGTCTATGCTTACGTTGCTGCAGTTTGAAAGGTAAGTGGTTCCCTATAACATTGGGAGATATTAATGTTTATAAATTTATGTGACTTATACTGTTGGGGAAATGGCCACTTGAATTAATTGTTGGGCTGGTAAGACTGTCCTTAGTAATGTGAATGAAGATCCTCTAATGCTTTCCTCATTCTGCCTTTTAAAATGCAACATCATCATTTATAATGCCCTCTAGGAATGTTTCCAGGGATATACTGATGAACTGCCCTTTGCTGAGGGTCTGTGGAAAAGATTTGCCCTGGTTACTATCCATTTGAGATAATAAGTAAGCCAATAGTTATTAATATCACACTTCTTTCTTGATTCAAATATAAACTTTACTTGATAGCTTGCGCTTAACAAGCCCTCTCTTTCAGATTCTAGTTTCTCTGAATTCGGTGGGTCTTTAAAGGCAGGTTGAATCCCCCGTTCTTTCTAAGACGACCTCAAAGTTGAGTGGAGTTGTTCCTTCCAGTTCTGAAGAGAAATCATGAAATGTCCGCATGCCCAGTTACCATCAGTGGTTCTTTTGTGTATCAGGCCCCGCCCATCTGTATGAACCCATGATTTGGTTTGGTGACCTCTAGGAGGATTCTTTTGGTTGAGATTGTCTGGGCTTGTCCTGCAAGACGACTATGGGAGAGCTAAGCATCCTTCACCCCTCCAGGACAGGAGCAGGGCTTCTTTAGTTACCGAGATTGCCCGCTGCCATGTTTAGAGCAGTATCCAGGGGCTCCTTGTAGCTCCTGTTGAGGGTGTTTGTCAGCCATGTTGAACCCTCTGGAGAACATCAGATTTTGGAACAATATTTAGCAGATCCTACTTCAGTGTGAAAAGTGGCATTCTGTAAACAAAATTATCGTTTTCATGGCCCTCAAGTTACTTAATTTGTAAATTGAGAATAATTGAAGCAGTGGGAGAAGGCGATGGGAATGAATGTGGTATTCATCTATTTCTTTAGTTCAAACTATCCTAACATAGTGTTCTGCTCCCAAATCATGTCATTACATGATGCTGGGATGTCACCTGCCCTTTTGTGTAGCAGGGAATCAGGTTTAAATATGGGTGGTACTTAACTGTACTTGTTAGGAACCACAGGTGTGATCTGCTTTAAAAAAAAAAAAACAGAGAAATGCTTCAAATTCATGCACGCAAGAGCCGTCATGTGAAGGGGAGATAATTTGTACACTAAAAATAGCTTGGCTTTTATAAAATAATTTATCACAAGATTACTTTAAATAACCAACTCTCATAAAGCATTTAAAGTATGATTTGATTTGAGAAATCAATGGCCACTCAGTATACGTTTGAAGAACACGTCTGCTGGGTAATGTGAGGCAGGTGAAGAAAGGAAATCTACCTATGAGGAGGGAGGGTTTTAAGTGAGCTGCATGGGGGATTCATGTTCAGTTACAAAAACAGATGACTTCCTAGGACCCAGGGAAAATTCCTTCACCTTTATCACCTCCAGGGAACATAAGGGGCAGGGCGAGGGGAAATTAGGCCAGTTGGAGTTTAGGAAAGATAAATCTATTTCTTTGGTGGGTCGCATTCTGCATTATGCATGTGCGTAAAAGTGAGGTTTGCTTTGATCCTGACTATTAAAAGTTTATTTTTAAACTCAGACTGGGCAGGGATCCAGCGATGCTCTTTCCCCTGCAACACATCCTGGGTTTCAGGTCCCTAGCCTGGCAGAATGTAACTAAGCAGCAGGAAGTAGTTGGAAAGGGTGGATACTTGATGGGTACAGAGGGCTTTTTCCCCCCCTCCCTTTTCTCCCCTCCATTTTTGAAATTCAAATTGAATGCAATTTTCAGCTCATTTGAGCCAGAATATACTGTTGCTGAGCTTCAGTGGCTCTTAAATTCAAACTCACAGGAGAAAACAGATATCATCTGTCACAGAGGGTGGGAGAAGACTCCACGTTTTATTCATGGGAGACAGAACCCTAGTAACTAATTCACACCTTTCTGACTAATCCACTAATCATTCACCAGCCAACTTATCAACTAATCAATGGAAACTTTAAGCTACCCATCTTACAAAGCCTAGGAGTTTATTCCCCTTTCTTTTAAAAAATAACGGTCCACTTTCTATTTTTGCATCACCGGTATTTTAATAACCTTTTTACAAACTGAGACAAGACAATCTTGGCAATCCTTTCTCCTGCCCTTCCTGACTATTTTTTATTGTTTCTATCTTTAATGTCTTTGTCAATTCTATTTCTTTATGACTAAGTGTTTAGCAGAAGGCTTGATGCTGGCTGTGTAGGGCCAAATGTCAAGTTATTTACTTATTTATTTTTACTAAACAGATTGTCTAAAAATACGCTTCTATCTTTGGGCAGATAGAAGTGCCAATTAAATGAGTAAGTGTCATTCATACAATTCTGCAGCTTGTGACTGGCTAATCTGTGGCATGTATCCATCAGGAGACTTCCAGAATGCCTCTCTGTAAATTTCTGCACTGGGTACATGCCCAGGGAATACAAATGGGTTTGAACAATGATGACTGGAAATTCCTTCTCTGATTTACTAAAGGATATGAGAGGGCAATTTTGATCCTGAAATGTAGGCCATATGCTTTCACATTGATACTTAACATTAACTGTTAGAGTGTAAGTGAAATTTCTATGGGAACATGCAGAACATTTTGCTTTCTCTTGCTCATGTCCCACCACCCCACTTTTTCTCAAGATCCATGAGAGGCAAGTAATTATGAAGTTATTTCAAAGCATGTAGGAATAAGATCTCTAAGTACTACTTTTTCTAATGAAATTATTCAGATCATAGCCATCACACTTGGTATTGAAAAATGCATTTCAATAAGTGTGTGATTTGGCATATATTTTTACTTGCACATATATGTGTGTCTATGATATGTATGTGTGCATGTTTTTTCTAAATTATCTAAATATATGACAGCAGTAATGTCCAAATATTCATTCTTATAATAATGAACTCATCAACCGCCTTATCCTCTTAATGTCAATGTGTTTGTGTATGAGAGCCCTTGTTGAAGACATTTACATCATTTCCCCATTAAATAGGATACCCTGACATGCATGGGATTCAATAAAGGCATCTGAACATCCATGCTTGTCATAGCGCTTGTCACAAAAGCTAAGTTATCGAGATAGCTCAGCTGCTGTTTAGCCAACATACGAACCAAGAAAATGTATGTGTGTATGTGCATGCACGCGTATGTGTCTGTGTATGTGTGTGTACCCAATGAAATTTTATTTTATCCATCAGAATGTATGATATGTTATTTGCAGAGAAATGGGTAGGCCTAGAACAAAATCATTTTTTGTGAAGTAAGCCAGTCTGAAAGAGCACATGTTTTCTTTTATATGTAGAAGTTAGATCTAAAGCATAGGTATATATACTTTAAAACACATAGATGGATATAGGCATGTAAATATATATAATTGGGCAGACTAAGTGCAGTATATGCAGGTTGTGCAGGTGTAGAGTTCCATGGTTTATTCTTTTGCACAATGAACAGACAGTTTAACAATATGAAGGCTGGAAGTTGAAACATGTCTTGGCGAGGTAGGTGGTCGCAATGAGGGTGGAGAAGAACAAATGGAAAGAGGAATGCTGGGTGAATACAGTCATACTCAATGCACGTATGTGAAAATGGAATTAGGAAACATGAGGAGATGAGTGGGGATGGGATAGATGCCAAGGAAAGAGAATAATGGAGGAGATGACATTGATCAAAATGCAATGTGCACATAAATGGACTTGTTAAATGGAAACCCCTTTGTACAACTATTTGAAAATAAGGTTTTTTTTAAAGAAATAATAACCTGACTGTTTTTTACTCCTACCATATTTCATTACAGTTATTGACATATAGTATAAGAAACCTCAAGTGACTATGATATTGTGATATATAGTAAGGTGTGTATGTGTGTGTGTATTCAACCTCTGTCCCCCCTCTGACATGGAGCTCATAATTGCTGAAATCTCCTGTATGATGGGAGTGGAGTGTCTTGTCTCTTTTTCTACTTTGTGCTCCCTCCCCCCCCCCCTCTCTCTCTCTCTCTCTCTCTCTCTCTCTCTCTCTCTCTCTCTCTCTCTCCCTCTCTCCCTCCCCCCCTAAGCATCTGAATGGGGGAAAGTCATCAGAAATAGCAAGCCATGATTGGAACTTTTAACCATTAAGCCAGGTGCTGATGGCTCGCATTTATAAGCTTGCTACTTAGGGGGCTGAGATCTGAGAGTCATGGTGTAAAGCCAGTCAGATAGGAATATCCCTGAGATGCTTATCTCCAGTTAACCAACACAAAGTTGGAAATAGAGCCATGGGTGAAGTGGTAGAGTACTACTCTTAAGCAAAAATGCTCAGGGACAGAGTCCAGGCACTGATTTCAAGCCTAGGATTCACACACACACACACACACACACACACACACACACACACACAACACGTCCATTATACCTTTTTTACTTGGTAGCTTCTCCTTGAAAACACCTGAATCATAAGGTTCATATCCTCGAGTCTGGGGAACATATACTTGGTTGCAGGGAGGCAGACACTGGAGCGTGTGGAAACTCAGGCCTTTCCATATTCTTTTTTCCATATACTTCATGAATGTATTTTATTTAAGTTCTATGAGTTGCTCTAGCAAATTAATTGAATCAAGAGAAAGGGAGTTGTTGAGAACATCCGATGGGTAGTATGTTCAGATAGAGTTGTCCATATTCCACAGCTTTTGAAGACTATGTCAGGTGGGAGTGGTGGGGATGGAATAGTCTTATTTAGTTGAGCCCTAAACGTATACACTATGGTGGTGATGTCACAAGGTAAATAATGTTGACTTTCATTGTGTTAAATTATAGAATAGTAAGTTAATAACCACCAAAGAAATGATTGATTGATTGATCAGTTGATCCATTGTGTATGGGGGGAAGAGTTTGGGTGAGGATCTTCTGTGTTGAGTGGAAAAGTAGGAGAAAAAAGTTCAAGTTTTCATTGACATTTATCTGTCTTGATATTAATCACTGATTTAGTACAGCTTTACTTTTTCTATGAAGATACCTCAGCTTTTCCATTTAAAAGTAATACAGAGTTCTTCCTATGAGATGAACTTTCATTGTGGTAAGATTCAGACAAAATAACAGCTGTGTCTTGGATACACAATCTGCACATTTACCACTCTGTCTCATTTAATCATCTTTGGTATAAAACTATTTAAACTGGAGTTGAGGGAAATGAGGATAAACAAAATAATCAGTAATGTGGATAAAAATAACATTGAAGTGTTGAATACATGGTGTGTGCCAAATATACTGACCGCATTGGGTAAAGAAAGGGCCAATGGGGTCTTGTCTTCCAGTATGAAAAGCAGGTAGCCCAGGGTTGGTAAAAGGAAAGAAGAGAGAATCCATCCAGAAGAGAGGCAGAGTTGAAGTTTGTGGGAGATTTCCATGGAGGAGTAAGGTTTAAGTTTTGAGGGGAAGGTCACTGGTACCTCTGCCAAGAATTAAATGAGCCATTGTTTATTTCCTATTATTAAAAGTTAAATAATATGGACTTACAATTAATATATTAGATTAGAGACATTACTATTTACTTATTATCCTTAATCCAAACTTGCTGTTACCTGTGCCCTCTAGCTTGTCTCTTGTATCTGGATGGTAGAGATAACATACCTTGGTGGGCTTCTGTGCCTCTCCTTGCCAGCTTTATGCACCAGGATGCAAGTCTAGAAGCTGGAATCAGCCGCAGTGGTGCTCAACCACACAAGTGACAAATGCCAAGACTGAGCCTTTTCTTTTTCTCATTCAAGAGCCAGTTCTTAAAATTAGTAGAACAGTATAGGCATAGATATGAAGGTGGAGCTGAGGAATTGGAAAATATAAGTAGAAAAGCATCAGAGGTTAGGTAAATAATTTACCATTGTTTTTGAATGATTAGGACTCCTGTATTTCTTTAAATACAGTTTTGGGGGCCAGGAGCCTAGCCTAGTGATAGAGTGCTCACCTCACATGCATGAAGCCCTAGGTTCCATTCCTCAGTACCACATACTCAGAAAAAGCTGGAAGTGGCACTGTGGCTCAAGTGGCAGAGCACTAGCCTTGAGCAAAAGTGTTCAAGGACCGTGCCCAGGCCCTGAATTCAAGCTCCAGAAATGACAAAAAATAGTTTTGACTTCATTATAATAGACTATTGTGTGTTGCTTAGTTGTGGGGATATGTCCTGAAATATAAATCCTTACATGCACTTACACAAATTCTGATGCTCAGATCAATCTCTTCATCTGGTCTGGTAATGAACTCAAGAGATATGGTAAACAAGAAAGGCATGAATCTGCTGTCAATGAACACTTTCATGTATAAAACAGGATATACTCTAAAGTATTGATAAAAGTAAATAAATAGACAAATAAAGTCATCTATTACTATTATTATTATTATTATCAGCAGCAAAACTATTATGTACTGTGCATAATCATAATGTTCCAGACTTGCATGCTGCTGGCATGGTTATAGCTTTGCTCCCATCATCATTATCACCAATGTGAGTGATACATTGCTCTAAGATTCTGTGCTGGCTCCATCACATGACCATAGGTTTTTCTTTAACGCTTTTATAATATTACAGCACCCCCAAGGTACATGATGCCTATAATTGACCAAAATATCACTAGACAGTACATGATCCTGTATATTTGTTATAGTAATCTTGAAAAGTGTAATTGTAGCCAGTGATTCTAAAATACTATCTATGTCCTCCACACTCTTCAAGTACCTTAAATTGAGTAAATCATGTGACATTGAAATTGTCCATCGAAAGCAGTTGCTGTTATCTAATTTCAATGGTGTTATAGACGAGGTAAGAGAAGTTCAGAGCTGTGGTTTAAGTGCAGGAAATCATCCCACTTTGAAACTCTACCTGTTGCTGTCACTCAACAAAGAAATTGAGAAATGTGAATCATCTCATTACCCAGAGATTCTCTGAGACACAGGATGCATACTGTAATATTTGGGGGGTCTAGAAAGGCTCAGTTGTAACAGGGTTTGAAGTGAGGGGGAATCTCAGAGGTGACTCCCTGATCACACATTAGCCTAGAACAGAAAAAAAAAGTACTATTGTTATTGGTAGACAAGTTGAAACTATGTAGGGATGATACTGGCAAAGATTTTTAGGAAAACTTGGGTTTCGGAAGAAAAACAAGACACCAGACAGGAACCAAGTCAGTGGACAGGAAAGAGAGGATACACATGACATAAAGGACCAGTGTAGGAAGATAAGCAAGGAAAACATTGAGGTTGTTACTTAACAATATGGTGGGCTGTGGTGAGATTTTGTAATGGTGACTATATTGATTATTTTCCGGATTGAATCACTTTGTAGATCAGAGGAGACACTGTGAATCATTAGACATATGGGTGTGCTTGGTTTTCAGGTGGGAGAAACTAGCAGCTTGCTGAGTCCCCATGAGGTTCCAAAATGACACCCCTGGAAACCTCGTTTCCCAAGCAATAGCCATGAAAGATGCTGAAGGATAAGGATATATTATATATATACATACATATATATATATGAGATCAGTTTTCGAAATAATTAGAGGGGAAATAAGAAGCAAGGAGATTTGGCATAAAGTATCTTTGCTCTTTGTTATCTTGTCTGTATTCTGCCTGTCTCACGATAATCATTGTGAGGCCTGAAGGTTCTAACTGCCATTTGCAGTTGATTCTGTCTGAATCTCCCATTATCCTTTTTCAAGCTTGCTGGGACCTCGCCTGCTGTTTAAGTGTTGACCTACACGTTTCCTCTGAGCAGATTTTTCTTTTTTTCTTTTTCTGGTTTGTTTTTGTCATCGTTTTTGGTGGTACTGTCATAGGGTTTAGTTTCATGCTTAGTAGGCAGGCTTTTCTCCACTTGAGCCATGTTTCAAGTCCGTTTTTGAGATAGGGTCCCAGATTTATGCCTGGGCATGACTGGACTTGTGTCTTAATTATGCTTCCCTTATACGTGGGATATCAGGCCTGCATTCCCACCATGCTCACCATTCTTTGCTGAGTTGATGTTTTCTGGACTATTTGCCTGGGCTGACCTTGAACCACAATTCTCCTGATCCCTAGTTCCCAAGTACTAGAATTACAGATGCAACCCACCACACCAGACTTTTTTTTTTGATCTCTAGCTAGAGGAAAAAGGATGCTGGTCTCATTTACAACTCAGACCCCAAGAGTAAAGTACTATATAGTTACCTTTGTTTTTTTGCATTTATTTTAGCTAGTTTGGAATTTCTTGAAGGAGAAGACCTCATAATTCTTGGCATGGCTCATGTCTTTAACCAAGTGAAATCCTGTTATCCTAACAAAGTTTTGAAGACCAAATCCATCTCTAGATACAGAGCCATTTACAGCAATGAGGAGGTCAACGAGACGTACACAGTAAATACTGAGAATGTAAAGTGTGATCTCCGAAAATCAGGTTACTAAATAGAGAATACTTCTAAATAAATATCAGAAGGAAGTGAGTATAGGTATGTCCAGGTGAAATGATGTGTCTCAGTTCCAAACTTCACAATTCCACATGTCACCATTAAATGCCAAATACACGTGTGAAGGGTAAAGAAAAAGATTATTAGGCAACATCCATGAGAAGTACATCTTCAGCTGTCTTCAGGTATATAAACATTTATCTTGGAAGGAGGTGAAGCAGGGTTGAGGAAGGTATGTAAAGCTAAAACAGCCTCAGCTCACAGATATGGTCATATGTAACATCAGGTGGTCTGACTATCCATTGTTTGGGGATTGGTCAGTTCAGGCCTTGTTATATAAAGTCCTTGATGCTTAGAAGATCATCCTGTCCTTTCTGGGCCCAGGATGGCTACAAAATGACTGCAGGAGAAAATGACTCAGGAAGGGCATAGGACACAGATGGAAAATGGAGAAGTGTAGGGTGCCTAGCTTTTATGGTGCTTCTAGTTAATTCAAGGACCCAAGTTAGGAGTCAATGCATCTCAGCCCCAAAAAGAAAAAAAAATAAAACACTTCTGACAAGGACATATATCTTTGACTTTTACTTGATATTCAGAGTGAAGGGCAAAGTGGAAGATAGGATGAATTGGCAGTTAGCCAAATTCACATTTTCTTTAGTACTTGGGGATCAAAGAGCATCATGGATCCAAAAGAGACCTGAGAGAAGTGGTTGGAAGGAAGCTTAAGGAGGCAAAGAAAAAGAAGAATGGGTGTAAAAAGGGAGAAGTGAGTCAGAGGAAGGGGAGGGGTTGTGAGTCAGAAAGGAAGATTACAGAATGATCTTGGCAGAATGTCTCTGTCTCTGAAGTAAAAACCGTGGTGAGGGGTCACAGCTAGACTCAGAGAGGTGAGATGCCTGATGAAGCCATACAGTGTGTGATGCGGATGAGGTACGAATAATATGCATAGGTGGGTAGAGATTTTGTGAGGTGAAGCAGATATATTTCCTGCCAGGATGTGGAGGGGCTCTTGTCATTACTGGCAAGGCATCTGTGCTTGAAAAGGGATCCCAGGTTTAGCATCTTTATAACAGAATGGTATCATAAAGAGGAAAAGAGCTGAGAGACTTGAGTTCAATAGTCTCATTCAGCTTTCAGGGATAAAGTTCTAAAAGGGCTTAATGTCACCTCTTAGACTCTCTGTCCATTTTTTTTAAAACTTCAGCTAAGTCAAAGCCACTATGACATGTAAACCTTATGTTATTTTGATCTTTCAGTTAGGCTAATCTATCTGAAATGTTCTTCTGAGTACTCTTTGGGCTTTGCCTAATTCCTATGCAGATTTCTCCAAGTGTGGTCTCTTTCCAACCCCCGTACACACACACACACACACACACACACACACACACACACACACACACACACACACACACACAGAGTCAAGTCTTCCTTACATGTTTCCACGCAGCAGTTTCTTATTTCTCCCCTTTTAGTGACATATACTGTTGCATCATGAAAGTCTCCTTTCTTGGCTTTATAGACTTTTTTGTGTGTGTGGTGGGGGGAGGGTCATGGGGCTCATACTCAGCCTGGGCTTTGTCCCTGAGCTCTTCAGCTCAAGGCTTCTGCCCTACCTTTCAGCCCAGCCCCACTTCCCATTTTTTAGAGGTTAACTAGAGATAAGAGTCCCAGGTCCTTTTGTGCTCTGGCTGGCTTTGAGCCTTGATCCTCAGATCTCAGCCTCCAGAGTTGGTAGGATTACAGGAGTGAGCCACCACGCCCAGCTTGGCTTTATATTCTTACTATCATCTTGTAGGACTGTACCTGACTCAGTAGTTGTGCAATTAATGTTTCAGGAAGGAAGGGAGACTGGAAGGAGAGAGAGAGGGAAGGCAACAAGGACGGAGGGGATATTTGCATGGAAATTGTTGACAGTTCCTGACATGCTTTCCCTAAAACAACCAGGCTTGATTGAAGTATGATTCAGACATTTGCATAAAGATTTAGGGGGCTGATCATTTTTCCCCTAATATTTTCCTTTTCTTTAAGTGAGAAACTTCACCACTTACTCCATTTCTAAATGTGTAGTTCACTGGCATTATGCTATTCACATTGTCATTTAGATGTTAGGAACACCTCTCTGCAAACCTTTGTTACCATCTCAAACTGAACCTATTAAACACATTTCATTTTCCCCTCAACCCCTGACACTCACTATTCTACTCTCTGTCTCAGTGGGGTTGACTACTGCAGGAACTTCATGCCAGTGGAGCCAGACAATATTCATAATGCTGAGTCTAATGTTTTCATCACATAAGTATCTTGTCTCTGTTAAGGTGAAATAATAATCCCACCTGTGTGTAGATACACCACAATTTTTTTCTCCCATCACTTACTGATGGACAAGCAGCTTGTTTCATGGGCCTCAATTATTTAAAATAGTAAAATTACTCACCCTGTAATCTAGTAGCCTTGAGTATGGTCAGTGGCCAGTAGATTCCAGTAGAGGAGGAAAGACTGGGAAATCATCTCTGTGCTTGGCAAAGTCATTAGCCATATCCAGAAACATGGAGAAATAAGACACACTCCAACTAGGAGATAGTGGGCTTACTTGAACAAGGTGACAAAATGAGGACCATGAATTCCCAATGATAGCGAATGCTGAGAACAGAGATTGAGAGACAGTCAATCCATTCTCCCTTCCCTTCCCACTGAAATAGAAGGATGGTGTGGATGAACAAAAAGGAAGTAAATATTATTGAAGTAAAGGCATTGGGAACAAGAGGTGAGTAAAAAGTGGAGGAGAAAGGGGAGTTGACCAGCAGTGTTAGCAGACATTTCATCAGTGGGTATAAGAGAGGATGGAGCATCCATGCCAATCAGACTGTCCCAAAAGAAGAGCCCTTGGCACCACACAATGTTGTTTACTATAGCTGTTAGCAATATGAAGAAGGATTTCACCACCAACGTTGGGTACCAGTTGCTTCATTCAAACACTTTCTTCTTGTTACCTGGACTAATTTGGGTCCTGTGAAAGGAACTATTGAGATTCACCTCATAACAATTTCCTATGTGCCTGCATTCTCTCATTTAAAGATGGGGACTGGGTCAAGCTCTTGTCCCTTATAGACCTAATGACTCATGTTTGATTTCAAACCTCTAATAAGCTTGGAATTTCTTGTATGTTTTTTCCTAAGGCCTCATCTTGGAATGCTAAAATTAAGTTGGCATGGCAAGAAAGAGCACCCTATATCTGAGAATTCAGTGGTGTGGAGCTCATTGCATGCCAAATCCTTCAATCTCAACTGCTCGGCCTAGAGGCAGAGCAGGTAACACACATCCCAAACCACTGCTAGTTCAGAGATTGTATTGTCTTTTTGCAAGTCTGATTTTTTTTTCTTTCTACTTCAGACATTTAGCACATTGGCCCATTTCAAATTGTCTCTGATCTTTAGCTGCTGCTTCTCAGCCCCTTGAATCTATCCTTGGGGAAATTCTCACTGGTCACTTGGCCCGGCTCCCCCAGGCCAAAAAACGTCTCCTCCACTTTGTTTCTCCTTAACCCTTGTCCTTGTGGGTGGTGAGGGGCCCTCTCTGGGCTGCCTCCCTTTTAGTCTGTTACTGCTTGCACAGTGATTAGCAGGTGGCTTCCAAGCAGAAAGGAACATTGCCCCAGGCATTGCTCTCCCATAGGCTCTTGCCATTTTGCTACAAAAGAGAAAACTGGAGCCTTTGAAGAGTGTATATACACTATTCATGTACTTAGAAAGAGAAAAGTGTCTAGGAAATGGGAGGAACAGTATTGGATTTTTACTTAGTTATCAGATAGTAGAACTAACAGGTTATGGCTTGGATTGCTTTTGGAGTTAAAAAGATGTAGTAGCCATTTCTAAACATCATGCGGTCTAATGGGTTTTTGTTATTGGTGGTGTTGTTTTGTTTTGTTTTGAGAATTTCTCTCTAGACACTGGTCTCCCAGCAAGTTTTATTCCAGTGAGACAAAGTATCCATGATATATAACATGGGATTCTGTTGGGTTATGCAGGCTCCGTTGGGCTGTTCTTAAGCATTCAGCATTCAGAGTTCCACTGAAGCTCTTTTGATTAGATGAAAAGCAACCTTCTCTACCTCAATCCTCTAGGCCACTTTGTTACCTACACAGCTGCCTTCAGATACCTCAGGGGAAATATTCTATGCTTTTTTCAACATCTTGAACAACTATCCTCAGCAGTAAATAGAACATTATACTTTTTTTTCCCTATCTCTAAACTATTGCAGAAAGTACCTCAAGGAAAAACAAAACAACAAAAAAGGGGTGATGAGGAAGAGAACAATAACAAAAAAATGTAACTGGTACATTTGAGTTTTTTATGGCTACTTTCTCTTCTGTTTTTTTTTTCCTTGTCAAAAACTAAAATGTAAGAAATAATAACTTATTCTCCTCCTCTTGACACATATACATACACATTGTTCTACCATGTGTTATTTGGATTCAAGGGTGTAAGAACCTCATGACACTACCATCCATCCATTCTTTTCTATAGATGTTCTTGGTTTTTCAGGTAAGTGAGCTAGCTGTGTCCTAGGTAACTGGTTATGTCTTGGATAGCTGATTTGGGGGCAGAGTAGTCCAGAACACATACCTTCTGCCTCTTTGACCCTGAATTTAACACATCTCGTCCCTCAGAGCACCTAGCCATATTTATCTATAATGCTGTGTCCAGACCTGTGGGAAGGTAGGCTCTGACACTCTACAAGTACCAGAACAGCTAATAAGCTCTTGGGTTTCCAAGTCTAGGTAACACTGATTTTTTAAATCTGATTCATAATTAGTGAAAATGTGCTAGATTTTAGTGTTGTCTGAAAAGTAGAAGTGAGAAATAGTTTGGCCTTCTTTTCACTGAATAGCAGATCTACTTTAAATGAGCTAGGAAGAAGGGCAGATTTTTAGACATGCACACACACACACACACACACACACACACACACACACACAGAACACTCAGTGTGTTCTCCTGTATTAGACAATAACCTTATAAGAAGGTAATAAGTTGAATGTTCCCCAGGGTGAATGCTGAGCTTGTATCAACAGGTTTATAGGGGAACCTATAACAATAGTGGTTCTTTATTCCATCAAAGTCACAAATCCAAGTGGATTCTTTTGTTTTAAGGTGAACTGAGATACAGAGATGCCATATTTTGAGAGGCGGAATTGAGAGATTTTTATTGGAGGACTAGCATCTGCAGATAGATTCCTGTCTCAAAGACCTGCAGCCCAGAACAGGACTTACACCAAGCCTTTAAAGACAAAACCATATACTTGAATGGTGACAAAATCTCCACAAATGCACCAAGAGAGGTATCAGGAGCAGAGCTTCCCTGAGCCTGAACAACATGGTACATTTACATATCTTTTCTAGGTCTAAACAACATGGTGTATCTGCAATTCCAAGGATAGCCTGAGCCTGTCTCACCTCTAGACCTTAGAAGCTGGGTAGACAGCTCCCACACCCTGGTTAGGCACCAGGATGGATGAGAACTAGGTAACTTACTTAGACCTACTTCACTTTATTTCTCACCATGAAAACTTTAGTTGGCCCCTCTTGTCTGATCAGGTAGCTCAGAAAAGTGATGACTCAGAAACCTTTCCTCAGAATAATCCCCTAGATAGTGGGTTATGGTAGAGGTGAGACCCAGGGAGAACCTGCTGTAAATCTATATAAGAAAGACAACTCCCTTTCATTACCAGCTGAGGCAGGGGGCCGGGGACTGAGGAACAGTATATAAAACTACCTTAGGTTTGTGAATTTCTCATTTGCCCTGATGTGACCTTGCTCTGTACCCAGACATTTTTTTTTTAACCTTAGTACAAGTAAAATTCAAGCAGGGACTTTAAATTATGTCAATAATAAAGAGAAAAGTGTCTAGGAAATGGGAGGAACAGTATTGGATTTTACTTAGTTGTCAGAGAGTAGAACTAACAGGTTATGGCTTGGATTGCTTTCGGAGTTAAAAAGTAGTTGCCATTTCTAAACATCATGTAGTCTAATGGGTTTTTTTGGTTGTTCTTGTTTTGTTTTGAGAATTTCTCTCCAGACACTGGTCTCCCAACAAGTTTTATTCCAGTGAGACAGAGTGTCCATGAAATATAACGTGGGATTCTGTTGGGTTATGCAAGCTCCGTTGGACTGTTCTTAAACATCCAGCCATGCCGTTAGCCTTTCCAATATTTTCCAGTGCTCTTTGGATTGCCATGGCAACAATAGTTTTAATTATGGAGACCCCAAAATGGCAAGGTGGGTATCAGATGTGGGCTTCCTTTTCCCTATGGACAAAACTCTGACTTGAGAGGATCTTTGTATGTGGATTTTCCCTCCTAGGCTGGATTTTATTATCTGCTCAAACAGACAGCTCTTTTGCTTATGGAATAAACCAGAAGGAACTAAAGTACTGGCTTGAAGCGACTGCTGGACAGAGAGGTCCCTGTGGCAGGGAGCTGGACTTTTTGTCTTGGAGACAGCCCAGGACACTGAGTGCATACGTGTGCACGTAAGAAGCAAGCGAATCATTGCTTTTAGGCTTCCCCTACCGACCAGCAGAAATCTGCATGTTAGGATAGGGACTCGGGTGAAGTATCATCTGGTAATCATCCTTGACAACATTCTGGATTATGCTGGGGGGTGGGGGGGGAGACGCAAACAAGTAATTCCATTTCAGTAGCTGTGGCAGAAACACACTAATCACTGCAGCTTTCCAATCAGAGCTGTGGAGGGGGAGATGGGGGAGAGGAAACACTTTTCTGTTTTATCCTTTATTTCTACATCTGCTCGTTCACTTTTGTTTGAATTACTCTTTGGGTTTGGAGAGGGACAAGTACTCTATCTACATATATCTGGACTCCCTCATTTGGTAAACCGTTGAAAAGCTAAATAATCTGGCCCCTTAGGTAAACATAAATCATTGTCTACCTCTTTGCTCCTTGACTAGACCTTTTGGATACATTCATTAATTATGGCTGCTGCCTACTGGCATAGTGATGGTTGAGTCACCTCTGTGAACATCTTTCCTGGAACGCCTCATTCCTGACACTGCGCCCTAAAATCGAAGGCAGTGTTAAAAAAAAAAAGCCCTTCTGGTAGGATGGACAGCCAGATGGTAGTGATTGAAAGCACTGTGCCTGCAAGAAAAAAAATCAAAAAGCTGTGGCATGATTGTGGGCAGGAGGAGAACTGGAGAAAAAGGGTAGTACATGCACAATGCATCGGGGTCTTCAAAACCTGGTACAGCTGTTTATAATCTCTAGCAAGCCCTGGAAGAAGTGAGATCTTGATTCTCAGCTCAGTTGATTTGTTGGCTTCACCAAACAGCTAAGTTAATTACAACCTTAGTTTTTTGAAGGCCAAGAATGGCCAAGCAGAAGTATTTAGTAACTGGCACCACGGTTCTGATGTCTAATTCTTTTCCACATTATTAAAAAAGAAGAAGAAGAAGAAGAAAGAAAGAAATAAGAAAGAAAGAAAGAAAAGGAAAGAAAACAACAAAAGGAAAGCCCCAGTTTTTGGTAAATCTTGCTTAACTAATGACATAGTCCCTGTGTTTGTTTGGTTTCCACATTCAGGAAGCTTTGCCGCTAGGATTTTGATTTTGGAGTTTAGGCATGTTAATTAAGCTTTTGTAGGCTAGCTAGCAGAGGGGTTCTGTTTCTTGTTTGTTGGTTTAATAAGATTTTGTGTTAAGAATGGCACTGTGAATCTGTCAGAATTAGCTTGGCTGAATATGTGGAGTGCAGAGCTTTGAGACCCTTGAAATGTCTGTTTTTAGGACATCAGCAGGGGGCTAATGAAAAGGCTTTGTTGATTTTAACGAATTGCAAGCCACTGTAGCCAAAATAAATATAATCTGCTTTTTGGATTAGGTGTCACAGATGATTTTACCTACTAACAGTGATTAAAGTGCCCGAGTGGACCAGAGGCATAGCTGCTCTCTGGTGACTCTTGCTAAAATAGCAATAAACAGAAGTAAATAAAGACTTAGGGCATTAGTTATCTTTAATAAACAGTGACACCAAATATACAGAGTGTAGGCTGGAAAGGAGGTAGGAACAGGGGCTTAAGGGTGGCAGGGTATCAAATTCCTGTAGGGGAACAGTGTGGTTCTTACGATGGCAAAGAGTGTATGATTTTATTTTTTTAATGCACTAGTGTGCTGGCTAGGAGTGTTTGTGTGTGTTTGTATGTCATTGTGTGGTTGTGGTTAGCAACCCAGAACCATCTCCTAGTATGCAATCTGGTTCCTGGCCATTCTGCTTTCGACTTTCCCCTTAGAATCTTAGACCAAAGTTGAAATCTTGCAACTAGGAGCAGAGTATGAACATAATGGAAGTGTTTATTCCTTGTAGGCTTATTAACCCTCTTGATGCAATAATTCTTCTCAATGAATAAATAGAAGACTGACACTATCTCCTTTTCTGTACATTTCCACTGTGATGAAAAGTGTGGTATTTCCTCTTCCACCCACAAACACACACAGATTCTCAGAAGCCCAGTCCCCCTGTATGCGGGGGAGGCAACACACTGCATTTTCTCTGGTGAGTGTCTACCTGTAAGCTGAAGAAATAAAGATTCCTTGATAGGCAGGGAAGGGAGCTGACAGCTGAAAAATATATTCTGGAGGCAGAACAATCATCAAAATAGGAGAAGCCATAGCATCTCCTTTCACATTTAATTTTATGGAATGGTTTAAGTAAGGCTATGGCTACTTCATCTCTGATAACAAAGCAAACAGCTGGCTGAGCTTGCTTCTTTTCCTGCTGAAGGCAGAGATTAATCTGTGCCTAGGAGTGGGTCTTGCAGACACAGAACAGTGGCTTTCCATGGCTAGTCCCACTGTTGAATGACCCAAAGTAGCACCCACTCACCAGCCAATGTTTTGAAGATAAAAGTATTGCTTATGGCTTTTAGCCATCCTTGAGAACTAATGGCTGTTATTTATTAAGGTCCCTCCACATGTGAAGCGCTGTGCTAAATGTTTCTAGATAACACACCATTTATACCTTACAACATACCTCTTTATCCCATATGTATTTACTGACCCATGTCCTGAGCCAGATTGTCTGCCTTAAAGGCACAGTAAAGAAACCAGGCTCATACATGTCATCCTAGATATTCAGGAGACTGACATCTGGAAGTCAAGAGCTAGCCCAAGCAGACAAGTCTATGAGATCTCATCTACTGTAAAAATGGACTAGAGACTCACCTCCAGTGGTAAATTACCAGGTAAGTAAGAAGTCTAAATAAGCATCAAGACCTGAGTTCTACTGGAGGCTGAGATCTGAGGATCAAAGCTCAAAGGCAGCCCAGGCAGAAAAGGACCTGAGACTCTTATCTCCCATTAACTTCTAAAAAATGGGAAGTGGAGCTTGGCTCAAGGGTAGGTCAGTAGCCTTGAGCCAAAGAGCTCAGGGACAAGTTCAAGGCCGAGTTCAAGCCCTACTCCACCCCTAAAAAAAAAAAAAAGACCTGAGTTCAAATCATAGTACTAACTAGAAGAAAAAAAAAGACCAGGGAATAAAATAATCAAAACTAATTCCTGTTGTCTTCAAGTTTCTATTTCACTGAAAGGAGTTAATAATAAATAAAATAATTTTGAAAGTATTGACTGCATTGGAAGATGGCCAGCCAGTCTGATTATGGAGGTTAAACAGTATAGTGAATTTCATTTTCTTTCTCTCTGTCTCTGTTTATGTCTCTTGCAGTAATGGGGGTTGAACTCAAGGCCTCGTATTTGCTATATAGATCTTTACTATGTGAGCCATACCCTTATCCCCCACCTTTTTGTTGTTGTTGTTGTTGTTGTTTAGTTAGTTTCTTTCCATATAGTTTGCAATTTTGACTGGGAGAATCCTGGAAAACAATCCCCCTGTTTACCATTCCCACATAGCTCAAATCATAGGCATGGACCATCTTTCCTGGCCTTAAAGGTCACAGTTCTATGTGAGATAAGTAGAGAAGCCCCAGTAGGCAGGTAAATGGGAAAGAAGAGTAAGTGAAAGGCTGGAGGGGGGAGGGTGTTAGGGGATCTGGTTTGGGAAAAAAAAATAGAAAAAAATTAAGCCTCATCCTCAGAAAGGAGCCTGAAAGTGTTGGAAGAGCAGCAGGGAGTAGGGAGGGAAGAGCATTCTGAGTCAACAATAATAAGAGGACAGGCATGGAGGACATTGGAGCTCATTGTGAGAACTTGATTGTTTGCTCTTTGGAAGATGGGAAACCCTTGGGAGTTTTGTACAGAGAAATAAATAATAAAATACACATCACATTCTCAGCTCTGAGATCTAAGAGTCACCATCTTCATGCAATGCATGAATAGGACATGAATGGCAAAAGTCACCACGTGAGTGAGGCACCCGTGATTCACCCTTGTAATCCTAGCTACTCAGGAGGCTAAGAACTAAGAATCAAGCCATAGCAGGAAAGCCTGTGAGACTCCTACCAAAAAGCTTGGGTAGAGTTCTAGCCTTGAATGAAAAAGCTAAAGGACAATGCCCAAGCCCTGAGTTCAAGCCCTAGTACAAACAATCAATAAATACATATATAAGTAAATGAATAAGTAAAGGTATAATCACCTGGCGATTAAGACACACAGAGAATAGGGTCTTATTCATAACACCTTTCTTCCCCTAAACTTGATGGTGGGCAAGTCTACATGTACACAACATCTCTCTTATCAAATCTGAGTCATCTGGTCAGCTGTGGTTTTCTTCAATAATGCCCTTTGAATGTCAGCATTCCAGGTCATGTGCTCCCTGGACCATTCAGGGTATCCTTTGTAGCTACAAGCTCACTTTTCAGGTACAGCTGCACATTAGAAGGAAGCCTAGCAACTGGAGATCACATCTGGAATTTGAATGTGGTTCAACTAGCAGTCTGGGAATCTCCTTCCTTGCTCAGGCTTCATGCTGTCTCCTTAGCACTGGTTTCCTTAGACACTAAGGGGCACACCTCATATGCAAGGAGCAGATAGCCATGACAGTGACCTTTCCCCTCACATTCTTCTCTTTGTCTCTTCCTTCATAGTCCAGGGCAAGTCCTTGGATAATCTTGAAATCCTGTCACTAGAGAAGGTAAAGGAATAAGTGTCATGGTTTTGTATGAATGCAGTCTTCTAAGGAACCTATAAATATATTTTTCCAAATATTTTTTGTTTTTGCTTATTTTTGTGTGTGGCAGTACTAGGGCTTGAACTTGGTTGGGGTCTGTGTGCTGTCCCTTATCCTTTTGTTATTCAAGGCTGGTACCACATCTTCACTTCCAGCTTTGGGGCAGTTATTTGTAGGTTAGAATTTCACAGACATTCTTGCCCAAGCTAGCTTCAACCATGATCCTCAGATCTCAGCCCCTTGGGTAACTTAGATTAGAGGTAGGAATCACTAATACCCATCTTGAACAGGTAATTTTTGGAGAAGAATTTGCATTCAAGCTCTTTCCCACAAAAATATGTCTGCACCAGCACACATTGCGCTAATCCTTCTTTAAATAACCTTGTGTTTCAACCTTGTATTTTCCACCAAAGAAACACTGCATGATCCACCACTTCAGTTTCCTTCTGCAAAACATTCTCTTCAGAATATATCTATAACCCTTATGTGTGGGCGTTCTACCTTTCCATAAGGTTTATGTGGTGTCTGCCAGCATTTCTCTGAATAATCTTAACAAGATGCCAGTGATACTATACTCAGTCTCAAATTTGTTAGAATACAATTTAATTCAGGGGTTCTGTTCATTTTCCATGGAAGTCTTCCGTGGGTGTCTGGCATTTTGAAATACGAGGAAGTAATTATCTTGTTATACTGCTGAACATTGACAGGTGGGATGGACTTGAGCAAAAACTTGGTTCTGCTTAAAATTCAAATTGACACCCTGGTCAGTTCTGTAGTAGTAGAGTAACACAATATTCCTCCTCCTGTGCATCTAATTCTGGTGTAGAATGTGACTTGATTTTTTCTGATCTCTAGAGAAGGCATCTAGCTATGGTAATAGTCTGTTTGTTTTTCCCTCTTGCATTCTTGAAGTAAAGAATAAAAAGAATGTATTTGGCATTCGTAAGTTATTAGAGTAGCAAACTGTTTACCAGAAGACATCTTAGCAACAGATTTATACTGGTTGGTGTTCAAATTTCAGAGCCACTTTGCAGTTCTAGCCGGAGTGCTCGAGTTGTATGATTAGAGTCCCCTTCCCCCCCACAAGCCTTTGAAATATGATGTTTCTCAGCTCAGACCCCCAACGTGCTGTGTCTAAAATGATTAACAGTTTGACAAATTGAATGTAAGGTTATCTGGGCCATATGAATGGAATTCTGTCTACTGGGGGACTGACTATAGCCTTTGCTCAGCAGGTGACTAAGAATTAGCCAATCCTGGGAACCAGCACATATAAGCCTGTGGGGCTCACCTTTGTGATCTTCAAAGTGAGAGAATGCTCATTCCTATAGTTTCCTGGGTTGCTTGACACAAATACTTTCACTCTGAAATGCAAGCATTTGAGAAGGAAACACATTCATACCCACTTATAGTTGATTCTGGGATATAACCACATCTGTAAGTATTATCAGTCATATTGCTTGCAATGTACAAAATGTCTGCTATTCATTTAACACTCCTAAGTAGACCATGAGAGAGCACTGTAGGCTTCCTTATCTTCATTTAATAGATTAATAAAGTCAAGAGTTTAATTAATATATCTGGGGTCACAGATCTTACCCTGATTTTTTTTTATTTCCTTACTTCAAATATAGAGCTTTTAAATTAAGGTTACTTTGGCTTTTCTAGATTATTTTTCTTTTTAGTGAGAACTCTTCCATTATATTTATTTTAATCCAAAGTGCAGCCAGCTGATCACAGAAATTTGGGAAGATGTCCTCTTAGATTATTACCTCTTTTAAAAGAAATCTCAAAGCAAAATGGCTAAGACCATAAGATAAAAAAAAATACTTGAAAAGATAAAAATATTTTCAGGAAAACAATTAAAGGAGGCCATAGGGATCATCTGTTAAATCCTATTATTTCAAAAATGGGTAGAGAATAACTTGTCTAAATTCCCAGAGATGGTTGGGATCAGATGAATGAGGAGAACCCAGATCCATAGCATCATGTACTTTTTTTTTTTTTTTACCAGTCCTGGGCTTGAGCTCAGGGCCTGAGCACTGTCCTTGGACTTTCTCAAGGCTAGAACTCTACCACTTGAGCCTCAGCACCACTTCTGGCTTTTTCTATATATGTGGTATCAAGGAATCGAACCCGGGTCTTTGTGCATGCTAGGCAAGCACTGTAACCACTAGGTCAAATTCCTGGCCCCAGCATCATGTACTTTTGCAGTCATGTACTATCTTATGAAATCTACTGTACAGTACCTTACCAACTACTTCAACGGTGCTGGCAAAACTACAGACCTTTTTTATTCCTGCTATGAAAAAAATGCTCAGCACAAGAATATAGATTTGGAAAACATACTAGTAGTTCACATGGGGTGCTAATGACAGCAAAGAGAGGTCTAATTGTGTGTATATATATATATATACACACACACACACACACACACACACACACGTACACACGTACACACACTGTTCATCATTAACAGTTGCAGATTCACAGCAAAGCATGTGGAAACAACAGATTTCCTATCTACCTTTTGTGTTCTATCCTCTTCCCACCAAATCAAAGCAGAGTGGCATGTTCCTTACAGCAATGAACCTTTACAGTAATGCTTCATTACTATCCAGAGCCCATTGGTTACCTCAGCCATTCATCAACTCTTGATACACAGTGTCAAGAATAGTTTCTCTGCCCTAAAAATGCCCAGGCTGCATTTATTTACTCATTTCCCTTTCCCTACACATTCCTTTCATTCCCCTTCTACCCAGCCTTTACAGGTTCCATAGTTGTGGTGTGTTTGTGTGTGTGCATGCATATGTGTGAAATTATTAATAATGACCTTTGCATTGCTACCATGATTTTTGGGGGGTAGGGATCTTGTTTTATTGTCATTGTCATTGTAGAGTTGAAATCCAGAGGGCTATAGTTATCTGAATCAAATAATGAGGGATGAGAATGATTTTTTTGAACCATGTCTCCCCCTCTGTTGCTCTCTCCCAGTTTTTTCCTCCATCCTCATCCATAAGATATTCAGTTCATCCTGTATTTGTTCATTCTGTTCCAACTTTCACCACCATTAATGCCTCCTTTTATTACTTATACTTCTTCTACTCCTTTCTTTCGTCCCTTCCTTCCTTCCTTCCTTCCTTCCTTCCTTCCTTCCTTCCTTCCTTCCTTCCCTCCTTCCTTCCTTTCTTCCCCCTTCCTTTCTTCCCTTCCTCCTTCTTCTCCCCCTGTTTTCTTCTTCTTTATTCCAGTCCTGGGCTTAAACTCTGGGCCTGGGCACTATCCCTGAGCTTGCTTTTGCTCAAGGCTAGTTCACTTATGTCACAGCACCACTTCCTGCTTTTTCTGAGGAGTTTAATGGAGATATGAGTCTCATGGTCTTTCTTGCTTGGGTTGACTTTGAACTGTTATCCTCAGATATCGGCCTCCTGAGCAGATAGGGTTACAGGAGTTAGCCAGTGGTCCTGGGCTGCCCTGCAGTTTTTGTCTCTATAAAGTCTTATCACAAGAGTTTGATAAAAGACAGCGTTTACAAATTGACTTTGTTTGCTTGTAAGCTTTCTCTATTTTCATGTTTTGTTGGGTAATTTCTTCTAAGCACTGATGGAGATTCCATTGTATGGATGCATACAAATTGATTTCCTAAAAACAAAAAAGGCATGTCAGTAGCTTTTGACTTTTGGCCATTATGATTAAAATTGTTATGGGTATGAAAAACAGAGAACAGGGAGAAGATCAGATGGAATTTCGATTTCAGGAGCTTCTGAGCATATAATGTATTTACAGTTACTAGATTGTAGACACAGGACAATTTGTCCTATGTTTCACACAGTAAATCAGCCTACATAATAGGCTTCCATTAACTCACAGAGGTGAATTAGAATGAAATGATAGAAGCAACCATGTGAACTATGTGTTCCTTTGGGCATGGGGGTCTGGAGGGCACCAAGAACAAAACAAAACTGAGGGTCTTGGATTATGATTGGTTGGGATTAGTTTTCTAAACTGTCAGAGGTCCTAACGGCAGGAACTTTCATTAGTACCTTTAAAGTAGAGCATAAGAGAATTTGGGGTATTTAACCTATCCTTAAAAAAAAATCTATCACTGAAAGCAGGGAATCTTCCCATGAGTAAACAAAATTAACTGTCCTGATGTTTGGGATGGAATTACAAACAAACACCTTTTGTCGATTTTTAAATATGGCAAAACATCTAGCATCATTTAAAAATAACAACTTGAAAGGGCTCATCTATAAAGACATAAAAGGCATTTTGACATTTAATATGAAAACAGCATTTTGATGAACTGGGTAAAAATGAATCATAGACATATGGATTACATATTTCTTATAATGTGCCCGAGTTTTAAAAGTGAGGCAGTGAAAATCTGGCAAAATATTTTTGGGGAATTTGCTGTATATACTATATTTAAAAGGAGGTGAAGATGAACTCCAGACTGCTATGATTGCTCATGACATTGAATTTGATAACTTTTAATTTGTGTGGAAGGAATTCTTGTGAAATGTCTCCATCTGTCCATGTGTGGCAAAACTGAGTGGTTGAAGACAGGATATACCCATTCATTTGATCACATCGTCAATCTACTGATGCTAATGTCCCAGGTGTTTTCTGAATGACACTTTCTGAGTTAGGCACTGGATTGACTTCTAAGATGCCTGTCACATATTTCGGTCTCTACTTTTGTGGTAGGAGTAAACATTGATAAGGAGGGGCTAAACATTTCTGGATACAAGAAATCCCAAGTGCTTTGAGAGGCTCCAAAGAGACCAAATAAAAATTATTTATTGTAGGCCAATTTCTGGGCTAAACACTTTACATGTGTTATCTTAATGAATTGTTAGATCTCTATAAAACAGGAAGCGTTATTTCCTTCTTTTAATAGATTTGGAATGAGGCAGAGTGTATATTCAGTGATTTTTAAGTGGTGAGGGACTCAGCTCCATGGGTGCCTTCCAGGTTTTCACTTGACTGTATGCTTTCAGCTCTTTGAACTGGCCATGGAGATTCATTTTAGCCCGGTAGATTATGGCACAAATGCTTGGTTATAGTTCTAGAATGGATGTTAGCAAGCCCAGCAGCTCCCACTTTGATACTTTTGAATGCACAGAATATGCAGTTAAAAGTAGTTACTTCTGGTTGCTGGTGGCTCATGCCTGGATACTCAGGAGGATGAGATATGAGGATCATGGTTCAAAACTATCCTGAGGCAGGAATATCCATGAAACTCTGCTCTCCAATTAACCATCAGAAAGCCTGGAATGGAGCTGTGTCCCAAGAACACTACCCTAAAGCTCTGAGATAATGCCCAGGTCCTCAGTTCAAGTCTTAGAAGTAGAGCATGTGTGCGTGTGCACGCGCACACACACACACACACACACCCCTAGTTACTTTGCTTGAGAGACCCTGGTTCTACAAGACCCATCCAGAATCCAAAAGGAGCACTTTCTCCAGCCTTGATGACAGCAAATGCCATCATGAGATTTAAACAAGAAGAAAATCCCATTGAGCTCTGCCCCGTGTATACAGCTGGGAGCAGATATAGTTGGTAGTGCCAACTGTTGGTTATACAGAAAGGGATACAAGTCACTGCAGAGTAGGATTTTCAGTAAGGCTACCCTGATTTGAATGTATACCCCCTTCCTCCCAATCAGGCTGCCTCACTATACCTTCCTCTATTTGCTCATGATATTAGGATGTAGTGGGAAGGACAGAATCTACCCATTCGTTGTGTTTTTTTCTTGCCTTGTGCTCTTCCACTTGAGATACATTTCCAGGGGCATTTTGATGGTAATTTTGGAGAGTCAGTCTCTTGGATTTGTTTTTTTCTAAGCTGGCTTTACACTGTGATCCTCTGGTCCTCAGCTTTTGGGGTAGCTGGTGACAGGCACGAGTCACTGACACCAGACAGAATCCAATCATCCTTGAGCATCTCTAAAAATGTTCTGCCCTGCTTCTGACACGAAGGAATTATGAAAGAGAAAAGTTAGAAGAATTTGTACTTTATAGATAAGAGAGGCACCTCTAAACAGTCATTCAGGATTCATCCTCAGGGCATTCTTGATGCCTCTCACTTGTATGGATGTACATGTGAACCAGTGGTCAAAAATTCTCATTCCTTTCCTTCTTCTAGGACAAATATCCTGTAATGTTTATTGTGATTTTATCTAGAATTGTCAGACTTATAATGGATCCTGATGAATTCTTGCTTTTTACTAAAAAGAATGTCAACTGAATGCCCAAAGGAGCTTTAAAAAGTGTTTAAGTGTAACACACAGCTACACACGTGGGGTTGGGGGCTTTGTGATGAATGGTGACATGGGACAAATGGTGATCAAAAGATGTAAGACCAGGGCCAGCTTGCAGTAGCCAGGGAGCATGGGAGGCCTCTGGCTGATAACACAGGGGAGCACTTGAAAAGACCATTTATGACAAGTCTACTTTTGAAGTGATGTCATCTTTTTTTATTTCTCTCAACTCAATTGCTTCTCTGAAGCTCATTCTTTCCATTCTGATGAGGGCTACGAATGTTACTTCAAAGGTTACCCACTTGAACTGGGGCTGAAAGAAAAAGGTAGGTGGGCATATGGATGTGTGTGTGTTCACATGCATGTGCACATGTGTGTGCGCGCGCGCACACACACACACACACACACACACACACACACACACACATGGACCCATAAATCAGTTAAAGTTCTGAAAAGTAGAATGCAAAAGAAAATTTCAAGTTTCCTTTCCTGACGAATTCAGCTTACAAGATCTGTCATACTGCGTGCTAACAAGGATATTGTCACTGGCTGTTTCCTTTAAAAACCTGGGTTGTTCAATGATGAAGAATCTTGTGGTGCTCGTAATACTGACTGAATTTGTGGTGAACACAAGAAAGTCTTCTTGTAGCCAAATAGCTGGTGCAGAGTTCTCAGCATGATGATGAAGATTTGAACAACCAGGTTGCTTTATCAGGCCTCTTTTTTTTGTTGGTTGTTGTTGCTGGTATTGGGGTTTGAACTCAGAGGTCTCAAGCACTGTTCTACTTTTTTTTTTCCCAAGGCTGGTTCTTTACCATTGAAACCACAGCTCCATTACCCACTCTATGGTGGTTAATTGGAGATGAGAATCTCACAGACTTTCTTGCTTGGGCTGAACTCTAAGCAACCTCCTGAGTAGCAAGGATTACAAGACAAAGAGAGACCAGATTCTCTAGTCCTTTTTTTGAGGCAGCCTTGGGTGCTGATAATGCCTGTGTCCTATGTATGTGGTACTATGACATTAGTTTGCATTTCTCCTTGTCATTACATGTACATGTTGATTTTAAAAACAAGTTAGACTGGTTGTTTAGGGTTAGATCCCTTCCTCCCTTCCTTCCTTCCTTCCTTCCTTGTTTCCTTCCTTCCTTCCTTCCTTCCTTCCTTCCTTCCTTCCTTCCTTCCTTCCTTCTTTTCTTCCTTCCTCTCTTCTCTCTTCTTTCTTTCTTTCTTTCTTTCTTTCTTTCTTTCTATCTTTCTTTCTTTCTTTTTCTTCCTTTCTTCCTTTCTTCTTTCTTGTCCCAGAGCTTGAAATCAGGGCCTGGCACTGGCACTGTCCTTGGGCTTTTCCAAGCTTAGAGCTCTACCACTTGAGCTTCAGCACCACTTCTGGCTTTTTCTATATATATGGTACTGAGGTATTGAACCCAGTCTTTGTGCATGCTAGTCAAGCACTTTTACCACTAGGCCAAACTCCTGGCCCTGACTGATTAATTTTTATATGTACAGAGCCTGCATGTTGAAAAAAAACTTTTTTTTTTTTTTTGCAATTACCATGTGCTTGAGCCTTCGCTACAATCTTGGTATCCTCCTTAAAGACAGTAGAATGTATGGTGGTTTTCCTTAGTGGTAGCTCAGATGTGGTATCTTCTTTGTCTTCTGTATGTCAATCATGGGCTTCTGTAGTAAGGAGATGTTTGGCTCCCAGACAAGGGAAATGGAAATGACCTTGCTCTGTGCATCTTCTCTGTTGTTTGCAACTTGCTCCACGAAGTGGTAGCCCAGAGCTTCCTGCACAGCTAGCAAGCACAGGTGCACTACGACTCTGAGAGGAAATGTCACAGGTTCCAGAAGACACAGAAGAGGAAGTGAGCAAATGGCACTGATGCTAGGGAGTCTTCTCTGTTGGCAGGTGGACATTGGATGGAAGGGCCTAGGTACAGCTCACCTTGGTTTGCACATAGTAGTGACTAGTGCTGTTCTCTCTCCTCCCCCCCTTTTCCCTCTCTCGTTTCTCAGATTTGTGTCTGTATCTTAGAGTAAAAGGTCTTGAATAAACAGCTCCTGTGTTGGAACTAGGCCTTCAGGATAGAGTCAGGAAAGAGGCCTGACTGATCTGCACTCTTCCACGTGCCGATCCTTCAGATAGCCAGGATCTCATAGGTGACATGAGGGCCCAAGAGATGGTGACTTCCTGCCTGTGGTCACCACAGCCGCTCTGTTACTAGGAATGGGGGGAGGAATGTTGGCACCACACAGTGCTGGATTGGCAAAGTCATGATCCTGGGTTAACTTACCCAAGAGCAAACCATTTGAACTGCAGGTTTAGTTGTGCAGTTGCTTTGAATGATATCAGATGACAATTAGACACAGTACATGGTCCAAGTCCCTTTCTGTTTTTCCTAACGAACTGTTTGGTATGAGAAAAGTTGGAAATTTTTGTTAAAAAAATTGCAGGACCACTCATAGTTGGAAGAGTGACCTATTAGCGATGTGTTTAAATTACAACAGCAGTTTTATGAGTAACATTTAATTTTGTTTGTGTAATGAAGCTCATGTAATAGTCAATATTAAACACACGAAGCATTGCTGGGGCCCGGTATACACATGAGTATGTGACTAATACAACAAATTTTAAAAAGCAGAATTTTGCTCTTCAGGAAGCATCACAAATATTTGTTTATAATCCCCCATGTGAGAGCTGGGATTAGAACTCATGCTTTAGCCTGCCAGCAGGCTGTCTTTCTCCTCCCTGCTGAGTCCTGCAACTAGGTATATGGGAAGAGAGGGTGAAGTTTGAGAGAGAGAGAGAGAGAGAGAGAGAGAGAGAGAGAGAGAGAGAGAGAGAGAGAGAGAGAGAGAGATCAGTATAATATCATATGATTGTTAGGAACATACAGCAGATTTCATTGTAATAGGCCTTGTTGGACTAAACTCTTCTAATATTTGCCATGATGTCATTTCTGCTTGCATTGTCACTTGGTCTTATAGAAATAGAAGAGATATTTTCCTCCTCTGCCACTTAATAAATCACTGAATGCACACTCTGCCCCATTACAAGATATAAAGGAAAACCTTTCAAAGTTACTAAAGTATAAAAAAAAATCACTCATCTACTGAGTCAATGATTACATAGCTAATTTCTTAGCCTTCTTCAGGGTTAATAATTGTTACTAATAACAGTGACTCTAAGCACCACATTATTTTATATTTATAACATGCTTTGAGATTGATGAGGATGATTTTTTGTGGGGGGAGATGATTACTGGGGATTAGAGTTGTGGTCCCAAATTTGCTAGACCAAGTATTCTACCACTTGGTAGAATGGTATTCTAGCATTTCTCCTCAAATGCACATATCATATTCATATCTTAATGCTTCAATACTGGGCTTTGAACTCTTAGTCTTGCCCTTGCTAGGTAGGTGCTCTACCACTTGAGCCATACTTCAGTTCTTTTTTACTATTTTTTGTCGGTCATGGGGCCTGGACTTTGGGATTGGGCATTGTCCCAGAGCTCTTCAGCTCAAGGCTACCACACTATCCCTTGAGCCACAGCACCACTTCCTGTTTTCTAGTGATTAATTGGAGATAAGTATCTCATGGCCTTTAGTGCCCAGGCTGGCTTTGAACCGTGATCCTCAGATCTCAGCCTCCTGAATAGCTAGGATTACAGGCGTGAGCCACTGCATCCAGCTCTTCTATTTCAAGCATAGTTTTACATTTATGCATGGGACTGACTGGGATCATTATCCTCCCATACACGGAGGATAATTTAATGGAGGTGACAGGCATGCACCACCAGGCTCTGTCTCTGTTTGTACTGGTTGAGATGGAACCTCAGAATTTTTTTTTATTAACCAGGGTTGGCCTTGAACTCTCATCCTCCCAATTTTCACCTCAAAGGTAGCCAGGATTACAGGTTTGCACCACTGTGCCCAGCCAGCCATATATCACCAAATTTGCATAATTACTATAGTGGCATCAGTTGTACAGAAATGAACATGTAGTAATGCTTATTAACAGAAGGGAGCTATATATCATTTACCCACATAAGTAAAATGACAAATGCATTTGAGCAGACAGATTTAAGAGAAAAGTCTTGAGTGAAGAAGTGTAGATATCTTAAAAATATAAATGAGAGTAGAAAAGCTTAGCATTTTCATCTTGCACTTATTTAGGTTTATCTATGTTAATTATTTATATAGAGCACCACAAAATTTTCTTAGTAATGACCTTTGTAACTTGCCTCTTTCAGGGTTCAACTCATCTCGATCTATGTCAGTGAGTGTTTAGTAAAACAGCTATTTTGCTGCTTTGGTTTACACCAGGCCAATCATGTCGATACAAGCAACAGTAATACGTATGCCAGGTACCTCAAGATAAAAGGAAATCATAGTCTGCCGCACTTCCTGATACTGAGAGTATCACACCCTTCTGTCAGAGTTACTCAGTGGCATCTGCTTATTAGAGATGCCAAATTTCATCCTTTGTTCAGCTTTTTGACTCATACTGAATTAATGTGAATTGCTTTTGTAAGATCAAGGCCTTTGTGACGATATAGTAGAAATTTCAGGGATGGCTGTTGATGATGTCTTTCTCTTTAAATCATTGGTGTGCTTGTAATAAAACTAATGAGTGGAAAAGGACTGAACATTTGCAATTAGCTGCATATAGTGAAATCCAGAAAATAATTAGTAGCTGAGATGATATGCAGTAATTTAAAAATACTGTTCCTACTTGGTAAAGATCTTGGTTTACTTTGCTTTGGAAGCAAGCCATGTGGAAAGGAGAAAAACCTACAGTGCCTGTGTGTGCGTGTGTGTGTGTGTGTGTGTGTGTGTGTGTGTGTGTGTGTGTGTTTCAGCAGGACATTTTTCTCTAGGTAATCATACAATAATATATTAAGTAATGCTTATAGTTTATAATTTAACAACTTTTATTTGTGTCAACCTATTTCTTAACAATCTTATGTAAAAAAGAAAAATTGTATTAGGAATAAGTTTGATGTAAACAAAGAAAAATAGTTGATGTCAGCACTATTATTCTATGTATTTATTGTTAGTGATTTAGATTACACATTTAAGTTTACATAGTATAAAAAATCAGGTAGTTTTGCTCAGTTTTATGATTTTAGATCCAACAGTCTTTGCTGTGGACCAGTTTTCTATTTCTGTGAGGGTTTGCTTTTGTTGATACTTTTGTTCTGCTGTAGTTATTGTTGGAAATGTTTTAATCTATAATGATTTAGTGGCTTCGGATCTCAGTTCATCATAAGGTTCTGCTAACACTGACTGTCATACTGGGTGTTTTGTGCAGATATTATCCTTGATGTGAAGAAATGAAAAGATACATTTGAGCCAGGCTTTTGTGGTTCATGCCTGTAATTCTAGGTATTCAGGAGGCTGAGTTCTGAGTTTCACAGTTCGAAGGCAGCTTAGGCAGGAAACTGCATGAAACTCTTATCTCTAATAGATTACTCAAAAACGCTGGAAGTAGTGCTGTAGCTCAATTGACGGAGCACTTGCCTTGAACAAATTAGACAGCATCCAGGGCCAGAGATCAAACCCCAGGACTGGCAAAAATAAATAAACACATATAAATTTAGTAAGGCCCTATACTCAGATACTTGTACATATACAGACACCGACACACTTACATACACACATACACACGACAGTGTTCTTTCAAGTGTAATTTTTCCATTTGAACTGGGTTAAAATTATGTCACATGCCATGGTCAGGTTAACCCTAAAACTTTCTTAGACACAGTAGGAATCTGTAGTTATTAGTGAAAACTGGAATTGTTTCAAGTCTAGATGAAGTAGAATTTGTTGTTGTTTGGTTGGTTTTCATAAGAAATAGTATCTGTCTGTATTTCCCAGGCTGCTCTCCAAGTCACTGTGTAGGTCAAACAGGTTGCTATTTGCCTGCCCTAGCTTCCCAAGTACTAGCAATATAGACATGGGCTATCATAGTTGGCTCACATGTCTTCTTGACGGAGACTTTTGGCCAACCAACTTTCTGAAGATTATGATATTATTCCTATACATGTGAATTTATCTCACTGGATCTTTATAATTGCCAATGAAATATTTATTGCCTTCATTTTAGTGATGTGGAGTCTGTGGCTCTACCAAATCAAGATATCAGGCCAGATTCTCCTTATTGATGATATGATCTAACAGAACATTTCTCAGTCTCTGCTGATGTCTCCCAAAAGTAAGAATCAGAGTACACGCATGTATGTTTTATGAGGATATGGCCTAAAGTGTCTAGCAGTAGCCATTTCTTTCCTACATCTCTATTTCTTTTGAGTGTATGTGAAATTTGCATTCAAATCCATAATACATGTCATGAGATGAAAAATTATTCTTCACATCTAAATCAGGGAGTGAAATCTAGGTTTGAGAGGGTACTGCATGGTTTGGTTGCTGGATGTCCCTGCCTCACAGCACACACCAATTTAATTCAATTTGTCTCACCTAAAATACATTATCATTTTCTTCTTTCACTTTTTTTTGTCTAATACATTAGCCTACTTTATTGAAGGATGATTTGCAGAACCTCCCATCAAGATGTTGTGATACCATCCAAAATAATCTCTGAATATCAGGGTTAAAAAGAACAACAGGTTTTTCTAGCAAGAATTAATTACAGTGTTTTGTGTGTGTGTTTATTTGTGTATGTGTGTTGTATGTACCTATTTTGTAGTTCTGCACATTTGATTGAAATAGACTATTAATATGATTTCAAGCTTCTTCTAGAGCCTAACATTCAGCCCTGAGTTTTGCCTGATCTTCATCATTCACATTTAGGAAAAGTCAGGTTATATACCTCTAAACTATGGAAGAAATTTCTTTTGGGGGTCAATGTAAGATGGCTCCATTCTGATTGCTGTCTATCCTGATCAACACTTCTATGACCAAATTCATGCCAAGTGTCTTTTGGCCATCTATTATTTAAAAAAAAAATCCCTTAAGAAAGCTGGAGGATGTAATACCAAAGCACAGTATGAACGTGGCAGCCTCAATTCTGGTTTTCTACCTGTGAGTCCACTGTGTTTTGATGAGGATGGATTACGCTCTTGTTTCTTTTCCATCCAAATAGCATTCTGGATAGAGTTAAGAGAAATGCATAATAATATTTTCAATGTAGTGTTTTTCTCATTAGGAGAGGGCATGCATAAGTTGGAATTTTAATGGTGAGCCATTTTAATAGCATTGCTGGTGATTTATTATTCTCCTTGGGATTTTATTCACAGTCTTAAAAACTTAATAAAAATATATATTAAGAAGAGGATTGGCTTCTCTCTGTGAAAGGCATTTTGACAGGAGAGAAGGATAAATCTGCGCAGGGTACTGAGAAAGGCCTCAGAATTCACTGAATAGGCCACAGCAGAAGACGACCTATGCCACTTGGTATTGTTCTAATCAAATACTTCTTTGAAACTCTGCATCTGGGAGGTACCAGGGTTTGCATTCTCAAAAGATGCATTGCCCAAGTATAATCATTTCTGGTGTGTTCTATTTCATATAGCTGGTGTGAATCACAAGTAATTCCAAATCAATGAGGTATCACAGTATCAAGGGCCTTCTGGGAGATGGAGGGGTCACAGGCATTTGTAAAAAGATCAGCTTAGCCAAAGGTAGTAATAAATGAAATTACCCTGGTTTGCTCACACCACACTTGTCTATTACAAAGTAAGCTCACGAATGGCCTGCAATACCTTCACCATTCCTCTCCAGTCCTTTCTTGGTTCCAGACATTTGATCACAAATGCAGCCTCTCCCTCCTAATGCTGTGCAGGTTGATAAAACAGTTGCCGAGCCGGAATCCCTAAAGAAATTATTAATTATCTGGTTAATGTGCATCAGGCTGCGGGAGTGTGAGAGAATATGAGATTAATCACCAGCGGTGGGACGAGTTGCTGAAGTGGATTTTGGTTTTTTGTCTCCTGTCACTCGGTAATGGCTTTTCCTTCCTTCACCATCAGGTGAACAGGTGCAGAGCTGCTATGTTTTCATTTTCCCAGAGTCAGGAACAGCCGGTGGCCAGGCCATGCCTCTTTCTCAGTCCTGCTACATGAGCAGTTTACAACATGGAGTATTACCTACTCCAAATGTTCCAGCACTTGGTGATTCTCCCAACATGACAGGGCCTCCCTCAACTTTTTCAATTTTCCAAATGGGTAACCATGTCCACACAAATCCCCACCCCCTGCCCTGCCATATACTTAACATACACACGCACACACGTACACACAGGCAGACAGGCATTACTGCATCCAACAACACTGAAAAGTGTCTGTCGGTGCTGTGTATGAATCAGTGGCTCACACTTTATCTCATTTCTTACTTAAGTGGCACAATTCTCACATCCAAATGTTAAAAATATATAAAATAAAGGCAAAATTAGAGGTGTGTTTAGCTATTTTTCAAAGGAAAGAGGAATTTCACATTCGTTACTTGGGTAACCACACAGATATTATTATAAGCATTCTCAATTCTTCCTTGACTTGGAATTTCCTAGGTACTGAGTCCTACATTATAGGGAGTCCTTCCAATTCAGGGCCAGATGGCAGCTGTGATGTAGTCTCATGATGTTCTACGTGTTTTCTGAATATCCATTCTTTGTCTCCAGTATGTCACTGTGTCTTGGTTAGAGTCATCACGGAGGAAAGGAAGCTTATATGAACATTGGGAGAAAGCAGGGTGCACCCCGGGAAGAATCCTAGCAGAGCATTGGTATTCAGTTAAAGGCTGGGTTTTCCTGACTATTGTCACTGAACAAAAGCTCTAGCAGTCCACAGGTGCTGGAGGAACCAGCAGCTTGGTGAGTCTCTGTCATGACTTCATCTTTTTCCACCTTCGAGATCCTTAAAGAAGATTTCCAATGATGCTAAGGATCTAAAAGAATCAGTAACACTCTTGATTTGGTTTATTGTGTTGATCTAGAGTTGGGAGTTTTTCCATTTGAATAAATAACATGGAATGGAGAGAGTCTGTCCTGGAAAGGTAGCCAATTCAAACTAGGAAAATTTCTGAAATATGAAGTCAAGTTATGATGTTATAACTTTGTATTCTTTCTTGAAGAGGGGGCAGTTCTGATGTCTGAACTCATGGACACAACTAAACTTTTCTTGCTTGTTTGGCTGGCACACTGCCACTTGAGACATGCTCCTAGTCTCACTTTTTGCTGGTTATTTTGGAAATTCAGGTTAATGAGGTTTTCTATCTGGGCATTCTGTCCAAATGTCAGCCTACTGAGCAGCTAGGATTCCAGGCACAAGCTGTTGGCACTCGGCTTAAGATTTCCTTATTGGAAATACTCCTTACAGGAATATTTGCAGCACTACTGCCCATAATTGGGCTACAGTGGTATTGGGACAGATAGGGGCTACCTACTCACAGACACAACATTCTAATGAGGTGTTCTGTTAGTATATAAGCATACAAAGACAGCCATATGAAATTTTATAAGGTAGTAGTTATTAGGAGACAGTGATAGGGGATGATAGTTGAAGAAGTGTGAACTTTAAGAAGTAACCTTTGAGTGGATAGCAGGATAATGTCAAGGAGCTGATCCTGTGAAGGTTTGAACGTGGAATATTCTTGGCAGATGCAGTGGCCTTCATAGGTGAATAAACTAGGCTGATTTAACCAACAGACAAAAGAGCAGTGCAAATGGAGCCTCACCACTAAAGGCATGTTGAGCTTGATGTTGACAACTGAGCTGAGCCTGCTTCAGTCTAGCCTCATAAGCTCCAATAAAGACTACACAGTGCACGCTGGAGGTTATGAGCTAACGGCTTCAGGCATCTGTGTGCAGTGTGTAAGTTCTTCTCACACTTCCTGTGACATCCTTTGCATCGTACATTTGCTTGGTTAGTCTTTCTTTACATGGGGTCTGAAGAAAGTTCAGCCTATCTTTAGATTTTTTTTTTCTACAAACACCTTGAAAAGGAAAAAAAATCGGCAACAACTTCCATTTGAATGAAATAAGATGGATGGTGTCTGTTGATAGTGAAGGGGATGTCAGGCTCCATAAACAGAGCTGGGGGTGAGGAATTTCCCTAAGCAATTCAAAAGAGAGTAGCATTCTGTGATGGATATATTTTTGGTATCTCTGCTAAGGGCTAAGATCCCAGAAACTAGAATGACTGGCATGTGAACACACACAGAATTCAGATGACCCATTTGTCTTTCTGGAACCTGAACTTGCCTAGTGATTCTGTGGCCCTTGGGATGGGCTGGCCTTAAGCAGGCTCCTGGGCTTCCCTAAGCGTCCTGTTTGATTTGTTTCTTTTTTTTTGCCAGTCCTGGGCTTGGGCTCAGGGCCTGAGCACTGTCCTTGGACTTTCTCCAGGCTAGCACTCTACCACTTGAGCCTCAGCACCACTTCCGGCTTTTTTCTATGTATGTGGTGCGGAAGAATTGAACCCGGGTCTTTGTGCATGCTAGGCAAGCACTCTACCACTAGGCCAAACTCCCGGCCCATAGTTGTTTCTTTTCTTAAGGATTGCTCATAAGTAAAACTAAATTTCCTTTGGTAAACTCAGCAGTTCCCGGCAGTAAAGAGATAAAATGGATGAGAAATAAGGTGTCTTTAGGAGAAAATAAGCTGTTTCTATGTGTTAACAGGCACTAACGTGTACTTTTTGATGACTGTTCATTTGGAACAATCTCACTGTTCACTTGTCAGAGTACCTTGGACTATGTCAGAAGATCTGAAGTTTAACTGAGGGTTTGATTAAGCTGCTTATCCCTGGCAGAGCCAGCTTCTCAGGTAGAATCACCTGAGTTCTTTCAGGAATGTAAATTGTAGCATGTTAACCCCAAGAGAGACTGATCTTATTTAAAGAATTAAGAAATGAAACCCAAGAACTTAGAGTGATAGGAGACATTGCCTTTGCAATGAATACCACAGTTTCCAGCAGCTTCTTTTTCTTTCATTTCCTGATTGTCTACTGACCAAATCCTATGTATATTAGATTGGGGGCTGCATCAAAGTCGTCTTTGCTCCTCATAGCAGCTCTGGGAGCCGGGAGATAATTACTGTCCTTGTGCTGTAGAGGAGGAGACTGAACAATCCACGTTTCATGTGCTTGGAGGGGAGATTTGAACTCTTTGCAACAGGATCACAGCCACCTTTCCTAAGGTCCTTGGCTTTGTGCTACTGACTGGAAACAAATGCTTGAGTGTTCAAGTAGGCACCTGACTGGAATCTGTGTGGAGTTCCTTCACATCCTTTTTCATATAATAAGGACAGGTAGCTGCTAGCATGCTGCCAAAATGACAGAGGGTAGTTGGGGTGGTTGGCATATAAGTGGCATGAAGTTTAACCAGGACATGTGTTGTCTTTATCCATAGTTCCCTAAGGCACTTTTGATTCTTGTCCGTGGATGTTTCTCTTATGCGCTTTTGGATATATCTCTAAACAAGGCTCAGTCTATCCCCTGAGTATTAGGCCGGCAGGGACCAGCTGTGCAGGATTCTGCTGCCTGCTGTTCCTACCGTAAATCCAGTCTGCACCCTGCTTTCCCTACAGCTGGGTAATCAGAGGTTAAGCATATTGCTTCGAACTAGAATTTCATCCTTTCTATCCTTTCCTCTGTACATCTTTGTACACATGCACATACAGGCATGTACATGCGACCAGGGATACACTAGCACACATGCATCTGCAAAAGTGCCTTTAACCTTAAAAGAGACATCGATCCCACTACTAGAAAAGTCCTAGTCCATTAAAAAATAAATATATAAAGCTGAGTATATAGTCTCCTGTGGACATTTCCCATGACAGGGATTTGCCACAGAGCAACATCATGCAGGCACCAGAAATGTTGACTAGATTGGTCTCAGAACGCAAGTGCCAAGATTCAGAGTAGAAGTACACAGGACACCAGGTTCGCGTATATTCACATTCAAGCGTATAAACGACCACAGGCATGCAGTTATGTACAAGGGATTCCATACAACTGAGCTATGAAGGCAAGCCTTCCCTGTGCAACTCTCCCAAAGGCCACTGGCAAACACACGATGAAACAATGGCAGCTTTGTGCTGCTTTGACAAGTGGGAACATGAAAGCAGAATGAACTGCTGTTTGCCAGTGACTCCTGTGGATCACGGACCAAATATATCTGTTGTAAAGAGCTATCAGTAGAAAGGCTGGCCCTTCTGCTGCTATAAATGCACTTACTAGGCATTCTGTCAGGGTGAGTGCCTGTGTAGTAGGATTTCCACCATTAGCATTGTTTTTAATAAGGGGTACATGAACATTCCAGAGCATGGCAGTTTCTTAACTGGTGGATGTCTGAGAAGAAATGAGAATCTTTACCAGCTCACAATGATTAAATGTTAAGAGTACTTTCTGGTGTGTGTGTGTGTGTGTGTGTGTGTCTGTGTGTGTGTGTGTGTGTGTGTGTCTGTGTGTCTGTGTGTCTGTGTGTCTGTGTGTGTGTGTGTAGTCAGATACACTGCAGGACCTCGGGTCCTTGCTTAGCTTTCCTTTTGCACAGAACTGGCACTCTACCACTTGAGCTACACCTCCACTTCTCTCTTCTGCTGGTTAATAAGAAGCTCACGGAGTTGTCTGCTGGACTAGCTTTGAACTGTGATCTTCAGATCTCAGCCAGCTACCTGAGTAGCTAGGATTACAGGCGAGAGTCACCCATGGCTTCTTGAGCTCTGACCCTCTGACCTTCCACACCCATCTCATTGCCTGTGCACAACAAGGTGGACAGATTTTTCTGGCTGGCTAGCTTACCTCCATGTGCTCATTCTGTCTGGACCATATTTTTCTATAATCACACGATTAAGAAGCAAATCCCAGCAGTGACTCTGGAATTGCTTCTCAGAGTCTAGCCTTAGTTTCCTCTGGCTTGACAGCTGGGAGCTAGTAAGTGAGAAATGTGGGCTCCCTGCATGAATATTCTAGAAGTTTATTTCACTTGGCAATGTGACACCCTGAGTGCACTTCTTAACTTCTGCTATTTCTCTTCATAGTCATTATCTGAGATTCACGAGAACTGGATATGGTTACATGTCCTGGAGTTCTCTCCAGCGTACACTTAGCAATTTAAAGATACAGATATAGTAAATGTATTATGATTACCTGTGAGCCCTTAGTGTAACTAAAGGGGATCAAGCTGCTCTGGTTTAAAATTTTATTATATAATCTACCCTTGGTCCACTCCTTTAAGTATCAAGGTCCTTATGATTTGGGACCATGGGATAAAACGTAAGGCTAACTCTTCATACATAAAGGTTTCAGATAATAGGGTGCATGGCTTAGGATGAAGTATACACACCAGGTCAAATTCTCTCCCCTTCACGCTGACAGATGCATGCGTGCGTGCACTCACACATCCATACCCCAGAGATGATTTTGCTCAGTTCTCTAACTGCTTCTGAGAGCACAATACCTATTGCTGCTTTATTCTGGGAGCTTTCCAATGTCAGCAACTTTAGCCACCACCATAGGTGGGTGCTTGTTTGCCCTGCCCTTCTGTAGAAACAGAGAGAACGAGAACGCTGCATCAAACCAGGACACGCAGAGAGTCTTTTTGTGGTTGTTGCTTTTCTTTTGGTTTGAGAAAATCTCTAAGATTCCAAATTTGTGAATTAGCAGCTGAAAAACACAGGCGCAACATCTGACATAGCTCGCCTTTGTGTCACTTGTGGCTTCTGTCCACTGAAAATGGTCTTAAGTGCTTATTTGAGGGCTATCTCCTGCTTTGCCATTTCAATCTCTTATAAGATGTTAAAAATGATCTCTTGAAAAGTAAAAATAAAAATTTAGTTTGAGCTGGGTGTGGTGGCTCACACCTGTAATCCTAACTACTCAGGAGGCTGAGAGCCAGCCTGGTTCAAAGCCAGCCTGGGCAGGAAAGTCCCTGAGATTCTTATCTCCAATTAACAACCAAAACCGGAAGAGGTGGTAGCCTTGAGCTAAAGAGCTCAAGGATACCACCCAGGCCCAGAGTTCAAGTCCCATGACTGACAAAAAAAATAGAATTTCTCAAGGAATTATATGAAATCATATAGACAGAACAAACCTGTTAGATGCATAAAATCCAAGAGGTGAAGGAAAGCAGTGATAAGTGTACTAGAATGAGTGGTTCTGATGTATTATAAGCCTGAGGCACAATACATCCTAGTTGATGGAGTCCTGAGGGGGGTGATCCGCATTCAGAACATGACATATAATCTAGCTATCTTCTGGGATATGGCTGCTAGCACCTGCCATGCATGACTTCTGGGTGGGTTGGTAAGTTTCTGATGCTTATGCCGCCTAGCTCTTATTGGGGCTTTAGTCAGATTCTCCCTGTCTCCTTCTGCAAGACCGTCAATGTTAGCTTCTGCACTGCTGTGTACAGTTGAGAGGGAAGGCACACGGCAAGTGCTGAAGCAGAGCCTTTGCAGCCTTCTTCAGTTCGGTGCCTCTGGGTGTTCACACGCTGAAATCACAGAGAAATGTCATAAGACATTCTGTACTGATACAAGTTTCAAAATGCTCTACTAGGTCTTCCAGAATTCTCAGTCAGGAACTTGGCTATCTTTAGTTTTCTGATAAAGTGAGTAGTGGAAGAAGGGAAAACATATACTCACATGGGCTCAATCATGTAAAATGGGTTTTCAACCATATTGGAGAATATAAATATATGATAATTATCTGTACATTTTAACATTTGATAATCTGGATGGTACATACCTATAATCCTAACATTTAGGAAACTGAACCATGAGGATTTTAGATTGAGGCCAACCTGGGCTATGTAGTGAAATCTTGTTAGTTGAAAAGGAAGAAATGGAGGGAGGCAGGGAGGGAGGGAGGGAAGAAGGAAGGAAGAGGGGGAAGGAGGGAGGGAGGAAGGGAGGGATTCAACACTAAAACAGAATATTTCATGAGGAAATTCCAAAATTTTAAGTGTACCAGCAAATACTATGACTGGAATTTCTCAAGCACTAATATAGAGATAAAATCAAAGCTATAATTCATGTGTCCTTGATAGTTAGTCCTGGAATTCTATTGCTATTTTCTGTAGTTTCTCAACCATTTGTCTCCTGAAAGAGTCAAGAATTTCTATATAAAAGTACTTCATAACATATTAAGAATTGATAAACTCATTGCATCCTCCTACTTCCCCTTAAACTTTTGGTATGACCCTTTAGCTCATCCTATGACCCAGGATCTTTGCAGAGATAGAATGTACCACTTTAGTCCCAGAGCCTTGCCCAGCAGGTAGTAAATATAATGAGCTTACGACGCTAATGTAGGATGGCATTTCCTGTTGCCTGGCTCAGGAGATTTCTTTCATCTTAGGACAGCAGTAAAGGAAGATATTCCTTAGCTTTCCATATATACGTCTCCCATAAAAACACTTGCTCATTTGTGTATGCATTAAAATCTTTGATATAACCCAGAAACATAAGCTCACTTTTTTTTTTTTTTGCCAGTCATGGGGCTTGAACTTAGGGCCTGAGCACTATCCTTGGGCTTTCCCCAAGGCCCGCGCTCTACCACTTGAGCTACAGCACCATTTCTGGCTTTTTTTCTGTGTATCTGGTACTGAGGAATAGAACCAGGGTCTTCATTCATGCCTGGCAAGCACTCTATCACTAGGCCAAACTCCCGGCCTTTCACTTGATTTTCAAGAATAATTAAACTCAAACTTTTGAACTATAAATGTTGTGATTCATCTTAGACAATGGGATGAATGGAATATACCAATTTCTCAAAGTAATCATTTTTAAATTATGCTTGTATTTTCTTCAGGTAGTTGTACAAAGGAGTTACCATTCCACAAATCAGTTTATGAATAAAATACACCGTGACTGGTGGTATCTGTTTCATCATTTCCAGCCCAAGTCAACCCTTTCCCAGCCCAAGTCAACCCTTTCCCAGCCCAAGTCAACCCTTCCCCTTAATTTTCTTAATTTCATCTGATATGCATGGAATATTATGACTCCATTTCCCCTGCCAAACCCCCTTTCCTTTAGTACAAGTACGAGTAAGAACTGGAGATGAAGCTCAGTGATGACATGTGTTAAGTCTATGCACAAAATCCCAGCCCCCACCCATACTGCACAGCAAGAATATCTGCAATGGGCCCCATTTTCCACAAGAAAATCTTTAAGTAGCAAAAAAAAAAAATCTGAACAGTATACTATAAGTTAAATAAAAAAGTTAATGCCATACAATGGAATCATTGTATTGCTTGGTTTAATAAATAGATGCTTCTGACTTCTTTTTTTTCCTTCTCTTCTGCATGTCTTATGTCCTAGGGTCTATGTCAAGGTCTCAGCTTTGTCAGAACTTGTGGTGGGGCAGTTTTATATGTATTCTGTGGATTCCTTGTTATTGCTCAGAATGCATATTTATTGTGCAGCTGTGGATTGCCCATGGGGTGCCTGAAAATGGGAGAGGTCTTGTCCAAAGCAAAGCTGCTACAAGATGACAGCTGAGGCTGTACATGGAACCAGTTCTCTGTTCCCAGCAGCCATGTTACCCATCCGGGTGGGCCCATACTAAGCTAATGGCTGCTCTGTTAATAGAGGGGTGACATCTCACTTTTTTAAAATGGCTAGGCTCTTCAGAAATTGTGTATTCCACTGAAAGAAGTGATTGCTAATTTTCCAGAAATTGAGTAGATGCCATTGAACCCTCAGGTGTCCATAAGAACAACACTACTCTATACTTGGGGAAAACAAATGATTGCAGGAATTCAAGCCATTCACTGATCCTTCTAGCCCTTGACTTCCCTTTTGTGAATTTGTTAATCATGATAAGCGATAGCCCTGCACTTTGCAGGGAAAGCCTATGGGAATGCACTGTAAGTCTATTTGAAATGATACTTGTCATTACAATTTACTGGAGCGGTTAACATAGAGCCACATTTTCAATATGTAGTCAGGACATTCACTGGTGATGCCAGTTAAAAATGCAGATTCCTTGATGTATTGAATCCAAATCTTTCAGTGTACCTGAGGAGTTTACCTTTAAACACATCACAAGGTAAACATTAGGACATTGACGTTTGAGAATCATTGATCCAATAAAAGTTATCCAAGGCAAAAATGGCACCTAATATACCACCAACACAAAGAGTCATCAGTGGTAATCATTGCTGAGACTTCCTTGGTAAGGCAAATACAGTGCGTCTTTCTCATTTGTACCCCCATCCCGCTCTCATTCATATCTTCCCAGAGTTACTTTTTCAAACTTCGTGCTCTTCACGTCTGATCAATGAACTTAGACATAAAAGACCAACTTAAACTCTTCTCATCTCTTTTCATCCCTTCCACAGCAAATGCACTTTCATCTTCAGACATTCCAAAATGTGGCAAAAAAAAGGAAAAAAGAAGAAAAGATAAAAATGTCTCTGCAACAGATGCAATTCTTTCTAGGTCTCTAGGTAACATTTTAACCTGGGTAATGTTCACTGCACAGCATCTTAAGTAATATTCCAGGAAATACGCTGCTGCTTGTTAAAAAGGATAGGACCCTAGAGATGTCTTTAAATATGCCTGTAAAGTGAGAGGTGCCAAGAGAAAGATAATATGGCTGATTATAGTTATTTACCTTACATTTTCATTCGCTTTTAACTGGGTGTAATTTAGGGGCATGAAATCTCTTATTGGAAGTGTATTTGCATTAAACAGCTCTAAGCAACCATGAAAGTGCAGAAACGGAAAAATTGACAGACTGGGTTCCTAGATTCCCAAAGTAGCATTTTTGTAATAGGCATACAAACAAATCGAATAAACATGTTTTGCTTCAGCGATTTAAAGAATATGGTCTTTGGAGTAATTTGTCTTTTTTTTAACTATCATTCCTAACCTTTTCATTGCCTATCTCTAGTCTGCAGCACTTCCTAACAGTCTGCCGCAATTTCCCAACCAGCTGTTAGTGTTCTCATGTGCTTGGTGCTTTGTTTCTATTTCCTTGAGCTATCAAATCAACCTATAAAGGGGATTACCTGAGTGCTGTTATTTCCCTGGTTTGCATTTCACTGGGATTTTTGTTGTTGTTGTTGTTGTTGTCTGGTTGGTTGGTTATTTTTCGTTTTTGTTTCCTTAGGATATGCCATTTTACAGAAAGTAAGCTTGAAAAATTGCAATAGTTCTCAATTGTGATGATCAGGGAAAATATTAGAAGACATTTCCAGTAACATGGACTTGCTTTTCTTCCTGAGTGACAGCAATGAATCTATGAAAAATGTCTGTTGAAATATTATCTTGGGGTTTTACAGGTATGAGGAAAGGTAACATCAATTTTCATTTGCAGAGAATGTGTACATAATCCGTTGATCTTCAGGAGAGGTAAAACCAAACCATATTCCCTATGTACTTGTCCCCGTCTTTGTACTTGGACTCTGTGGAAGCATGCAAGAATGAAAGGAGATGCTTGGAAAGCATTTCCATTTTGACTTAGAAAGAAAAGAGTTGGGTACTGGTGGCTTCTCCTTGTAATCCTAGCTATTCAGGAGGCTGAAGTCTGAGGATCGTGGATAAAAGTTAGCCTGTACAAGAAAGTTTGTGAGACTCTTATTAAGCAGCAAAAAGCAGAGGTGGAGCTGTAGATGAATTAACAGCACCAGCCTTAGCAAAATAAAAGCTAATGGACACTTCCTAGGCCTAGTAGTGGCACACACAGAGAAAAGAGAAAGCTAGGAAGCTTGTCTTATTCTTTAGAATAGAATTTTCTTTTCTATTTTTATTCACAGCAAACATGAATTTTTGGTTTATTTGTTTGATAAAGTGGATTTTGTCACTTACAAAGTTATTACACAGGAAAGGAAAGAGGGAGAAAGCAGAGGCAAGAGAGCTTGTTTTTCTCCGTCCTTCCCCTTTTATATTTTCATCCATGTCTGTCTGTCTGGATGTAGTTATTGAATCTACTTTTGGTACCATCTGAAGAAGCTGACTCAAAGCTTGCTTCTCTCATTATGCATATATCTAGCTTATTTGGGAAGACCTTTTATTTTACTTGTAAATTGGAGCATTTTACCTTCCAATTAGAGCTAAAGAAGAGATTTTTCAGAGAGAGGTACTGTTTAAACTGACTCCCCTGTTTCTTCACAATGCTGATAAAATGACAAACACTTCTTTTCTAATTGGCCCTGTGGTTTTGTATCTTGGTATATATTGTGATGGGTTTTCTATCAAAATTTACCAAAAACAACAAAACCCCAGAGATAAATAGGTATCAATTAACAGGCTTTATGAGTTTGCTGTTAGATAACTATCTTTTGTTTGAAGTGATGAGCAGACAAAAATATTTTCCAAAACCTTTCTCACTTTGGAAAGAAATTAACAGAAGGGTCTCATTTTTGTTCCATAACATTTTTTTTTTGCCAGTCCTGGGCTTGAGCTCAGGGCCTGAGCACTGTCCTTGGACTTTCTCAAGGCTAGAGCTCTACCACTTGAGCCTCAGCACCACTTCCAGCTTTTTTTTTTTTTTTGGTATGTATGTGGTACCAAGGAATTGAACCTGGGTCTTCGTGCATGCTAGGCAAGCACTTTAATCACTAGGTCAAACTCCCGGCTCCATAACATTGTTTTTTGACTGCATACTTTAAAGAAATCAGATCAGATCTACAATTGGTAAAAGTGATATTGTTCTGTGAATACAGCTAGCTCGTTTTATAAAGTACTTTGGTATGCTATGTCTTGTGTATGCATTTATCTGATTTGGGGGAAGAAAGGGGAATAACAAAACAGTGAGACAAAGGACAAAGCCTGCACCAATGTAACAGTGATACTCACAAGACAATATGTTGTCTTTATATCACACAACTTGTGTGATACAGAGTCGGAGGAGGGGAGAGAAAATGGGAGAAAAATAAGAGAGGGGGTAACAATGTTTGACAAAAAGCATACTCATTTCCTTACTTCTGTAACTGCATATCATCTCTGTACATCACCTTTGCAATAAAATAAAATACAAAATTTAAGTAAAATGAATACCTAAAGATCACTTAAAAAGTATATTTTTGTTTGACGTAGGTATTTATGACAATCATTTTTATAGTTTGTCCTCTTCATTGAAAGAAATATATATAGGAATCTATAATACAAATGCAGAAATGAGAGGCATAGCAGGCATGGAAAAGAAATACATTTTACCAAGTTTTTCATTTTTTCTTTTAAATTAATGGGGACTTATGGTGGGGTAGTCAGGGTAAAAATGGACTAAAAATAAACAGCTGTATACTACTTCATTAAGCTGCTGCTTAGAGTGATTTTCTCATTGATTAGTCTCCAGGCTAATGCTGGTTCATTCCTCATTTTATTGCTAATTAACATCCGCACAGTTCCTGACCACTTGACTGTGTTCTCATGTGCTGGTTTGGCAAGTAATTGCTCTCTTCTCCCTCCTTCCTGCACAGCCTTCTTTCCTGGTTCTCAGCTTCCTCCTCCTCTTTGTTTCTTCCTATACAGAAGATTTTAATCTATGAGGGAAAGAGAACAGCCTCATTTATAGCCTGATAGTTCCCTTATAAAGACAGCAAACTTAATAAAGAGATTAGATGCAACCAAGAGAGAGTGAGGGGTAGGGGAGAGTGTATGTAAGCATGTGATCGTGTAAACAGATGATTCTCCTGGAATATCCTGTGAACAAACTGCCTTAGTTCATTTTGTGTTTGTCTCATTGATTTGGGTCTTTCAGAATATTTTCGAGACAAATTACCTGAGTCTGGGAATTATGATCAAAGCCCTTTAAAAACAGAAATAGAGTATGGGCTTTAAGGCATCTATGTTTGAAGACTGTACATTTTGGTTCCAGAGACTGAAATAAAATTCACTGCCAGGTCATAGCTTTCTGATCTGGCCTATAGATAGAGCTCTGGCCTGGTGAGCCACAGTTGACAGAGCACAAGTTATAATCACAGCAGGCAAACCAGGATTAGAGATGGGAGAAATCCACAGTATAAACATAATGAAAATCACTTGCTTCTGTTCCAGGTCAAAAAGTCAATATTTCCATAAACTCAAGCCAATATACATTTTGGAAAAGCCTTTCCAGAATCATTGAATAATGTGTTGTTTTGACTCCAGTCCAAAGCATAGCATCTCTTTTAATTGAATCAGGCATTGCATTGCATTTAGAAAATAATCTCAAATTAGTTTTGATACTTGTACTGCATTCCCTTTGCAATCATAAAGAACCCTTCATTCAAATCCACCTTGTAGAAGCAATCCTTAGGTAGACGACTTTTAAATTTTTCTGCTCTGTACTATTCCTAGCCACTATTGTTTTTCTACTAGGCATTTTAAAACTTACCTCTTGCCTATGCATTTCAATTTTATTTCTGGAAGACTGTAAGCTCCTTGAAGGGAAAATGTGTGTCTTTGGGTTTACATCTAAATAATCATACATATGTTAGTGGAGAACCACTCACTGAATGAGCATTGTGCTCCAGAAAAAAATAAAACTGACTCAACAGAATGAAGTTGTTAAACATTTAAATGATAGTATCCCTTCTTAAATAAGCTACTCATTTCATGAACTATGATTCAAGTCATTTTATTCAAACCCTTATAGTCTCTGATGGGAGCTGGCAACTTAAATTAGCAACTTAAATTGGCAACTTAAAATTTGGTCTCACCTGATAGGGATTTGGTCTGATTCTTGCTGAGCATCAAGGACAATGAAGGGTTAGAATAGATTGCAAACTCTGTTTATTTGTTTGGCACTGTATTTATACCACCCCATCACATTGCTTGGCAGCTAGTTCCCTAGGAGAGGGCGTGAATGGAAGGAAATAAATGAAGGAACATTGCAGGTAGTAAGCCCAGCATGAACAAACTTTTGGAAGCCAGGGGTGTATGTGTTGTATTTATATAGATAGATATAGATATGGCTATGGCTATGGCTATGGATATAGATATATAGCAAGTTGTTTCCTGCAAAAGAAATCCCTAAGGTATAAGTCTGGAAGGGCAGCAGAGGACCAGATTGTGAATAGACTTAAATATGAAGCTAAAGAGATTGAACTTTATTCTTGTGGGAAGAAAATGAATGTAGTTCATGTCTGATCACTATAACCTGTCTGAAAAGAAAATTGCCTTTTAGAAAGAAGGTAAAGTTAACCATCATGGATAAGAGAATATGACCAGTGTGAGGGAGGAGTTGCTCTTTTCTTCTGGTCTGTTGCAGTACTAAGAGGGCGGGTAGTAGAGAGGGCAACTAAATAATTCAGATGTGCTAGCTGTAATCGCTGTAATAGCTAAGCGCTGTTAGAGGATATGAGGACAGGGTTGTGTTCACAGCCATACATCAGCCTTGTCCTTTCACAGAGTTTAAGTTCTCCTTATTTTCTTTGCTTTCTCCACCATGGGTACAAAATTTTCAGGAAGTATCTAACTTACAGCCTGGGATCCTCAGTATCCACAGTGTCTACTTTGGGAGGGAGGAGAGGAACGGCAGTATTTCCTTTAAACCCCACTGCTAAACTCAGTCACCATAATGTGCTTTCTGTTAATAGCAGCAAGTTCTCTTTTCCTGGAGGAGATGGTGTGTAAAACTCCCCAAGGGAATCTTCAGGACAGACGGCGATGCTCTTACTAGAAATCTAAGCTTTCTAGAGGAAATAAAAAAAAATCACAAAGTATGACCCTTCTTGGAAACTGCAAAATGAACAGGCCTTCAGTAGAGTCTTCTTGGTGAACCTATCTGCCATGCTATTTGTCCCTGAATCATACTACTATAAAGACAGTGTTTTAAATTGATTTAGTTATCTGAATGAAAACGATGAGTGGTGTTGCCAAGCTTTATTTAAGCAATCTAATTATTCATGAGCATAGGAGAGCTTCCTATGGGATATGTGGGTGTCTACCTGCTCATGCATGTGTGTAGATGCTCTCCATCCCCGAAGGAAAGGAGATTTTTGTCTTACAGAGGTTCTAGAGAAAAAATAAGTTTCATTAGTTGAACATCAAGGAGTGGTTCAGCCATAAGACGTATTGTAGAAAATTTCACCATTTTACTAAAAATCCATTTACTTATTGAGCTATTAAGTGATGAAAAGGATTTAGAGAATTAGAAAAAATCTAATAAAGATGATAACAGCAGAGCATTTTGTAAAATTTGCATGTGAATTTATAACACTATAATCTGTCGGCAGACAGCGTTGTTCTGCAGAAGGGAAAATCTGTACCATTCATATAGGCATAAAAAATGCAACAGCAGAGTTTCCGGCCAGGAAACCTTTTTTTTCCATATGGGCATCCATATGCTTTATCTTGAAATCCATATTTTTGGCTTTGATACCCATATGTTAGCTTTTTGCCCAAATAAGATCATGTAATCATTCTTTATTATTTCTGATTTCCCTAGAAGTTATTACTTTGAGGTTTAGGGGTGAATGGTGACAGACACGTGGACTTTAGTATATTTTCAGGACATAGATAGGAACAAGAGAGTAGAATAAGACAGACATCGGCATAGCTGTGTGTTGTATGTGTGTGTGTGTGTATGTATGTATGTATGTATGTGTATGTGTTTTTCTATCTTCAGTTTCAATACTGAATTTCTATTTATTCAGCCTGGACAAGACAGTCATTATAATCAGAGATGTATTACCCATTACATCACAAGGCATTTGCCCAAAGATGATATATAGAGGTGATCAACTGGGCAGTGAATAATTGCAAGGTGGTGGCAGTAAAGGATGCATCTTTTGATGCAAAGGAATTGCCCAATAGCTATTCACTCTAGAGCCTGATTTTTGTTATTTCCAGGCCAATGAGAATAATGATGGGGTCACATAATTCAATATATTATTATTGTCCATATTATTTACATAGTCAGCTTTCCCTCTAATCAATGAACTCCTAGAAAATTAAGTTGAGACTATATATATATATTCAACTCATAAATTATGGTTGATATTAATAAAAGATTTGAGGCATATTAGCCTATAAAGTTTCATTCAGAAGGACAAAAGATAAGAATGTTTAAAAATATCCCCCAACACACACACCTACCCTGAAATCAATGTTCTTTTGCAAGCAAATTCTTTTTATTATGACCACTTAGTACAGAGATAATTTGACTTTATATAATCAGTATGCTTGGCTATTTCCATATAATGTTCCAATATTTCAACTACAAGATTTCTAACTATAGTATTTCCAATCGTGGCCTAAAGTCAATAGAGAATACCACTCTATCATTTTTCATTTTCTATATACACACAAAAAATATAAGCATGTGTTAGCTTTAAATATCTTCACCAGAATTTATGCTGGATTTATTGAGATTTATCAGGAAAACTGATAGGCAATACCTCACTCAATCTGGAACATTGTTGGAAAATAAAACAAACAGTAAGAGCAAAATTATATAAATCCACTTTCTGGAACTTTCTAAAGCCAGAGCCATACAGAGTCCTTTTCTTTTCTTGACAGCACGTCAAGTGCTTTCTGAAAATTTAGGTGGAAGGCATAGGATGTTGCACCATAGGTTTGCAAAGGGAACCAGAATTGAGAAGTTCCTTTTTGAACTAATTATATTTCATCGGGGCTATTTCTGTGTCAGCTACTTTGGCTCTCCCTTGTCCTATGATCTAGCAAGGTCACAGGTAGGTAGATGTGCATGGTCTGTCAACCTCAAGGGCCTTTGATTGACAGACTGCTGAATTGCTTTCCACAAAAAAAACAAAGCAAAACAAAACAACAAGGCTGCTGCAGTGTGCCTAGCATGTGCAGAATCTTTTTGCTTTGACGATATCCCCCACTTTTTCCCTTTAAATTGGTGCTTCAGCATCCTTTTTAGAAATGTCCAGTCTGAGCATGTGTCAGAGCCACCTCTGCTGGATATCAGTCAGCATGGAGAATCAGCGTTTTGCCTCCCCTCCTACAAAACCTGAAAGGTGTGTCAGCAGTCTTTCACTTATTATATTCCTAAGAAAACATGCTGAGATAACTCTATAACAGTCAGGGTTGAACTTCAGTTGGTAGCAGAGGAAGTAAAAGTTTATACTTTTCGGTCATAAGGGCTTTAATCTCTGAAGTTCTGTCATCTGACTTTTCTCATTCTTCTTAGGATTGGGATGTATGAACTTGTTTGCAGATTCCTCAGGGTGGCATTTCATTCCATGGCTCTTCTATTCTTTGCAGCATTACCTCACTGCATTAGTACTTGTATCTCCCTCTGATGGCATCTAGTTTCCTTTCCATTCACTGTGGCTGGGGATCATATCTCTGATCCACTTAGCAACAACACAGTGATCTCTACCCCAGAGAACGTGCATGCTTTCTCAGCCACCTCTATTGATCTCTAGGGCTCTATTTCTGGATCTCCATTCACGCACTCATTGGGGATAATGTTCCTCTGAGGTCCAAGTGTTTAGTTAGATACTAAGAACAGTTCTCTGATTCTGTATAGGTTTTTATAGGGATATTGAGGAGAGTCCCTGTGAATCCTACACTTCTATAAGTAAAATGGAAGAATGTAAAATATAATCAGTTTATCTTGTTGGGCCTGTTGCTATCAAACAAAATGAATACTTATACAAAAGGATGACAAAAGGATTTTAGTGTTATTTATCACAATTTGTTATTATGAAGCCCGTGATTGAAATTCAATGATAAATAGAATAGGAAAACAAGCAAATAGTCTAAGAAACTTAGTGCTTTTTTGTTTGTTTTTCTGAATTGAAAGTTCCTTGCCAAATAACTGCAGGATACATTCCTTTTTAACATTAAGTGGTTGCTACAATTTAAAGTAAAAGGTTTATGATGCTACAAGAAATAGAAAATAAGGGAAGGAAAGCCCAGAATTGCATTAGAAAATTCTGTTGCTGTAGTAGTAAATTGTTGCCATGAGAAAACTGGTACATTAATGAAGAGTAGCTGTTGGTCATAATAAAAGCCAGAATGGAAACTCTTGAAATAAAAGTAAAAGAAGGGAAAAATTTCAATGTTGCAGGGCTAATTTGATGGAAGGACCTCAGTAAATTGTTATTGCACAGTAATAAACCCTAGAACTTTTTTTGGGGGGGAGACAAAATTGGTGTTTTTTAAAAATCAGTTACAAAATGTGTTGTCTTTAATCAGTCAGGCAGAGAAACCACCATAATAATTAATACTCAAAGTGAATAGAACCTTATCACAGCTAAGATTACTCTCTTTTCCCCCATGCCCTATGTAGGAGGAGAAACTAAGGTTACTAAATGTGGGAAACAGTTTTTCTCATGATTTTTTGTTTGTTTGTTTGTTTTGTGGGTCATGGGACTTGACCTCAGGGTCTGAGCATTGTCCCTGAGCTCTTCAGCTAAAGGCTACCACCCTACCCCTTGAGCCACAACACCACTTCTGGTTTTCTGGTAATTATTTGGTGATAAGAATCTCATGGACAGACTTTTTAGTGCCTGGGATGGCTTTGAATCTGGATCCTCAGATCTCAGCTTCCAGAGTAGCTAGGATTACAGGCCTGAGCCACCTCCTGGGCTTGGCTCATGGTTTTGAAGAGATATTTCCTTTTCTTTCTATGTCATAGGCCTATGTAGAGATATAACTGTATTTGGGCCTATGTTTTAATACATTTCACTGAGGGTGACTGCCTTGAGGTTTATTCAGAGAGGAAAACCTAAACATTCAAAGGAAAAGGGTAGGTATTAGGAAATGATTGATTTGTTAGATCAGTTGCATTACTAGATTGGAAAAAGTAGGCTCTATAAAAAGAAACATCATATTCTTAAAAATGAAAAATCATATTATTATAGTCAAACAATTCCCTTAAACAAAGAAGAGCCTATACCGTTTACCTTTCCCTTTAGTAAACAGTGAAAACTCAGAATGAAAAACGTGGTGAAGGAGATGGACAGTGGTGGCTTCCAGCTCTAATCCTAGCTGTTCAGAAAACTGAGATCTGAGGATCCCAGTTCAGTCATCCAAGGCAGAAAAGTTCATGAGATCTTTATCTCCATATTACCACTGCAAAGATGGAATTGGAGCTGTGGCTCCAGTGGTAGAGCAGTACCACTGCATAATAAAGTTAAGAGACAGAGCCCAAGCTCTGAGTCCAAATCCAATTACAGCGGAATGGCTAATTCCCTCCTCTCCCCACCTTTCCCTCTCCCCACACACAAAATACTGAGGAAGAAGGAGGAGATTTCCCAAACCAAACCTTAAAAGTTTACTTGGAAACTTGAGACCCTAATTTAGAGGTAGATAAAATGGAGCTGCTCAGGTTAGGGGTTCCAGATAACCTGCCAGCACCTTAACAAACTTTACTCCACATCTCCTTTCCCAGACAACCTCAAAAGCCAGTATGAGCATCTCTGTCTCAATTTTCTATCTTTCTCTCTATATATATTTCAACATTTACATATCTACATGTAGTTAATGTGAATCTTACACACTTATAGTCTAGATTGTGTATGTGCAAATGCTATATGGATAACACACATAGTTTATATATGATTCAGTGAGTATTTATATAGTGACTGTGTACAAATTTCTTTATTTATATGACCAGGCCTCGTTCTTTTCCCGTCATATCTTCCGGTCCCCTCCTGGAACCATATGTCTCCTTGTTGCTATTCCTGCTCCATGTGGAAAAGTTGGCTATTGGAGTGCACTGATGGATTTATCTTCCTTTGTAGAACCTAGTAAGAATGAGGGGACGAGGTCAGCTAAGTACAAAGTCATTTGACATTGTCCTGTTTCCTATACCTCAACAACAACAACAACAAGACAAAAACAACAAAAGTTGTAGGCTTTGGTCAGTCTCTTTATTGTAGCATTGTACAGCCATCATTACAAATAAATTTAATACATTAAGAAATGATTAACACAAATAAAATGGTTCTAAACTCCACTACAGTGAAAGCACAGAACAATCTAGAAAGTAGCAAATGTGCCTGTAGATCCATTTGATATGGAGGATGATATTCATTTATCTATTTGAATTTTTATCTGGGAAGGTTCCAGCAGGAAATAGAACTAGACAAGGATTGGCAAGAGATCTCTAGGTACTGAAAAACTCACTAGGCAAAGATTTTAGCTGCTAAAGAAGTTTTGAGTGCCTCTGAGATTTTTCCATTGTCTTTTTGATTGTTTCAGAGGTTAGAAAGAGTAGTTTGAAAGAGATACTGGCAGCTATTATACATGTACCGAAGGGTAAAGAAATAGACTTTAAAACAGGGATAAAGTTACCAAGAACTGGCATCCTTCCTTAAACATAGGTGGTGCTCAGTGAATGTTTCATGAATTGAAATATAGTTTTTCTGGAAGTATGTTAACAAAAGAAATGAATTTGATTTATTGACATTTGAGCATACCATTTGCTTTGCAAATTTACCTGTTATCCTCCATGCTGCCTTCTTACTACCTATTCATAAATCAACAGGCTTAGGCTTCAGTGTAAAACCAAGTTGATAAACTTACTTTTCTGCAGCAGAGATTTAAATGACCTTCTGATGGGGTTCTGGAATATATTTCTCATAAGTCAAGAATAGGAACAAACTTGAGGAGAGTGTGGTCAACAAGGTAAAAAGTTTGTTCACTGTTGAATTATATAGACACTGTTAACTTTTAAATGTGTATTTTCCATCTGAGGGGCTGCTGTGGGGGATTTAAAATAGGACTATTCATTTTATTTAAAAAATGCATAAATTAAGTGAACAGCCCATTAGCAGGGCACCATCAGGATCACATGGCTAATTTAGATCAAGTTATATTATCTTGCTTGCCAGATTTGAATAAGAATTAAGAAATTACTATTCCAGAGCAGTGTTGGACATTGATCCCCATTTGCAGCAATATACTTCATAGTGACTACGTGGAACTGATGGCTCTTACAGGCTGGCACCTGAATCTGCATGATGCCACCATTAGGGGGTATTTGAGCTGGCAAGTGGTGGTTAATCAATTGTTCTGCCTACCTTTGATGAAGCTTTACACTTCAGAGACTGCCTGCTAGAATGGGAAGTCACAGCTAATGGAATAAAAAAATACACCGATGATGAAATGATCAGCAGATATGGAGCTTTGGGTTTTCTGTACTGTGTTGGGGTTAAGCTTACGCTTCTGGCTTCATTGAAGCAATAGTGTCTCTCATCTAGTCATTGTTAACTGTGTTTTGTCACCTGTGCCTTGAAACTATCTATTTTAAGCCAGGGCTTCATGACTATCAAGTTGTACAGCTTAGCTCAGGAACAAAGCCCCACTGAAGATTTAACTTGCCTCTGGGCCTGAAACTGCCTGATGCTGGAACTCTATCTAGTTTAAATAAAGAGGTAATTTTTATTCTCTAGAGCCTTATGCTGGCAAGGTGGCATTTTTTTTTAAATTTAGACAGTGATTTTAAACTTTGTGAGTCTCTAAAACAAAAAAAAATCCTGAAATAACTAATGTATATTTTGCCTTGTGAACTCTGATAAATGCCTTTCTATGCAGCCTAGAAATTAAAGATAAAACAAATGTAGATTTTATGTGTCATGTTTAATGCTACTCTGGAGGTTATTTTGCCTTGGCTTGTGTGTGTGTGTGTGTGTGTGTGTGTGTGTGTGTGTGTGTGTGTGTGTGTGTATTTGGCAGAAGTAGGGTTTGTATTCATGGCCCCATGCTTCATAGATGTGCTCTACCACTTAAGCCACATCTCCACCTGGTTTTGATTTTATTTTTTTTGTATAGAATCTTTAATTTATGACCTGTCCATGTGTGCATGCAGCAGTCCAGTAGTCGAACCCAAGGTCTGAGCCCTATCTCTGAGCTTTTTTGCTCAAGGTAGAGTTTTATCACCTGAGTTTCAGCTCCTCCTCTTGCTTTTTGGTGGTCACATGGAGAAAGAATCCCATGGCTTTCCTACCATGGCTGGCTGTGCACAGGGATCCTCGGATTTTAGGCTTCTGAGCTAGGATTACAACCATGTACCAACAGCTCTATTTACACATCTTTGATAGCAAGGAGGGCAGGTATGTTCTACCACATCCAGGGTTTTTGCTTTGTTTGTTTGTTTTGGTTGTGGGACTTGAACTCTGGGCCTAGGCGCTGTCCATGTGCTCTTCAACTCAAGGCTATCACCTACCCCTTGAGCCACAGTGCCATTTCCGGTTTTCTGGTGATTAATTGGAGATAAGATTCTCACAGACTTTCATGCCTGGGCTGGCTTTGGATGGAGATCCTCAGATCTCCTGAGAATCTAGGATTATAGGTGTGAGCCACAGGCACCGAGCATCACATCCTGCCTTTTTTATTGGATAAGGTTACTCTCTCATTGTGACCCAGGCTGGCCAAATCTACATTCATTCTATTTTTCACCTCTACAGTAGCTAGGATTATAGGCATGAGCCACTAAGCCAAGATGTGTTGCATGTTTTAACAACATGCATATCATACCTACTGTCTCATTAGTATGCTAATTATATTCAAATATAACTTGACATTTTTATTTCTTTGTAAACTGTTCTCAACTACTTTTGTGCTCATGCTTTAGGCTGAACAATTTAATTCCTTATTTTTAGATGGTTTTATTTTATTGTAAGGATGATGTTACAGTCACGTAAGTAAGGTAACGAGTACATTTTTGTCAAACATTGTTATCCCCTCACGCATTTTCTCCCACATTCCCCCCCCCCCAGCTTCCCTTCTCCCCTGCAGTTACAAAGTTCATTTCCAACATAATGTCTTGTGAGTATCACTGTTGTATTAGTTCACTCTTTGTCCTTTATTTCACCATTTTGTTATTCCACTTTCCTTCCCTAAGTCAGATAAACAAGACACAGAGTACCAAAATAAAAAAGTGACTACAGGAGATAAACCAAAGGGAGAAACAGAATAAGACAAAGAGGAAGAAAAAGAATAAGAAAAGAAGAAGAAGAAGAAGAAGAAGAGAAGGAGGAAGAGAAATAATTTCACACAATATATTGAAAACAAAAAACAAAACAAAAAACCCTGATCAGAATAGCTCAGTAGCTCATAGCTCAATAGCTAAGTAAAATGATGCTACTTGAAATGGACAATTTAATTCTTCTAATTTGTACTTTGTTCTTTGTTTTACTGAAAGGCAAATTCTTCTTTTTATTTATTCCAGCATGTGTGAGGTTGCTGGGTACCTTTTCCTTTCACCATTATTTCACTCATCAAGCCTTTGCTGTTCTCCTACTGGGAAAGACAGTTTTCTGGGCTGAAGTAGTTAATCTTGTCATTGTTTCCATTGAGAATCACCTAGGAGATTAGTAAAGCACACCTCTGGGTGTCTGTGAGGGTGTTTCCAGGATTAGCTAAGTGAGCAAGGCCAGCCCTGGAGGTGGGTAGGGTCCTCTCATAGAGGTTGGAGGTCTAGGAGGGAGGAAAGGAGAAAAAAGAGAGAGTTCATAGAGAGAGCATGTTTTCCTCTTTGCTTCCTAGGGGGCATGACTTATGCTGTTTTGCCAAGTCACTGCCTCCTGAGGGACGGGAAACCATGAGCCCTTCAAATTCCCTTCATATGATTCTTTCAGCTGTTCATCGATAGAAATGGGGGAATTCTTTAATACACAGGCTGGAATTCCTAGTCCTACCCAGAAAGTACTTGCATCCACTTCAAGAGCTTCTGATTAGGCAAAGCAGAGACAGCATTGGTATCTGACAAAATGTATATTTGCCTTCAAGGTCTATTGTCTTAGGAAGCAGAAAACAACAACAACATCAACTACATAAATAACCAAAACCAAAGAACACTTTGCTCAGTATCCCAGCTAGCTACTACCAGATAAATCAAAGTACTAACTGCTCAAAATCCATACGAGGCCAGGTAACTTGGAGATAACCTTAGGAAGATCATCCAGATCTCCTGACTCTGTTAGTGTCTAAAAGATGGTAACTATGATTTGAATGCCCATACTCTCATCATGAGATTGTGAGGACTGAACGAGGATTTGATAGCTGCTCATGTTCAGGGTAGCCCACAGAGTTTTATTTTGAGGTTAAGGCCATGATTTTCCTTTATGACTTTTTTTTAAACCCCTCTATAGCATACTCATCACATCCAGAAGACTCATCAGCACAGTTTTGGAACTCCATACTTTGAAAACATGACAACAGATGCTAATGTATGGGGCTATATAAGTCACTTAGCAGATGGTTCACTGCACTTCTTTCCGATTAGATTTCTGCAATAAATCCTCATTCCCCTTGAAACATTCGCTTAGATATGGCCATAACCTTTTACATTCCTTTTCTACATTTGTGTAGCACACATCTGGCTTCCTTAACATGACGACATTAGTCAGGGTTGAGTATTGTTTTCCTTTACCTATATAAGATATTTCTCCTGATTTTTTTTTTGTATGAGTGATGGGTAGAGCAACAGTGAGAAGTTACAGAAGGGAAGACAGTTGTGATAACAAGAATCCTAAATGGGGAATTATTTTCATTATTGATTTTATTTATCTTAAATATAGCTACAGCTTTCCATGAACTTCCAATTCTACTCTTTCCTCACTACTCTATTAGAAGACCATAAGGAGTTGAGTGGTGATTCATGGTCTGAGAAAATGTGGTTCACATCTCTAATATCTTTGGGAAAAAATGACTTTCCATTGTGGGTGATGCTTGCTAACTGTAATTAATTTCTTCCAATGAAAATGGAATACTTGAACACATAACAAGCTTTGCAATTGTTTCAAGGATAATGTGCTTTCTATAGTTTTTCTACATCTGGAGAATGTCTTGTTTAAATGAGAAAGTTATGAAATGTGTCAATGAAAATATGAGCTTGTGTAGGAACTCAGTAAGTAATTTTTAGCCAATATTTTCTTTGATGACATTTGTTCATGCCTAATGTACATAAAACTAGAAGCATTTGAACAGTGATAATTTACTTTTTTCATTTCTTTTCTTTTAGGATGGATTTTAAGGATTGTTTTTCCTTTCACTGCAGAACAACTCTGCTTTAATTAATTTTTTTTCTAAAGGGTCAAATGTTTTAAGGTAGGAAGGAAGTATATTAAAAGACAGTAATTCACTTATTGTGTCTAATAATAATAATAATACCCAAGTCATGCTTTTTATCTTTGTAAGATAGTTACAATATTCATTTTTGAATATTTATACTATAGATTAGCATTCTGATTTTCATTTGTTTATGAATTCATACTGCTTATCACTTATTGAATACTTTTATGTTTAGAGTTTTTCCTATTATATGATGATAAATCAGTAAGTCAAGTATCTCCTAAATTAAATAAAAAGATGAGTAAATGATGCAAGTATTATGAATGTCAATGTTAAAATTAAGAATATTATTCACAAGAGTCAAGAAAACCATAAATGAATTTGTTTAAAAAATTTTTAACTAAAACTGGATTTAGCTACTAATAATTTACTCAGTCTTAGTGATTACGACATGTCACTTCCTTTTCTGAGCATGATATTCCTTATTTGTTAGAAAAAATTATCCTCTGGGTTTTGTTTGCATCAATATTCAAAGCATCTTAGAAGATGCTTCCAAACTAGTTAATGCATATGAAAACATTTTTGCTTTTTAAAGCAGTTTGCTTTTATTTACTGTAGTTATAAATACATTGTTTGCTGATAGTCATTTCTCATTCAAGATTGATAGGTCATGAACTTCAAATTCACAAAATCCTATTTAATGAGGTTTTACTAGACTTGATTGGGGGCCAGTAAGCCCCCCCAGTGTTACCCAATGTTGTGTGAATTCTTTGGAAAGAAGGTAATAAGAGATGCAAGGGGCCTAAGTGGGAGAAGATTGCTGTGAGAGGAATTACCTCAACTTCAATGAAGTAAAAATGGACTGTAACTTTTATTGTTTAGAAAATTTCAAGACACTGCCTCTACTCACTCTCCACGGGTACGAGAAGACTAAAAAGAGAGAGAAAACAGCAAAATAGACACCCTGTTTTCACTCTGCTGTGTTTGCATTAATACGCCATCCTAGCAGCTGGTACCTTTTATAAACAGCTTTTTTTTAAGCCCAGTGTCCTTTTTTTCCCCCCTGAAGGGAAAAACAACCAGATTTTCACTTTTTTAAAAGCAGAGCAGCCTAGACGAGAATGAGCGTTGCTGTGGACTGTCTACTGGGGATGATCCGGCCAATGATCAGATACAGTCCGTACAATTGCGGAGAGAGATGAATTGCAGTGGAGGAAATTTGCAGTGTTTCATTTGTTCTTTTAGGAGGGAGTGCACTGCTCTCAAAACCATGTACCCAAAGGTTGAGCTTGAGTGGAGCCTCTGTAAACTCTTGAACTTCAAGTTATTTAAAGATAAAGACAGATGGCAAAACAGATTTTCCAAAGAATCACATAAATGGACTGAATTTCAGTGGCTGTGTACCTATTTGCCTTTGGAATTAAGCTTTGTGAAAATATCAAACCTATTGGTAAAATTCTAGTTTCTTTCGGGGCTCTGCTGACCTGGGTTCTGTTCTCTGACATCATTGCAACTTATCATCTAGTTTTTCAAAACTGCAGTCTATGTAGATACTGGTGGAGAGAGAGAGAGAGGGGGGAGGGAAGGTAGGAGGGAAGAGAGGAAGTTAAATTGGAAGAACTTAATAGTCATAGAACGAAGACTGAGATTTCAGGTCAGGTTGCATATATGACAATGGTCTCATGAGATTAGAATGAGGCTGAACACATATTGACACCACATGGACATTTCCTAGTATCACAATGTAGTGTGTTATTCAGCTCTTGTGGAGAGTCGGATGTACGCAAACCTACTGCACTATCAGTCATGTAAAAGAGCATGGTCCTACAATTATGTGCAACGCGTAATAGGTGATCATGACCATCAGTGGCTGGGCTACTGGTTTGTGTCTTTGCTCCACTGTGATCTTTTAAAAATTCTTATTTTAGACCCTGCTCTGATTGCCAAAACATGTGTACTATAGAACAATATTCTACATGAGGCAGAAGCTGCAGGCAACTTGGGTTTGCTGTGTCTCTAGATAACATTAGAAGACCAGGTCTAAGGACTGACCTTAGCCATCTATGTTTAAACACAAATGTAAGATGTTCACACAATGACAAAATCACCTAAGGACACGTTTCTCAGAACATGTCTCCACCATTAACGGGTCAGGGATCAGGAAGGAACTAGATATGAATCATGCATTCCAGGAGGTTCTATTTCCATAATGTCCAAAAGCAGACATACATAAACTGGGATATTAGAAGTGACTACAATGAGATAGAAATGGAGATTGGGAGGATGAGAGGAGAGTCTGAGGTCCTATGGGTGCTAATTGTTTTCTACATGGAATGGGGTAGTAGATACAAAGTCTGCTCATTGGGGATAATTCCCCAAGTTGTGCAGATATCATCAGTACTTTTCTGTACAATGTCTACTTAAAAGAAAAGATGTGAAAACCAACTGTACATCGTTTGAAGTGATAAAACTATAAAGGAGTGGGAGAAATTAGTGCCTCTAATATTGTATCCCTGACTACCTCTGTGAAAGGAGGAGGCTAAGCATGGAAGGGCACACAGTGAGTATGGCTGGGCACCTTGGCTCACACCTGCAATCCTAGCTACTTAGGAGGCTGCGATCTGAGGATCATGGTTCAAAGCCAGCCTGGGCACTGAAGAAGGTAGCCTTGAAATGAAGAGCTCAGGGCCAGTGCCCAGGCCCAGGGTTCAAGCCCCATGACCCATTGAAAAAAAATAAGATGTGTGTGTGTGTGTGTGTGTGTGTGTGTGTGTGTGTCTGTGTGTGTGTGTGTCCGTGTGTCTGTGTTCCTCACCCCTATCCACCCCCCAAGATCACAACCTCCTTATTTACAGCCTCTTGTGTAGCTGTTCAGGCACAGATGCACCTACATTGTTGATGAAGATAGGGAGAGGTGGTATTGCTAACTTTATGCCAAAGCTAGCCTTGAACCACAATCCTCTTTTTATCTGACTCTTGAGGTAATATTACAGGATTGGGCCAGCATGCCCAGCCTATTTTATATTTGTCTTTGAACTTGATACCTATGTGATTATGTTTAGTATTTTGTTTCAATACAGTCATTTCACAATGTAGAAAAAAGTTTCCCTGAATTTTGGGTCTGAGTATAAAGAAGTAAGCACAAACTACCCCATGCTTCCTACTGAATTCAGCTATAAAGCCTCAACAGAATTTATAAAGTCACCATTTAAGAAATCTGAAATAGAAATGATAAAAGACCAGAACTGGAAATTCCCTTCAACTGATAAATTTGCCACCACTGATCTTTGGGAGTTCCTGTGCTGATGTTCTTATGTGCGACCTCAGAAGCAATACAAGAGCTCAACCAGAAAATCCTCCACTTTACTTTGAGGAGAGCTCCCTCCCCAAGCCCCTCCTCTTTTGCTCCCCTCCATTTTCTTCCTCTTCCTGGTTCCCCACCTAAGCAGTTACTGGAATGCTTCTTCTGTGCTGCCCACAGATATCTGCAGGAGCCAAACTTTGTCACCATTAGTCAGAAGTCATCCAAGTGAGTGGAACCCATCCATGTCACTCTTTTTCTTTGATTCTGTTCTGTCTGACAATGACATGAGTTAAAAGTGCCTGTATAAAATAAATAATTAAAACCCCACTTTTATGGGTAGAAGGCTGAAAGGAATGTTTATAAAAATAGAAAATGTCAGGGCCAATTCAGTGAATTAAAACACTGGGACAATGAGCCAGTGTTCATAGGTGTTTATATTCCCCTAGGTACTCTAACCTGGGGTGAGGCTCTCATCCTAATTTAGCATATTTAATGTTCTTGGAATTAAATGAAAGTATACCATCACCTGTGTCAATCCTGGCCACTGGGTGGCACACACAGGAAAAATCCAAGTAGCAGTATGAAGTCTTTAAATACTGACCTAACACTAAAACCAGCCCATGTAGAACTTGTGGGTTGAAATTCCCAATTTGATTGCTAAAACAAAAATACTTTTTCCTTGGCTCATATTTGTAAAATGTAATATTTGAAATACCTAAGGTGCCACACAAAATTCCTTGACAGGAGAAATGGTAAGCAACCAATGGGTATCAGTGTTGGGAAGCTATAGCTGCTGGAATTAATGGTCATAGATTTGCTTTATATAGGCTATTATAAAAAATGATTCTCCGGGCCGGGAGTTTGGCCTAGTGGTAGAGTGCTTGCCTAGCATGCACGAAGACCTGGGTTGGATTCCTTGGTACCACATACGTAGCAAAAAGCCAGAAGTGGTGCTGTGGCTCAAGTGGTAGAGCCCTAGCCTTGAGAAAATCCAGGGACCATGCCCAGGCCCTGAGCCCAAGCCCAGGACTGGCAAAAAAAAAAAAAATGATACTCCTGGGGCCAGAAGTTTGGCCTAGTGAAGACCTGGATTCGATTCCTCGGCACTACATACATAGAAAAAAGCCAGAAGTAGTGCTGTGGCTCAAGTGGCAGAGTCCTAGCCTTGAGCAAATCCAGGGACAGTGCTCAGGCCCTGAGCTAAAGCCCAGGACTGGCAAAAAATGATACTCCAGAAGATAATAACAAATAATTCTGAAACTAATTTAGAAATGTTACAGCAAAGAAATAGGATGTACACTAAAAAACCAAATAGACATTGTAGAAGAATACAGTAACTAATAATAAATATTTCATTCTACTAACTCAAGAAGCTCAGTGAAAACTGGAAAGTATACACTCAAATAAGTCCACGTGCATGTATCATAGTCAAAATGCTATAATTGTTTTAAAGCTAGAGTTTTAGTAGCATGTCCTTTATAAGAATGATGATTAAAATGACTATGACCTACCAAAAAGGGGAGAGGGGGAAGAAGGTGGTCAAAAAAAAGACTAGTACAATAATCAAAATGGTGGCAAAAATTCTATAGAAAGAAAAATACTGCACAGAAGTATAGATGATCTAAAGACATTCTCAGGTGGGAAGAATAAAGAGGATTTATTGCTTGAATGGTAACTCAAAAAGACTTAACTAGGAGATTTCATCCAAAAAATGACTAAAGCAAGAAGGGCTGAGAGTGTGGCTCAAATAGTGGAATGCCTGCCTAACAAGCCTGAGACCCTGTGCTTAAATTTAAATCCCAGTACCATACACACCCCAAAATAGGATATATTTCAAATAGGATAGTCTCCAGAATTAAACCTAGCATAAAAATAAAATATGAGCTAAAGAAACAAATATTTCTAAACATATCTTGTTCCCTTCTTTAACTCTTCAAACTAGCTTTGACAATTGAAGACAAAAATTTTAACACTGAATGATAATGGTATCAGTAGGTGATTCACATAAGAACTACAACACACATGATGAAAGGAATGTTATCCATCAGGATACATTTTGCTCCTAAACTGATATATTGAATGGTAACTCTTCTGTACAGCGAACTTAAAGATAACAAAAATGTAATTTTTTCATATATTTTTATTGTAATTAATAGAAGGTTTACATTATATTCACCAGATAGAAGGTGCATTACTTCACAAACATTGATACCCTTTCTCATATCATGATCCCCATTTCCTTCCCCCTTTCTCCCCGCTCATCTTTCCCTATCCAATTTCAAATAACCAATTAAGCATATATGAAATATATCAGATAACAAGGTGAAATTTTGTAATGATATGAGATAACCAAGGGATAGCAAAAGAGATGAGAGATAACATGGTACCTTAAGGAAAACAATCACTCATTATATGGCTTTTGTTTCTATATCCTGGAGGTCTTTTCATTTAGCATCATACTATATGGCCTTATGTATCTAGTTCAAAAATATAATTTTTTTAAAAAGATGTTCAGAATGTTGAGAGGGATGACACTGATCAAGTGGCACTGTATTCATGAGTGGAAACTTACTTGTATAACTATTTAAAAATAATAGATTTTTTAAAAAGAGATATAAAGTAGAAAATTTCTAAGAAAAGCAGAACAAATGATAGATGAGCAAAATGAAGGGTGCAATGATAAAATCTTGCTAAAATTATTAAAATTAAGAGCAGAAAGTCAATAAGAAAAAAAGCAATAAAAACAAAGCTTTAAAAAATTAATCAGTAGATGAAGATGAATTTCTGCCCTGGACATATGTTTTTTTTTAAACTTCAAAACACTAACTGAATTGATGATCTTAATGTATAGATGAGTTGGCTGTGTGTAAATTTGGCCAAACTAATATTACTAAAGCAAAAGCGGAGTTCTTTTGGAAACTATTATAGATTAAATAATTTTATCTTCTCAATTAACTTCAGTGTGCTATCATCATTATGAAATTGTCACTAGTGATTGGCCCCCCTGTGCCTCAGTTTCTCTGTATGTATAATGTAATGAGCTGTGATTCTACTGCCATGAGTGTGCTTGCTCTACCCACTGTGTGCAGGTTTTGACCTTGAAGAACAGTACCACCATTGCAAACTTTATCATCTTATTTCTTAAAACCAGATACATCTTTGACTCATTTTATAATTTGAACTCTGATGAAGAGAATGACAGAAACTTGTAATTAAGGAAATTTTAAACTATGTTAGGTGAGAAAAAAATATCTATGGGGCAGGGAAAAAAAGAGAGATTACTTTGTCCAGATATATCTTTGACTTAGTTTATAATTTGAACTCTGATGAAGAAAATGACAGAAATGCATAATTAAAAAATGTTTCCCTAGGAAAGGTGAGAAAGAAAAAAGTATCTATGGGGCAGAGGAAAAAAGGAAAGTGAGATTACTTTGTGTGTCTTCTCCTTTAAAGTTTGAAATCAAAGAAGAAAAGGAAATTTAATCACAGACACCAAAGTTTGAATTCTTTTAGGAGGAAGCCATGTAAAGGAAGAAATTCAGACCTGCCTGAAGTCTAAAGATAGGGAGAAACAAGTCTTTCTATTCTGTTGGAAGACTGGTAGTAATGATTTCATATATCTATCTTTGCAAAGGATAAGCGGCTCTTCCTTGGGAAACAATGTGCTTTCTCCAAAAAATTATGTATTTGAATATTGATGAGGACATACATCTTTAAATAAGAGTGAGAACAGTCTGTAAAATATGTCACTGTATTTTTATCACTGGACAGTACCTATGCTACTCTATATGAATCCTTAATCTCATGACACTTATAACCATCCCCATTAGAATCTGTGCAATACATGCATAGTTTATATGGGGACTGTATAGTAACTACGTTTATTCTTAATATGCTTCGCAATATTATTTTTAATAAAGTAGTGGCTAAGATATTAGTTTTTAAACAACATGCTCACAACATTTGCATTTACCAAGCAAGAGCTAATGATGGCAGACTTTCTGTGCTAATGCAAGTAGCTGGCAGCTCTGAAGAGAAACAGAGGAATGTAAAATGTTAGGCTTGCTTTTGAAGATTTTCTTTAAACATTTCTTGTGCGTGTACACACACAGATATACAGACATACATGTGTGCTTACGCTTGTGCCGGTACTAGGTCTTTGACTTTAAAGTCTCATGCTCTTGTGTACGGTTTATGCTAATCTACTTGAGCTACACCTCTACTTACAGTAAACTGGTTAATTGAGGTAAGCATATCATGGACTTTTGTACTTGGGCTTTGCTTTGAACAGTTCTCAGATCTCAGCCTCCAGAAAAGCTAGGAATGAGACATGAGTCACTGACATCTGACTTGTTTAAACGTTGTTGATACAAAGTATAATACTCTGTCATATCTCTAATAGAGCAAAAAAATGTTGCCTAAAAGATATGTGAATATTGTCTACTGCAGGGACTTGGAATATAGAAAATGTAAAGAAGTGCTTATCTCTAACATCCCTAATTGATTTTCATGTAAGAATAGGTGTTACCAAATGATTGCCATGTTTTCCTGTCAGTTGGTTTATATTTTTAATGTGAAATGAAATTTTGAGTTATTCTAACTGTTAAATCAGATACATTGTATTTACACTTTCCTTGTCATCTAGTGGGGTTCTTTGACCCTTTTTAATTATAAAGTTTCAAAGGCAAAAAAATGATCAGAGGCCAGTGGGTACCAACATTCTGTGAAGCCAGGCAGGAAGCTGAGCTATGCTTGCCACTACTTCAAGCTCCATAAATGTGTTTCTGAAACCCTTAAGGTAAGACTTGGGTAAAAAGAAAATGGACCATTGTCAAGGATGGTTGATTTTTAAGGCTTAACTACCTGAGCAATGTTCATTGGAAATACCACAGGAGTCTCAATCAAAATGATCTAAGCTAAGCAAATGGCTACTTTGTCCTTCCCTTCCAAGGAAGTTCTGAGGGGCTTAAAAACCTGTAAGAGTGAAATTTCTTTCATTAAGTGTTTGTTATTCCTTTGGGAGAAAAAGTTTTGACCTACATGATTGTAAAAAAAAAATCAAGACTAATGAAAACCATCTTGTAAGAATTTTGCCTAATCAGAATCCAACTGATTTTTCATAATATAGATCTACCAAGAAAGATAAGATATGTGTTATTTACTTTGGGAATCAGATATTTCTGCTAGAAGAATGAAGTTCTCCTCGGGGAAGTCCCTGTGGCTCTGAGGGCTAGGATTCATTACGTGTATGGCCCCTCACCATGGGCTAACTCTGTAATGGCTATGGAATCTGGAAGTCCAAGTTCATAATTGGCTCAGCTGCTGTTCTTGGCTTATTCAGCTTTAGCAGGTTTCTGCATTCCAGACATGTCTATCCCTCCCAGAGAATTCTGGGTATTCTCCCAAGAGGCCAGCCCTCTAGCACTTGCTCCTTCCATGCACAGCATTTGATGTCATTTGCTTAAGTTGCTCCTATTACAAAACTTTAATACCCAGTCCCAGAGTGTGTCCAGATCATCATGATTATTCTCAGAGAAATATTTATGTGGTCCTTACTCGTCTTTTAACTCCTGCTGGAAATGAAATCTTCAGGAGAGATTTTTATATCACTTTTATTCTTTCACTTCCATAAATCATCTTCTTCCTCCTCCTCCTCCTCCTCCCCCTTCTTCTCTATAAATCAGAATTACCTCAGAAGTGTACAATTATCAGAAGGTAAAAATTAAGATCCTCAATTGATAACCTGAAACCATGAACAGACATTATCAAGCAATACTTATACCTGTTTTAAATATAATCTCCTCATAGATAATTCTATTAACAGAACTGGGGTTTGGTTGTTTCTTACTGACTTGTTGATATAGAGCCCAGATGTCTCTGAGGAAATTGTGATCAAAAGCTACAAAAGCAGATTGTAAATATGTCAGATACATGAGTAGGGATTGGGAATCTTGATTTGTCCTTTGATCTAATTTGAGTATGAGATCGGTACTTCGTGAAATTATTATCCTTAGAGACACCATTAACATTCTCACCCAACTAGTTTGCATGCCTATGTCTACGTGTGTATGTTGTATAATTATGATGTTATCCCATATCATTCCTCTTCAATCTTCATTTATCCCTAATGCTCTATAACTCATAGGGTCAGGAATGATGGAATGTCCCACATATTATTTAGTTAAATTAAAAAGAAATAAAAGGTTTCCTTAGAAAGTTGAAAGAAATCAGAGAAGCCTCATAGGACTCAAAAACAAGTATCACAAGAAAAGCTAGGAGAAGAAACTTGGAGAGTAGACACAATGTCTAAGCATCAGAGAAGATTGCAGCAATGAGCCCTCCACTCAGACTTAAAAGACAAATGAGGGGGCTGGAATGTAACTCAGTGGCAAAGCATTTTCCTAGCAAGTTCATGCCCTAGATTTGATCCCCAGAATCAAAAAAGAAAAACAAAGACAAGAAGGATAGACAAATGGACAACTAAACTGGAATGAGCCAGATGGAAGTAAGCTTGTAGGAATAAGGTATAACAAAGCCCATGTTGGTTATTTTTGTTTTTAACATAATAATGGCTATTTTGGATATAGGAGAATAGATAATAGTATCTATTTGGGATATAGGAGAAAAATAGGTAAAATATAGCAGAAAATGGAACAATGGCTTCACTAGACAGCTTGTATCACTGTCTGATTAATTTACCACTAGTATGGGATTTCCATCATGGTTCTAAGTCAGGGAATTTTGTAACTACTAAAAGACATATTGGGTGAGGAGGACATTTGTGTAGGCATAGCAACTTCTTAAGTGAAGACATTCTTAGACAAATATAAAAATTTCATTCACTCAAATTTTGTTTTATATCATTGTGACCTTAAGCGGGGGAAAGAAAATCAACACTTTACACAAATGTGCCCTCTCTTCTGTATTGTGGCATTCCCTGGTAAATATCAGTGGTATATATCAGCTAACAGACCTTGTTATAAAGGCATATCCTGAAGGACCAGGCTGATTGAGAAATTCCAGGCATTGGCCCATCTGTCTGTATATCAGCCTCTCCTATAAGTGTGGGCCAAGTGGCTGATTCAGAGTTCTAGCACCAGCATGTGACTGAGCCAATATATCAACTGTTGCCTGTTCTCTGCCCTTAACCTTGCTACACATAAGTGTTGTCTCGTACATGAAAATTTCCATTGGAAGCCACTCTACAAAGAGTCCCAGCTTAGGACTTGTATTGATTCTTCTGTGTAGTCAGTACAATGACTTGAATCTCAGCTTTGTCACTTAACAGATCACTGAATTTCCCTGGGCCTCAGTTTCCCCATTTGTAAGTAGGAAATGCTCATCAATACCGAGGTAATTTAGTGTGTGTGTGTGTGTGTGTGTGTGTGTGTGTGTGTGTGTGTGTGTGTGTATGTGTGTGTGTGCTGGTACAGGGGTTTGAACTCAGGCTCTGGGTGTTTTCTCTTTTTCTGCTGAAGGCTGCTACTCTAGTCTTGAGCTGAAGAGCTCAGGAACAGCACCCAGGCCCAGAATTCAAGCCCCATGACTGGAAAAACAAAAGAAAATAAACAAACAACAACAACAAAAATACCAGAATGTCAGACTTTTCTGCCGGGACTGACTTCAAACTGGATTCCTTAGATCTCAACCTCCTGAAGGCTGAGGGTTACAAGCACGAGTCACTGACAACTGAATAGCCAAGAGAATGCTTGAGAAAACTAAAGCACCACAAAGGCAGAGCTTTCTCCCATTTACTGAAAATGTTTTGATAAAATACCAAGTCTGCCCCTTCATGCCATTTAAGAACAAAACAAAAGCTAAAATACTTCATAGCTACATGTCCCTCGTGAAAGCACATGGCATCTTCATTCAGTTCGAGTGTACAGTACATTAGCTTTCCTGCCCATCTTTTTATTTCATCTTATAATCTGAAAGGGAGATTAACAAATATCTATTTTTTTCTGTTTGACTTGTAAGTAGAGAAACTAAAACTGAGAGCTTTGAAAATTGGGTCATAATGATGAGATTTTTTTCAGATATGGTGATACATTCCTAAAATCACATTACACAGGAGGATGAGGAGGGAGGATTATACATTGAGGCCAACTGGGTTAAATAGCAAGACTTCGTCTCCAGAATAAAAAAAAACCCCAACATTAGCAAATGGCAATGCAAAAGACTGGTACTTGGACTTTCCAACCGTCAGTCAAATCTGAAAATTCTTTGAGAAAATCTATATGCTTCGAACTAGGTATATTCATACCCTGAATGTGATAATTAATGCCCAGTAACTGAGTCTTCCTGGTGTTCAGAATGAAAGGATAGACTTAGGGATTTGGTTTTGTACAATATTTACATCTCCGTCCAACCTAATATTCAGGATGCCCTATGATTTAGCCATGATCCCCAGAGGTGATAAGCTATACTAGGGCTGCTCAATCCACTTTTTCTTTCTATACTTTTATATTGTGTGCACATTAAAAACCATTTTTAATGTTTATCTTTCCAGGTGGTACTGTGTAGGTGATATTAGTGCATTGTTGTTATGCGTCCAAAATTTAAACCTTCGGGCAATAGGAATGTTGAAGTAAAATTGACCCTGGACAGTTAATAAATTCTAAGCAGAGATGCATAAATCAGCAGAGGCTATTTTTTTTATAAAGTCCTTCTACCATGCTATCCACAGGATGGTTAAAGGAGACTAGGAAAGAAACATTTTAGAGAATTGTTTTCTATCATTCCAGAGAACAGAGGGAAGCATAGAGGAATGCCCAGCCCTGGTTAGCAGATTGTCATTTTTAGGTTTGATGTTCCAGGGTTTAATTGTCTTTCATGTGAACAATAGCAGACCCTCTCTGGTGTGCTATGCTAGCGTGATAAAAGGGGAACGTTCTTGCATAGCAATGCCTTTTTTTTATTATTAGCGTAAAAAATTAGCAAGCTGGAAGTCGTTAGAAGGAGTTCCATTGGCATTAATTGTAACACAGCCCTGAATTTGTTTGCAGACCAGTGCTGGAAGACAATAGCGGAGGGAAGAAAGAGCAATATTAATAGCCTTCTACTTATTGTATCATTTTAGTGGGCCTTAATAATGTGTCCACTGTCAACCAGAATTTATTTAAAAAAAAAAAGACAGAGTAATTGATGTATTGCAGTAAGTATGGATGAGGGCTCAACTTGATTAATGTATGAGTTGGCTTTTTAAGGCAGTTTTAAAAGGCTTCTTAACTGGGTCTTAAGAGACTGACGCGAGCCCATTGTAAACTACCTCTTTGCTGTTGGAAAACAGCCTGACAGCTGCTATCTCCTGTGGGGTTCTCTCCCCCCTCTCTCTCTTTCCCCCCATCTTCCTGATCAGAGAAAACTGAAGTAATATACTCCTTGTCAATAATTGCAGTGCTTAAAAATCTTATAAAGGGATTTGGACTCTTCTCTCTAGAGAGAACTTTCCAAAGGTTAAATTAGTTTTACTTGTGTGTGCTTCAAATATCATCACCTTCAGTAAGGAGTGCATTTGGATTTTTAAATAAGCTATTAGTTTGTGCATGCCTTGAAACTTCACCCCTTGTAACGTAAACAGTGTTGACATCAGAGATGAACTTGACCCAAAAGCATCTCTAAGGTCAAGGTGAGTTTCTTCATGGTCACCTACATCACTTTCTGTGAAAGGTGTAGATATGTGTGTGGGATTGCATGACTGCATGCACATGCATGTATGCACCTATGTATATAAATGTGCAGGTATGTGCATGTACATACATGCTAGAGTGTTTCTAGGTATCCATGTATATCGCAGTGTGCATATATACTTTTGCTCTGGGCATACACAGGCATTTGTGCATACATATAAACATGTGCATACACGTTGCAGACACAAGTGGGCACACATGTATCTGTACATTTGCACATGCACATGTGTGTCACATGCACACGTGTGCATGTGGGTGCAGGTATGGATGCGTGTGTGCATGTTCAAGGAAGCACTTAAACACAGGCCTGGGCAGATATTAAACAACTACTAATATCTAGGCAGAGAAAGTAAGGAGTAGGCTTCTCTGGAAAGGTTCCCTTAGGCCAATCTTTCAGATCCATGCATCCCCTTTTCCTTCTACTCTGTCACCATATATCAACTATGTGTCCATCATAAAAGTTTTTTTAATAGCTAACAAAACACCTTAATTATTATTCTAGAGGAGGGAGGGAAGAAGAAAGAGGAAAACCCGAAATACTTTGCCTCTTTAGATTCACAGGTATCAACTAGTGTCCTAGGAAGTAGCAATAGCTCACTCCTTTGGGCAGTAAAATAATAATGATAATGATAATAACAATAATGCTTAAACAATTCATCCATGAGGAAGCACCTCATTCATATTCATCATCACCGTCTAAACATGCATCAAGATAAAGTCCATAAAATGAATGACAGAAAGGTGAGTAGATGGAATGGGAAGAGAAACCGTGTGCACATCCCTTTACTCCACTGGATTCCAAGTCAGTGGCTGTGTGCCACTTATGCATCAGGAAATAGACTTTGCAGGGAGGCCTGCTCTCATGGCTCACAGAGGTTGAGCTTGTTTGGGTCAGGAAGCGACAGCCAATTGGCAAAGGAGTGCATATATGCCTCCATGAATCACAGATTCATGCCTCCCTGACAGAACTATCATATCATCTTGTTATCTAGTTCACCTAATTGCAGTTCCTATTTTAACTCTATTATTACTATTATTATTATTAGTAGTAGTAGTAGTAGTAGTACTAGTAGCAGTAGAAGTGGTAGAAGTAATTGTAGTAGTAGTATTTTGGTGGCGATGGGGGATTGAATTCAGGGCTTTGCAATTTTAGGCAAGCATTCTACCAATGAAGCCAATCCCCAATCCTTGTGCGCTTTTGTTTGTTTTGCAGGCAGAGTCCCCTGCTTTTGCCCTGCCCAGCCTCTGACTATGATCCTCCTGTGTCTTTCTCCCAAAGGAGCTGAGACTGCAGAACTGAACCATATCCTGCTCCAAACTTACCTTTTTAAAAAAAGTGTATCTAGTTTTCTTAATCTTTTAGACTTGCCTTTTCAAAACTGTGAGATGGGGGAAGGGATAGGCACAGATTTTCCTAAAACTTCAGTGTGGTCATTTATAGACAGTCCTTTACCCTGGTTTGACACCTAATGAGTACTCAAGGCAGCACTATAAGGACGTCACCAGCAACTCGAAACGAGTCAGGCAGGCCTCCTGTTTGTCCTTTCTAAAATGGCTTTACCCAGAACATGGACTTTATCACCTAACCTTGTTTATTATTTATAATTCAAGCCAGTTTTCATGGGAGTGTTTTCTGACTCAGAATATTGAGTCCTCATCTCAAATTATGTAAGTGACTTTGGGGGGAAAAAAGTTTCCCTATTTTCTTTTTTCTGTTGTTGTTGTTATTCATGGGGCTTGAACTCTGGGCCTGGGCATTGTCCCTGAGCTCTTCAGCTCAAGGCTACCTCCCTACCCCTGGAGCCACAGTCCCATTTCCCATTTTCTAGGGGTTAATTGGAAATAAGTGTCTTGAGCCCAGTTTAGAGCCCAGGCTGGCTTTGAATCTCAATCCTCAGATCTCACTCCCCAGAGTAGCTAGGATTACAGGCGTGAGCCACCTTGCCTGGCTTAGTTTCTGTATTTTCCTTAGGATAATAATACATTCCCAGAAATTATAAAACTCATTCTCATAGTGACCCAAAGAATTTACAGACTAACCCAAAAGACTCTCTAGCAGGAGCTTGGTGTTGGGCTACAGGTTACTTCAGAGGACAGATACTTCCAGAATGCTGAGGCAAGTGCCTGGTCATTTCTAAAAGCCATCAACCAAGAACTATCACATGGCCATAAATCTGTCTCATGGGTTCCATAAAGAATTTCCATTTCCACTACATGCTTTCTTCCTGCTTCTCCAGCCCTGGGAGATGAAAGTAGAAAAGGACAAAATACTCTCAGGCTGGGAGGCAGTTGAAATTGTATTTACAACAACATTTATTGGTTTTCCCATTTGTGCCCATGTTGTATATACATCTGGTATCTACAAGGTATTTATTAGTGGACCCAAGATGTGAGAAGATGGATAAGACAAGTCCCTGATATTCAAGATTACAGTCTACTGAGGAAGACACATAGGGAGATGTAGTCGAAGTTCCAGCAGCAAACTGAATCCCTCTGCTTCTTCATAGGAACAATTGATAGAATCATATATGGCTATTCTGCATGTCAGGTTTTGAATAACATTGCAGATTTACCAGAAGGCATGCATGTTTTAGAAGGTATCAACAACACTTTAAAACCATAGACAGATATATATATATATATATATATATAGTATATATGTGTGTGTGTGTGTGTGTGTGTGTGTTTTATTTATCTTTACCAAGGATGAGAAGAGGAGTTGAGCCTTTTCATAAAGAACTTATCAAAGCAGGGCACCAGTGGATTATGCCTATTAGCCCAGATACTCAGGAAGCTGATATCTAAGGATCATAGTTCAAAGTCAGCCTGGACAGGAAAGTCCTTAAGACTCGTATTTATAATTAATCACCAAGAAATTAAAATAAAAAACCTGAAGTGGAGCTGTAGTTCAAGTGGTAGAGTGTTAGCCTTGAGCAAGAAAACTCCAGACAGTGCCCAGTCTCTGAGTTCATGCCCCAGGATTGGCATCAAAAAAATTACAATAGAAGGGCCGGGAGCTCGGCCTAGTGGTTGAATGCTCACCTAGCATGCAGAAAGCCCAGGGTTCAATTCCTCAGTACCATATACACAGAGAAAGCTAGAAGTGGTTCTGTGGCTCAAGGTTAGAGTGCTAGCCTTGAGAAAGCTCAAGGTCAGAGCCCAGGCCCTGAGTTCAAACCCCGCATCTGTCCAAAAAAATCACAATAAAGTGTTTGAAAAAAGAGGAAGGCTGGAATAATAATAATAATAAAAAAAACTAAAGCAACTATTTGAAGCAGCTCCAGTGTGGAATTCTTCTTTAGGAACACAGGGGATGAGTAATGACATTATGTAGGACTAACCAGTTTAGGTAATGTTTGAAGAGAAGTGAAATATGATTAGTAAACAGGTTGAGAATGAAGGACAAAGGAAGGCCAGTTAGTGTGCACAGACAGAGGAATATTTAGAGATTGGGGACTATATAAATAAAGAAAAAAAGGTATAAGAAAGTAAAAAAAATGGAGGAGGTAGAGTGGAAGTGTAGAAGAAACCAAGTATGATTGCTATCAAGATCAAAGTAAAAAGGATCTCAACTGTTACTTTGACTGTATTGTATAGGAATATTCTTGAAGTTGGATGTAACATGATCCATACCAGATATTTGGAAGCCATGGCAGCAGGTCAGGTGTGGGTTGATAAAGTTTGTTGAGCTTGCTTTGAAAATTAAATCTATATTTGGATTACCTGTACTTCACTTTGCCAAGTACAAGTTAGCCTGTACACAGGTTTCCATAAAACAAGCCTGGCTATTTTTTTACCTTCTGTTCTTTAGTATTAACCTTGTATCAATATGGATGTATATATTTATGCTATGGATTTAGGTGTAGTGTGCTATCAAGTCCATGAAATTCCTATCTCCAATAAACTAATCAGAAACAAAACAAAACAAAAAACAAGTGGAGCTGTAGCTCAAGTAATGCTAACCTTGAGCAAAGATACCCAAGTTCAGTGCATAGGCCCTGAGTGCAAGCCCTAGGACCAGCACATGTACACACACACACACACACACACACACACACACACACACACACACACACACACACACCAAAATCTTAGGGAGATATATGGAGTAAGTGGGTAGTGCCTGGTGTATGTCAACCTCTGATATTTAAGAAAGCGAGTGGGACTCAGGTCAGAATGACTCCAATGAGGACAAAAGGAATATAGCAATTACTGATCTAAAAAGCACCCATGTGAGAAATAGGGAAGCATCTCTGAAGCTAAATTTTCTGACTTGGAATTTAATTCTCAAAATTTAAGGGCTTCCATTTTTAAAGAAACAGCTTATTCAACTAAGTCACTCATTGCTATGCTCAACAACATGACGTTTGGTTTTCTTTGATATCTCATGTGCCAAATTTTATAACAAATTCAGTGAAATTTATCAAGTTACCTAATTACCTCAAGTCTTCCTAAAGCAAGCTCATTGAAGAAAATAACAAAAAAAAAATTCTGTTCTTTCAGGAGTTTACAGTCTTGGTTTAAAAATGACTATAGGATTTGTTAAGTTACAATACTACCTAATAATAAAGTATGAGATACATGAGTTACTTGTGGCAATTGTCTCAGAGCTCTCTGATCATACTTGTATCTTTAGCTGCTAATCTTGTGTGCTATGGTTTCTCCTTCAAGGAATTTCCCATATGATATCCAGCCTGCTGTTGTGCTCCTTGTCTTGCTTGACTAGCATTTGCTATTTATTGGTGCCTGGGTAAGGCTAGCTGTTTGTATCAGTTGTATCAAAGGAGATGCCAACATTTGCCTCTAATCTCTTTAAAGATGGTCCTCATGAATTTACAAGGAGTGAAAAGCTTTTAGTAAAGAGTAGGCACTCAGAAATGTCCTTATTCCTTCTTTACAAAAAAAATTATCTTTATTACTTTTTATTTCATTTACTTTTGTGCTGGTGGTGGGGAATGAACTCTGAGCCCCGATGCTATCCCTGAGAATTTTGCTCTACCAGTTGAGCCACAGCTCCACTTTCAGCTTCTTGGTAGTTAATTGAAGATAAGAGTCTCTTCTTGCCTAGGTTGATTTCAAATCTCAAGCTTCAAATCTCAGCCTCCTGAATAGCTAGGATTATAGCCCCCTGGTGTCTGGCTCTTGAAAATGTTTGATTAACATATATTAATAGTATAAAACCATGCCTTTTATTCTGACGTTTTCATGCAAGTACATGCTTTATTTTGATATTCACCACCTCAGTAACCTCTCTTGTTCCTTCTCCTGTGGTCCTTTACTCTTTTCTACTTTCATTTTGAAGATGAGCAGGAGAAAATGTGATGCTTGTCTTTCTAAGTTTGTCTTACTTTAATTACCAAAGCAATATATTCTTAACATTAAGAATGTTCTACTATGTTCTAGTACTTGGGAGTCTGAAGAGCAGAGATCCACTTAAGCCCAGCAAGCTGAGGCCCGCCTGGGCAATATAGACCCTCTTCTCATAGGAAAGTCCTAAAGGATTTGTGAATTAGCATTTTATTCTGGAGAATGGGTAACTTTTAGTTGGCATTTACTAGGCAACATGTTAGTATGAAACACGGAGGTTAAAAATCAAACACAGAGCTTCCATTTAACACACATTTTCACAATTCATTTCATTTAATCAGAAAAAAAACAATTCAAAACAATGGATTTAAATAAAATGTCTCTTTGGATGATGTTATGTAGCTGCTTCAAATTTTAAATTGTGTATGTATTTCTGTTTTGAGGTCTCTATAATATATTTTGCTCATTGTTGAGCTGACAAAGTGTTTCATAAAATTGGTTAAAAATGGAGTAATTTTTGTCTTATTTAAGGTTTCAGAATCAGTTTATTAGACTTTGCAGAGTCCCTGCTTATTCAGAAGGAAAATTGGAAAGTGCAATTAGAAATATTTATAATAAATCATGCACCAAAACAAGAAATCTCATGAAATTCTTGCTGCTGAAGATAACCTAGCACAAATGAATTAAAGTATGTCCTATTTTTAACCTGGAGCGAAGCTGGGAATACTGGAATATAGATGGCTTTTGTTTGGCTGCTGATTTTGTCCACTACATTGAAGGAATTCCAGTTCTCATAGGAAGACACTGAAATATGAATGGAGGTAGTTTGACATTTCCCAATGTTTGAAGAATTCCGGGGGACTTTTTATTTCCTTATTAATCCATTTCCTAAACAATCAGTATCAAAGCAAGTGTTTAAAGCTGATTATTCTTGTTAGCCAATGTTGGAATGAGGCAAAAAAAGAATCCTTTTGATCTCTTGCTAGGAAACTCTGCTTTGCAGATAATACCTAACAAGAGTGGTTCTGTTCCTTTGCTTTCACATTGTGTAGGAACTGGTGGAATTTGAGTTCAGTGAAAGATAAATAAATAAATAAAAGTCTTACATAGGCTTTTTGAATGCAAACCTTTAAATATGGAAAGATAATGATTTGTATAGCATTGCTGTATAATGCATTTCTTGTCTTTGGTTGAGTTCATGTGACGAATTCCAGTTGATAAGCCCTTCTCTCTGGAGTCAGTTGTCTGGCTAGTTATTAAGATTAAGATAAGTCCTAAGAGGCAAAGATATAGTGTATTGTACTACCTTTACAGGATTGGGGCACCTAGGATTTTGAGTGTAAACAAGGAACCAGTTCACCCTGACCCCTCTTTTGGACCTGAGACGAACACTAAATATTGGTGAAGTATGATTAAATATTATGTTTTGCACAGAAAGGAGTTTTAATGATTAAATAAAGTCCCATTATGTATACATGTACTAAGGTTTTAGAAAAGGCATTTACTTTTTAGAAAAGGATCTTTTTTTCCTTTCCTTTCTTCTTTCTTTCCTTTCTTTCTCTCTTTCTCTTTCTTTCTTTCTTTCTTTCTTTCTTTCTTTCTTTCTTTCTTTCTTTCTTTCTTTCTTTTTCTTTCTTGACATTGGTATTCAAGAATAGAAAGGTAAACTAATGGGTCCTAAGACTTGATATCAGAAAGGCGGGTTTCTATCCTCACGAAATTTTCCAAGAAAGAGAAAAAATATATATAATATGTTAGTTAAGTGCAACTAAGACACTTTAAGATGAAGGATATAAATGAGTCAAAAATATATTTCTAATTCATATTCAAAGCTAATGTTGCCTATTAAATGCTTCCCAGTCATTTTTCAGGGAGGGGAAAACATGTCTGTACTGTGCTCTAAAGCTGATGGAATGCTCCAGGGCCACACCAAACAGAGACAAATATTTTCTGGAGTTCAGTCAATGATTCACACTAAATATAGTAAATATGAGCTTTGTGGCAAATTGGTTGGCTGCATTTGCATCCCTGCAAAGTTTAACTGTCTCAGAGATGGTGGGAGGAGTGATAGAGAGTGGTAATTTAGCAAACGTTCCCCAGCAACACGCTGCGCAGTGGAGAGCACTGGCTAGCTATTAATTTTTGTTAATGAATTTAAAACTAGATGTATGGAAATGGTCGTATGAAATGTATACACTGCTAAACAGTTAACTAGTCCTTAGGGCTTACGTTTAATTATCTATGTGTAAATCATTTTGAGCAGGGCGACCCTAATGAGTCAAAAAAAAAAAGGGAAATCAAATAACTCATATCTAGCTTTGTAATGACTATGGAACCCAAATTCATAAAAGTGAATGTGTTCTCGTTTGTAGATGGCTGGGTTGTCCTGCTGTTCATCCATGCTAGATCACTTGCTCTCATGTGTCGTGGCCACATACGTGTGTACTTTTAGGTGTTTTCTTTGCATTGGGGTCGACGTTCTAGGGTTCTCTCAGTTGCCTGTTGTGGCGACAGAGCACTGTGGGAAGATTCAGTTTTTTTGAGAGCTGGTCACTTGCTAATGTTATCATTTTTTTTTCTGCTCAAGGTCTCAATCTTTATTTTTGCACAGCAGAATATATATGTTTAGCAGAAAGGTGATCGATGCAAGCAGGTTGCCTAGTGATAATGGTATCGTTTTTTAGGTAGAAAACAGGAATATTAAAGCGTTGTAGAATGCTCAGGACATTCTCTAGCCACAAAATCTGTCCCTACAAATGTTAACGATGCTAAGGTTGCAAAGTGCTACCCTAGGCAAATACCTGAGAACAACATTTACTTCTAATATAATTTTTTAATACAAACTAGACACCCATGACGCATACCTGTAATCATAGTGACTCAGGAGTCTGAGATCTGAGGATTATAATTCAAATCAGCCCAGACAGAAAAGTTCATAAGACTCTTATTTCCAACTGACCACCAAAATACTGAAGGGGAGCCAAGACTCAGAGGATAAAAGCACTAGTCTTGAGCAAAAAGACTGAGGAAGAATGCCCAGGCTCTGGATGATAGACCCATACAGGCAAACAACACAGAAAGAATAAGAATAATGAAAACTATTCCATCTACCACTTGAGATCCTGGGCTAAAGTTATTCATGGGATTCATTCAAGCCCCATCTTCTTTGATTGGGTGTAGAATATGAGATGTATTTGTTTCCCTAAGAAGAAAACATGACAAAATGAAAAGAAATACTCACAGAAGTTAAAATTTCTCCCTGTGGCTTCTATTCCAGTGAAATAAATCATGGCACATCTTGAACTTACTTGAGAATGTGTACGGATTCTTTTTCTGCTGAGACGAAAGATAAATAGAAAATGGACTCCTCCCTATATAGTTCAGTAAATCTAAAATTAGACTATGATAGCATGTGAGAGCAGACTCACAGTGAATATATAACATATGACTTAAAACCATTAGATATTTAAAAAACATGTATTTCCATATATACTTTAGACTTTTTTTTTGCCAGTCTTGGGGCTTGAACTCAGGGCCTGGGCACTGTCCTTGGACAAGTTTTGCTCAAGGCTAGTGCTCTGCCACTGAACCACAGCACCACTTCTGGCTTTTTCTGTGTATGTGGTACCAAGGAATCAAACCTAGGGCTTTGTGCTGCTAGGTGAGCACTCTCGGCCCTACTTAATAGTGTTTTGCTCTGGTAATAGAAATTATACATCGCCTTGATATAGTGTAAGGATTGCTTTTACCCTATCTTTATGTCCTGAACAGACATGATTAACTTCCCTCTTGTCTTACTTTAAGATCATCTCTTTTGCTATCCCTTGGTTATCTCATATTGTTACAGTATCTCACTTTGTTACCTGATATGTGGGATATATTTGTATTTGGTTATTTGAAATTGGATAGGGAAGGGGGGAAAACAAGATGAGGGGTGGGGGTCTGGGGGAGGGAAATGGGGACCAAGACATGTGAAAGGGTATCAATGTATGGGAATTAATGCACCTTCTATCTGGCAAATATCATGTAACCCTTCTATTAATTACAATAAAAATATATGAAAAAAAGATAAAAAGCGATCAACACTTCCTGCCGGTTACCATAGCACCACCTACCTGGCAGAAATAGAGAGTTATCAAAGCCTGGCTAAGGATTCAAGAAATTGGTCTGTTTTTGGTCTGTTGGCTGCATGGTGGCTACCATTTCCTCTGTAACCTTTATCCAAAATGGTCCAAAAAGTCAATCTCAGAATCAGTGGCTCATGCCTACCATCCTAGCTACGAAGGAGGCTAAAACCCAAAGGATTACAGCTAATTCAAAGCCAGCCCAGGCAGAAAAGTTTACAGGACTCCATTCCCCAAATACTAATACAAAAAGCAGGCCTGGAGACATGGCTTAAGTGGTTGAACACCAGCCAAGAAAGATTGAAGCCCTGAGTACCAGGAAAAAGAAGTCTATCTCTGAGGGTATACACAAAACACAATGAAGCAGAAGACTAGTTAACGTGGACCTCAGTGTCTCTCTCCTTTGAGGAAAGTTATTCACATGGGGACTTCTCTGGAGCACTAAATGAATGGTTTTGTGACCATTGGTGGTTATTTAGAAATCTGTTATGAGTATCCACTTCCTTTTAGTAGTTCCACTTGTAGTAATTCCATTGTAGTAATAACACTTGCACCCTGTGCAAGTAATCAACCATGGATGGATGTCTTGACCAAACATCTTCCTACTCCTGTAGTTGAGAACAAAATTTACTGAAATATAGTCCTAGACATGTTTTTGTGCCATTTACTTTATGTACTGACTTTGAAACTGAGATGATGAGGAAAGTTTGTCAATCCCTCCAAAGACACTGTTTTCCTATTCATATGTCAAAAAATTTGCACAATTTATTACTTGTTATAGAGTGTGGTTAACTACATGAGGAGGTAGAAGTGTAAGGATTATGGTTTGAAGCCAACCTGGGCAAAAATAAAGAGAAAGAGAAAGAAAAGGAAGACCGTACTCCAAAAACAGGGTGGGCATGTTGGTACATGCCTGAAATCTTATCTACACAATTGGTAGATATAGGAAGATTATAGCCTCAGGCTGGACCAGGGGAAAAGATAAAACCATATCTGAAAAATAAATAAATCAAAAAGAACCTGGGTTATGGCTCAGGTATTAGAATGCTATGCTAAGAGGTATGTAGCCCTTAATTTAACCAATACTGCTGCCAAAAACAAAAGGAAACACAAAAGAGAAAGATAAGGCAATAAAGTACATACAGAGTAAGATATGAATCAAATAAAAAGGTCCAAATAGAAAGCAACTATAAAGAAGTGCAAATTAGTTATGTAGAGATTTTAGGATTACAAATCATTTATTTTTTTCTTCTTTTTACCTGTTATCAATACAGTGGATGCACTGTATTTTTGAAAAAAAATATTTCTTCTACTATCATGCATCGTGAGACATTATATAGTTATTTAAAAAGAAGCAAAAGCCCTTGGCTCTTCTGCTCATGGTATCCCCTGGGGTACAGCATAGTTTTCGTCCTTTGTTCAGAGGGGAATAGAGATGACTCAGATGGAGGACACACTACTGCATTTTTAGGAGATGGGTCATGTTTTTGTCTTGTGGCAGCTGTTGCTTTATAAGCTGGGTGTTGATCATGTTTGCATCTCCAGTCTCTACGAGAGATGCTGTGGTGTCTGAATTTGAATGTTTGGGCAAAAGGACAAAGATGAGTCAGAACGTTCCAGAGTAGGAGTGTTTTTCAGAGGAAGGGAAAACTGAGTCAGTTGTCACCATGGAGGCCACTGGATGCTGTTTCAGAGTGGAATCAGAGGACCAATACAGCTCATAAAGGAGGAACAAACATAATACAGGAGAGGTGGGGAGCAGTTGAACACCCCCTCTTTCCTCTTTCCAGAGCTAGCTTTGGTCTCAGTCAGTTCTTTGTCTCCCTACCAAAGCTGATGATAAATATAGTCACTGGCCTTGTTTTCCCACAGGATATGCCATGCAAATATTCTCTTCATATTATTTAGATTCTTTACTGTGCTCCTGATAAAACCATATGAAAAAAAATAGGTGTCTCCTTCTGAATCTCATCTCTTTTTCTACCTCAATTGAATTAGACCCATTCACACATAACAGATCCATGGTTCCCTTGTTGTCTGCCAAGTGTTCTGAGCATCCGATTAACCAAAAGGAGCAAAAGGAGAAACCATTCTTTGGTCCTCTGGACTTCCAGTACCTAAGAAACATAGGTACACATGCTACACATGCATGCGTACGTATGTATGTGTTTTAGATACTGCTCAAGTACAGGAAAACACCAACACAAAGTGGGAGTGAAGTGGGAGAGAGATGGAAGTGCCATTTTAGATATGACTCATCGAGGGACCTCTGTAAAACATCTATTTGCTCATGACTGTAATCCTAGCTACTCAGGAGGCTGAGATCTGAGAACTGTGGTTCAAATCCAGGTTCAAAGCCAGGCCAGGAAGAAATATCTCTGAGATTCTTAAATTGGATAAACTACTCAAAAGCTGAAAGTGGTACTGTGACTTAAGTGGAGAGCATTAGCCTTGAGCATAAAGAGGCACAGAGACACTGTCCAGGCCCTGAATTTGAGCCTCACAACTGATAAAAAAAGTTAATAAATAAACTAATTAAAAAATCAAATATTCCACTGAGACTGAAACAATGAGGCAGAATTCGGTCCAATTCAATTAAACAAATACTTTCGTTGTAGAGGTGCTGTTGTATGTCACTTGAATTGTGGTATATGAAACAAAATCCCTGCTTGTAGGGAGTCATCATCAGTTTTTTTTCCAGGGTAATGCATAGAGGGGTTACAGCTACATTTGTCAGGTAGTAAGTGCATTACTTCTCGCATATTGATTCCCCTTCTCATGTTTTTGTCTCCATTTCCCTCTCCCCACCCCCTCCCAACCATCTTGTTTTTCCCCCTTCCCTTTCCTATTTTAAATAAACAAATAAATGTATATACAATATACCAGGTAACAAAGTCAGATAGAGTAACGATATGAGATTAACCATAAGGGCAAATAAAGAGAAGAGAAATAACATTAAGAACATTAATGAAGAACATTAAGAACAATAATCACACAAGATAAAGCTCTTGTTTCCATATTCTAAAGTTCATTTCATTTAGTTTCATCCTATATGACCTTATTTTATCATCATAAGAGTGAGAGAGAGGCATATATTACTAATTGCATAATTGCAAGTGCATGCATGCACACACACACACACACACACACAAGTGCTGAAGCAACATAAGAGAGTACATGACTCGAGTAGAATAGAATCAATGAGTGTTATTTATAGCAGAATCAGGAATATTTCCACCAATTTGTATTCCAGTGAAAGTCTTAAGTGAAGGGTGTGTAGTTTCAGAGCAGAGTGTCTCGATGCTCCAAAGGAGTCCTGGGTTCAGGCTTTGAGGTCATAGGTGTTTAGAGTATGATTAGCAGAGCCGAGCCTGGCAGGGTGTGGAAGATCTTCTAGACTAGATTGAAGGGCTTAGAGTTATCCACTGTTATCCACTGGTCTTGGGAAGGTTTTGGGCATGGGGGTAAGGAAGCTATGTGATTTCCTGTTAATGGAAAAGGTGGAAAGAAGTTAAAATGACTAAACCTAGAGTTTCAAATGTCCAGTCTCTACCCATCTGTTCACTCCTTTCCTACCCAGAACTTTGACTTGAACTGACCTCAGAAGGAATGAGATTTAGGGGGATCTGTTTTGCTAATTCCCTAACCTTGTAATAAATTTTAAGTACTAAATTCTATGTTCATGAAGAGATTCATCTTAACAAGGTTAAGGAGAAAGGAGAAGCATAGGGATTCTTCTCTCCCTCCCGTTCTCGCCAGGTCTCCTTAGTTTTATTAGGAAAAGACTTGTATTTTCATCGTCTAAGTGTGGCATATTAAGATAACAAGCTCACAGGAGAATGCACCCAAACAGTTCATGAGGTAAAATCAGGATAATACTTGGATTTCTGTGGGCTGTAATTAAAGTTATCTGGATTCAAAAAAGAGAGCTATTTCATTTCAGATTTATGTTCCAAAGGAACAAAAAAGAGAGAGAGAATAGGAAAGTGAAATACAGCAGAAAGAACTCTTAATTCCAATGTATTCACCTCACCCATCAGAAGAAATGGCATTAATTCAGGTACCCAATTACAGTAATGTGGTTCAGAGCACCTCAATAGGTGTTTCAGTCTCAAGCCAGGACTAACATTTGTAATCCTTTAAATGCACTTAAGAAATTGATGTTACAGCCCCACAATCTGTTAGGGGCCTTGCTTGCCCGATGGTTGCAAAGTATCCCACCATTAATTGGATCATCAGAATGTGATCCGTGTCCTGGACCCAGGATTATGGAAGACTGCTTCTGCTCTGATGTGTTGAACCAGAAGCCCCCTTTGTGAGAGATTTTGACCCTTAATGTAGATAAGTGGTATCTTTCATCAATCTCAGCCTGCATTAAAAAAGGCGAAATGTCGATTTAGTGAGGGGCATTTAACGTAATTCAACATCTTTTAATTTAATACCTTGGAAAAGTTAGTCTGTCTGACCTACCTAATACTTCTGCTGATGGAATATTTTGTAAAGCTCTGTTGAGAAAAGGTGGTCTTCCGTTTGTTAATAATACACAGGTTTGAAACTCCTTGCTTGCCATGTATGGTTGGATGATACAATACACACACACACACACACACACACACACACACACTCCTCACCAAAATCTCAAATAAAGTGTAACAAAGAAATTTAGTTTCTTAATAGCTCCCTTTGTTGTTATGATATTATAAAGATGCATATAAACTGAAGAAAAAAATTGTGTTTTTGTGGTTTATGCATGCAATGAACATTGCTAAGAGGCTAAAATAAGGAGGATTATGGTTTGAGGCCAGACATGAAAAAACAGTTTGTGAGACCCCTTTTCAATCAATAAAGATGGTCATGGTTGCATGCTCATGTCTTCCCAGCTACATGCAAATAATAAACAGGAGGATCTCTGACTTGAGCTAGGCTACCTTGAGCATAAATGACTCTACTTGAAAAATACTTAACACAAAAATGGCTGGAGGCATGGGGCAAGTGGTAGAGGACCTGACTAACAATTGCAAGGCCCTAATTTCAAATCTCAGTACTATCCAAAATATACTTATAAAAACTTGCTTTCAGTGGTTCATGTCTATAACCTTAGCTACTCAGAAAGCTGAAATCTAAGGAACATGATTGAAAGCAGCCCAGGCAATAAATTCTTATCTCCAAGCAACCACAAAAAAGCCAGAAATTGAGGTGTGGCTGCAGTGGTAGAATACTAGCCTTGAGCAAAATAAGCTCAAGGATAGCTCCAAGACACTTAGTGCAAATCTCAGAATCAGCACATGCACATACATACACAATACAAATAATAAAATAATAATAATAATAATAATAATAATAATCTGCTTTGTTAGTCTGTTATTCTTAAGAGTTTGGGCTATGGAGAATTTGAGTGTCCTGTTTCACTGCGTAGCCACTGAACTTTAGTTAGAAAGGATAGTTTTACTTTCTTTAAAAGAATACAGAACTAATTCAGTGTTTTCTTTTCCACATTTATTTTTTTGGCAGTGTGGAGGATCAAGCCTGGAGCACTATATATGCTAGGTAAATAACTCTATCTCTGAGATGCACCTCTGACTCTAATTTTCAATGGCTCATATTTTAGAAGGGATGTGGGTCTCGATTCCAGGCCAGTGGGAGTTTGTAGAATCCTGCCAGCTGAAGAAACATCCTAGCCCTTGTACATTTCAGGTTACATGCAGCACAGCAGGTAATAGAAGAGCCTTTAGTGATCAACTATTTCCTCACAGATTAGTGATATAAATGCACACAGCATCTCTGATTCTTGGATGAATAGTGTTGCTTGTCTACCAATCTAACACTACATTCTTCCCGTGCAAACCATAACCCGGGGCTGCCCTAACCATGTGGCACATACTAATTAATGAGAGTTCTCAGGATGGAGTGGTCTTTGCTACATCTCCAGGTGAAGTCCATGTGCCTCTTACCTTAAAGGACACCATGGGTTGGACAGAGGAGGGAGGTATGTGATTGAATTACCCAATACAAACTTCTGATCCTTTGAAGACAAATGGAGCCTCACCCAGACTTGCTGCAGCAAGCATCCTGTGTCCCATTTCCGATAGCTTATAGCTGAGATGCCAGCTGGCCCTTCTTCCCTAATGGGGTCCCTTGGGGTGAGGGACACACACACACACACACACACACACACACACACACACACACACACAGAGCTGGATGGAAAAGAGAAGAGATGCTGACAGCCTGTATGGGACTCTCTTGTGAGCACTGTCTTTCTGAACTATGACCCCAGGCCTCTCTTTAACGGCACTAGGCAGTTATAAATTCACCTCTAAACAGAAATGGGAAATGAAGAACATTACCAAGAACTCAGCACAGATAACTCAGTGTAAATAACCTAAGCAAAACCACCCTGCACCAAACACTGCACCCTGCATCTTTGGTTTTTGGCAGTGTCAGTCTTTCTTGCCAGTGTGAATGTTGGAGAGGCCTATCATCTGGCCTTACTTTGTCCAATTTGGCCATAGACCTCTAAATAAATTTAATGTAATTTTATGCCTTAAAATGGCCAAACTTATTTTATATGAGAGTTACTTCAGCTCCGAAAAAATGAAAACTAGATATAAATACTGGGCTTCATTAGAGAAAATTACCTTCTATTTTTGGGGTGGAGAGGGTTGACTGTTCCAGTATTGGGGCTTGAAGTTCGGGCCTCATGTACTTGTTTAGGTTTATTCGCTCAAGTTTGACACACTACCACTTGAACTACACCTCCACTTATGGCTTTTTGTAGATAAGCTTTGAGATAAACATTTTTCAGACTTCCCTGCTTAGACTCGCTTTGAACAACCAGTCTCACGTTTGTTGCGTAGCTAGGATGTCAAGTATGAGTACTGGTTAATACTAGCTTGTTTTCCTCCTCCTCCTTTCTTCCTCTTTCTTCTTTTTAAATTGGACATGACACCTAGTCCTGTAGGCTGACTGGGAGATCCAGAGGGGTTGGTGTGCTGTGAAAACCCGTATAAGCTACCTGTCTTATAGTTGCAGGTCTTACCTGATCCATCACAGTACTGTGAAGAAAATATTCTTAACAGCTCCTCGTTTATTCATGTTCACATCCTAAATGAGTGAATCTGTAAGCTGGTTTTTCCTTGGTGCTGGTGGTCCCTTGAAGTTTCCTTGTGGATGCAATCCAACAGAATCCCCCCAGGATAAGAACATTTTGTGAACCAATTAGATGATCTGATGTGGAGAGTAATATATTTGCCTTGAACATAGGTTTATCTCTGTGCTCTGGGGGCAGAAAGTGCTATAAGCACTTTTTTTTGGTCAGTTCTTGGACTTTTTCAAGGCTAGAGCTCTACCACTTGAGCCTCCGCACCGTTTTTTTCTTTATATGTGGTACCGAGGAATTGAACCCAGGTCTTAGTGCATGCTAGGCAAGCACTCTACCACTAGGCCAAACTCCCGGCCCCAATATAAGCACTTTTTTCTAAAAGGCAAAAGTACCGTGGAGAGGTCATTGCTTGAAGTCTACCTTGAGTAGTTGCATTGTGAATGCAGTTAGGGGGTTTTCTCTCTAGAGATCAGCAAAACAAATCTTACTTTCACTTAAAGATCTACAGTAGTCTTTAACAAAGAGGCTACCAGTTCCAGCTGGGACATGACTGTACTCCACTTTGAACCTGGCAAACTGAGCACATGGCCTGCAGCTGATTCCTGTTGAGGTGAGTGGCTTCCACTGAGATAGAATCACAGTATTCCTCTAACTCATGGGAGGTTTCAGCTATGTCTGCTTTCCATCCTTGAACAGAGAGGGAATGTCTGTATCAAAACCTAGAGGAAACTAGGTACTGGTGGCTCATGCCTGCAATCCTAGATACTCAAGAGGCTGAGAGCTGGGGATTGTGGCTGGATTTGTAAGGAAAAGATAGATTACTTTGTTTAAAAATGAGATATATCTGTGCATTTCAATTAATTTCATTTCCCCCCTAAGTCTGTTACATTCTTGGTCTATTCAATGGTAAGGTCTGGAAGCATTCTTTTTTTTTTTAATCACTGATTCTGTGTGTGTGTGTGTGTGTGTGTGTGTGTGTGTGTGTGTGTCTGTCTGTCTGTCTGTCTGTCTGTCTGTCTGTCTGTCATCCGTCTTTGTGAGGCTGTACATGTACCACTACTATGGTAGTGGCCTGTTGTATCTGAGATGATTTTTTCAGTTATTTCTGTTCTGCATCGCCCCACACCTTTTTATTTTGTTGCTGCCACTCAAAAACAATTTAGCCATCTCTTAACTCTCATTTGGGATAATAACCTATCTTTTTGCTACGACCTGATCATGTTTGATTGGCTGTACAAGGATTTCAAATTGCTGGGCTCACTCTACTAGCCCAACTGATACTGATGATTATTCTGGTAAAAGAAAGAAGGAAAGAAAGGAGAGAGAGAGAGAGAGAGAGAGAGAGAGAGAGAGAGAGAGAGAGAGAGAGAGAGAGAGAGAGAGAGAGAGAGACGGAGGGAGGGAGGGAGGGAGGGAGGGGAAGGGGGAGGGGGAGAGGGAGAGGGAGAGGGAGAGGAAGGAAGGAAGGAAGGAAGGAAAGAAAAGAAAGGGAGGAAAAGAAGGAAAGAAAAAAAGACAAGAATGGTGGCTATTGTAATCCTCACTGATACCGTGGGCTTGGTACACAACAGAAAAGAAAGGAAAGAGATCACCTGTTTCCAGGTTAGGCCATTGTGCTGATTCCAGACTCCTCCTGCTGGGAGATTACAGTCTTGCTAGGGCCTGTGATCATAGAAATCAAATAGTAAGAAAGTAAACTAAAATGCTAAAAGACATGCAGTTACAAGTCAACAACTTACTGCTGATGGGTTTTAACTCATTGGGAACCAGAAATTTGATTCTCTTCTTTCATGACATTCTTTGCCAAGTTCAACAGATCTTGGACATCTTCTCCTTCTGCATCCACAAATGAAATGAGCCTCAAGCTCAAAGTGGGTCCAATCCCTTCGATATTCTCTGGGATTTTATCCTTCCATACACAGTGAATTCCAAAGGAAACTGTGAACAAGCATACAAAGACTTACCCATGCTTTCATAATGGCTTAAGTGCTACTATCTTCCTTTCTTAATTCTTTCTCGAGCAATTTCTCATTAAAAGATGTTTCATGGGTACCTATACCTATGGCTCATGCAAGTGAGCCTAAATAGTTAAGAGTCTGAGAAACACAGTTTGAAGGCATCTCAGTTAAACAAACCTGAGCGATGCATATCTCCAGTTAACCAGTCAAAAGTGCAGGTTATTTCACAAGTAGTAGAGCACGAGACTTGAGGGCTCAAACTAATTGAGAGTATGAAGCCCTAGTGTTGAAACAAATGTCAGGAAGGGAGGCAGGCAGGCAGGCAAGAATACAGGGAAAGGCCAGGAGAGGAGGGGAGAGCATTTTCATCATCCCCTAGTGTGTACAGAACACTAGAACTTTCACTCCTGTCTGCATTGTAGTTTAGAACCATTGATGAACCTCTCTCATGGACATTCTTGGCTCCTCAGCTTTCATGACCCTCTTCATGCCTGAGTTTCCTTTATTTCTCAGGCAACATTTGTTTCCTAACTGCCAGCATCTGTTGTCATCATTCTTCCATGAGCTGGAGCTTCAAAGCTTATGTGTGTGCATATAGCACCCTGTTGTACTGTAGTCTTGACCTCTGTCCTAATTTTCAATGCTGGTCTTAGCCCTCTGGATTGCAGACTATAGCTCAACACCCTCATTTTTCCCAGCCTTTTCAAGCTGTCACCTCCTGATTTGGATTCTGTTCATATGCTTCCTTTTTCTATAATATTCACTCCAAGTTATCTTTGACTCTAGCACCTTTTATATCCAGATTTATAGCTTACAAAATGTCTGAGCTTACAATATTTTATTTCATGAGTCCATTTCATGAGTTTATTTCATGAAACAATGAGTCTAGATTTTGAAGAATGACCAGATTCCTTATAAGGATCTGGCTTCAACATGCCATTAAGCTTTCAGACCTACAATCAAGATATCTCAGGATAATTATTAGAAAAGATAGCCTAGGACTTTGTACATAGGGTTGGTAAAAATATACTGAGCCTTGATGATTTTAGGATAGAATTCTTAAGACCAAATGGATTTTTCTCATGAGATAGGTTATTTTAAAGTGACACATTTTGAAAATTCTATGCAGCTGAATATATATGTATATATGTTTAGCAAATTTAAAGTGTAACATTTAAGTGTTTGTCTGATAAAATATGCAATTTTCCTTGGAAAGGTCAACCCACAGGTAATTTCTGAGCACTTAAAATATACAAGGCCTCACAGGAGATAAGTAAGAAGGTCTAGGCTAATCAATGCTGGGGTTTCCATATAAAGATGGGGAGACAAGTGAGCATGCCAAACCTGTTCATACTGTGAGTTAATATTAGGGCATCATTATCTTTCAGCTGTGTGGTACTACTCTTACTCCCCAAAATACGTTATCCTAGAGGAAATTTAAATGAAATGAAGTTTAATGGATGATGGCAGTGAAGATTTTCAAATGAGGCTCCTTTTTCTTCTCCCAGATGTCTGTCTGTCTATCTGTCTATCTATCTATCTATCTATCTATCTATCTATCTATCTATCTATCTATCTATCTATCTATCATCTATTTAATTTTGGTCAGTTGTGGGCTTGAACTCAGGGTTTGAGCACTGTTCCTGAGCTTTATTGCTCAAGGCTGCTTCTGTACCACTTGAACTGGAGGTAAGCGTCTCACAAACTTTCCTAACTGGGGCTGGCTTTGATCTTAGCATTCTGAGCAGCTAGGATTATAGGTATGAGCCAGCAGTACCCACTCTTCCAGATTTTGAATTCTGGGGTACTCCATCTAGTCAGCGTGCCAAGTAAGCTTGCAGGTGTTCATTTCCCAATTTGTCAGATAGAAGGCGCTCCATGGAGCGCTGCTGTTATCAATATAAATGGTGATACAATATAAGCTCAAAGCAGGATGATTATTTCAGTAGGTATCTAACATTTTCTCTCTTTCAGTCTCTCTTCCTAGATTAAGAGCATAATAGCAGTATTCTCCACATGCAGGAGAAGCCTAGCCAAAACTAATAGTCTAAAGGAACTTTCTGCTCAACTTAGCAGCTTCAGTAAAGGGTGAGCCAAGAATAGTATAATTGTCCTCTTGTCTAAGTTTTACTTTTTGTAAAATAGCTGCTTTTCCGGACTAGCAATCATGCTGGCCTTAAAAATCAAGGAAGTGGAGTAAAAGAAATGCTTCAGCCCAAACGATAGGACACATACAATGACGTCAAGGAAGCCAAGGGCAAGTATTGGCCTGTGGAGTTGAATACACCACCATCTTGCCCTACCTTAATGTATTGTCACTTGAGGAGCCCAAAGAGAACCATTGGCAGAGGAAGTGGAGAAATTAACGTGGAGGAAAAACAAAATGGAGAATTGTGTTCTGTTTTATTATAAGGGCGTGTGTGTGTGTGTGTGTGTGTGTGTGTGTGTGTGTGTGTCCTGTGAACTGCAAACTTCCTTTGCAATTTTTTAAGCTTATTTTCACTGATTACATCTTTTTATTTTTGAATTGATTTTGTTATAATCATAGTGATGTATAGAGGGGTTACAGGGTACCTTCATAAGGTACTGGGTACGTTACTTCTTGAATATTGTTACCCATGTTTTTCTTCCATTTCCTCTTCCCCCACCCCTCCCAAGCTGTAGACGTTGTTTCTAGAGTATTGTCTTGTGGCTATCGCTGTTACACTGTTTCATCCTTTGTCGTTTGACTCATCAACCTATCTTTCCCCTTTTGCTCACCCCATCTTTCACAAGTCTCTTTATTTAAAACTAAAGATGCTCTTTAATAATAATGAGTCTTAGCTTTGTCTCATTTCATTGCCTGGAAGATTATTTGTGATAAAGAATTGATTAGATCCAAATGCATATCATGTTGTACTTGATAAGGATGATCTAAATTTGTTATCTAATAGCTTGCCTTAAGTAATACCCAATTTGTTTGCTATTTCTAGTAATATTTGCCAATAACATTTTAAACGCATGGCTTTCTCTGTGTTAAATGAGAAGCAGAAAACTCCATGTTTTCCCCAGAGCTAGGTCTTCTCAGGCTTCATTTAGTAGAAGCAAGTTTAGATTAGATAATTTTAGTTCTTTGTGTGAAGCTATTTTTAAATGTAATTTTTGCTAATAATGCAATTAGTTGTGTTTTTTGCATAATTTGCAATAAGGTGTTGAAGTGTAAGAAGCTTCATTTTACTTTAATTAACAACCAATCGGTAATAATAACCAAGCCTCTGCTCACATCGCCAGTTTTAACTCTTTAGAAAATGTCTCAGGGACATAATTCCTCTACCCTTCCCCCTTGGTAATATTTAATAAGAATGCCATGTATAAAATTACCCTGCTGGAGAGAACTGGAGCCACTTCCCAATACAGATCACAGTGGAAAATCACTCAAAATTGCATCCTATCTTCCCTCTTCAATTTCCCCTCCATTACTTACCCCCCAGCCCCCTGCTCTCTTCCTATTCCTCCCTCTAGTCCTTTCCAATTGCCTGTCTCATAGTTTGGTTTGGTTGTACGGGGTGCAAGCAGCACAGGTTGTGAGTGCATGTGAGTGTGTGTGTGTGTGTGTGTGTGTGTGTGTGCGCGTGTATGTATGCAAGGATATAATATTGTAGTTTACTGTTTCATAACAATTCCTTTGCTCACTCCATTAGCATATATTTATAGCTTCATAAAAGGATTCTTGGGTCTCTGATGATAATGCTATCTGAGGATTGAGCTGTTATTTTAAAAAAAGAACTATTTTGTAAGTTGCCATCTCATTGGCTCGCTCTATTCAGGATTCCTGTAATACATAAAAGTCTATCCAAAAACCCTCTCCAGAGATGCGGCTCAAACCTACCAGTTGTTAAAAACAAAAGTGAAAAGAAAAGTCTCAAAGATATCTGAATCTGGTCCCTTACTTTTTCAGCCTTGCAGTCTTCTCAGACTGTGACAGCCTACACTCAGATGCCTGTAGAAACAGGACATTCTGGAAATGATTTCTGTGTGTTCTCTTGAGAAGCTTGCCCCCCTGACAAGCCTTTCAACCCAGAGGGTTGCGTTCCCCTTAATCTATTCCTTTCTGAACTCACTTGTTAGTCAAGCATTGTGCACACTAACTACAAAAAGGACCCTGTGTCTTGGGCATAAATTACTCTTGGGTGCCACCGTCTCCACGTACCCCAGTTATAGATTACTTCCTTCTCGACTTGACAGCAACATAATTAGAACTGTTGATGAAATCTACCAAATTGTTCCTCTGTGGCCTCAGTGGTCACGGAATTTGGCTGAGTCGAATTTGTCACTGATGTGGAGGCATTAAGCACTTCATATTAACTCTGTTATTAATGTGCCTCTAATCGGTCCATGAATTGGTAACACTTGAAGAGAACCCAGCCCTGATGGCGCCTTGGGTTGAATGCACTGTAGTGTTGCATTCAGATTCAGACTGTAGGCATGTGTGTGTGTAGTTCTCATGGACACAGTGGTACAAAGCACATTCACTCAAACCTCTGGATGGCTCATTTTGGATAGAATGGAGTTCGATATTGTTTCCATTCCTTACAAATCCTGCCACTCCTCTATGCCAGTATTAGGGCTTGAATTCAGACCCTAGTTACTGTCTCTTTGTTTTTTTGTTGTTGTTGGTTTTTTTTTTTTTTTTTTTTTGCTCAAGCCTGGCATTTTACTACTTGAGCCACAGTTCTACTCTGGCTTTTTTTTTTGCTGGTTAATTATAGAGTTAAAAATCTCATGGACTTGCCTGTTTGGGCTGGCTTCAAACCATACACTTCAGATCTGAGCCTAGTGTCTGGCATACACATCTGGTTTTTTTTTTTTTTTCAGGTGAAAAGATAGCCAAGTAGAGTAGTTAAGAATGTGGGTTTTCTAGCAACTCAGGAGGCTGAGATCTGAGGATCTTGGTTGAAAGCCAGCATGGGCACTAAAGAATGAGAGACTCTTTAATTAATCACTAAAAAATGGGAAGTGGGGCTGTGGCTCAAGGGTGGAATCCTTGAGCAGAAGAGCTTAATGATAGCGTTCAAGCCCTATAACCCACAAAAAAAAAATGTGGTTTTTGGAGTGAGACAGGCCTATGGTGATATCCTTATTTAGTGGCTTATGCAACTACAGCCTTCTTAGAAATACAACCTGAGTGCATTAGATTTGAATTTTTCCCATCAGTAATATGGCAATGACTGGATTGAGATTATAGGTGGTGATATGGAAATAAATTGAAAATAACCCTGAAATAATTTATTACAATGATAATCATTGAATGGCCTGCAATGATGATGATATTTATTGTCCCCTCCTGTCATTAGAGATATTCCACCCCCCCCCCACTCCAGTATGGTGGGCATTCAAGTCCCCTTCAAGTACTAATCATAGTCCAAACGTAGGGGCTGTTGACTATATATTGAATCCCACATGTTTATTTTTATTTTTTCCCAATCGGGGGTCTTGAACTCAGGGCCTTGGCACTGTCCTTGAGCCATAGCACTATATCCAGCTTTTTCTATGTATGTGGTACCCAGGAATTGAATCCAGGGCTTCATACATAGAGGCAAGCACTCTACCACTAGGACCCACTCCTGGACCCTGAATCTCATGCTTCTTCTGCTAATATGATTCTTATTTACTGAGCTCAGTTGTCTAAAGTAAAGCAACAAAATAAATGCCATCTGAACATATCTGTATCCCACTGTTTTTGACATCTGTGGAAAGAAGCTGAAGGACCTCCGCTTTGTGCAGGAATTTTTATAGATGGCTGCTGCTGCAGCTTCTGCTGATTAGACAGAACTGAGGTGTGAACTCCAGGTTTCACACTTGCTAGACAAATGCTCTATCACTGAACTATGCCTGAATTCCTCCGCTCCCCCCTTTTTTACACTGGGTAGTTTTTTATTAAAGAATTTATTAGCATTGATTTTTACATCCCATTTCAAATGACGTGTTTAACAAACAAGTGTTCAAAAAGGGAATCTCTATATGCATTCACTGGCACTTAGATTTTAGAACATAATTAAAATTAGGCTGAGGGCTTGCATGTCATAGACACATAGTAATCTATGTAATAAAACATTATGTTTATAGAGTCATAGATTTTTATGTCCATGTAGCTGTGTTTATATTTCCAATACCATGTCCATAGCATTGGGTACACAAATATTGAGTCCTCGCTCTTGTACTGTTTGGATCTAATAGCCTCATATTAAGGATACCATGCGCCTTTTGTTCCTTTGGTCTTGACTTGTCTCACTCAACTTGATTCGCTCTAGATTCATCCACTTCCCTGCCAATGTCTTGTCTGTTGGCTATGTAGAATTCCATTGTTTGTATATATATATATATATATATATATATATATATATATATATATACCATATTTTCTGAATCCATTCATCTGCAGTAGGGCCTCTGGATTATTTCCATTGCCTGGCTATTGTGAATAGTGCAGGTGTTCTTATCATATGCTGGATTATATTGTTCAGGATTGATGCCCAGGAGTGGTATGGTGGAATTGTAGGGAGGGTGTATTTTCAGTTCTTTAAGAAACTTCCATACTGTTTTTCAGACTGGCTGAACTTGCTTACAATCCCACCAGCAATGCAGTAGGGTTCCTTTTTCTCCACAACCCTGCCAGCATCTGTTATTGTCTGAGTTCAAAATCTTGGCCATTCTTATTCGGGTAAGGTTGTTTTTATTTGCATTTTCTTTATGACCATGGATGATGAGCATTTTCTCATATGCTTTTCTGCTGTTTTAACCTCTTCTTCTGATAAGTCTCTCTTTAATTCCCTTGCCCATTTAGTGATTGGTTTGTTGGGTTTGGAGGGGATTCATTTCTTGAGTTCCCTATAGATACTGGATATTAAGCATTTGTCTGATGTATTATTGGTAAATATCTTCTCCCTACACTGGGTATTTTGTGTTAAGGTCTTGTTGTTTGTGCCTAAGTATGTGTCTGGCAATGATCTGCCTGTTTTACCCTTTCCATCATAGCTGGGATAAGAAACACTTATGATGCCCAATAGCTTCTGTTGGGATAGAGTCTTATCATCAAACCCTCACTCCTCTGCCTGGCTGTCCGGGAAATATCATCTTCTTGATTTTAGCCTTCAATGTGGATAAGATATGATCTCCTGATCTGTCCTATAGGCTAATTCTTAATTCTGCATAAATACATATGCATATATATCCCTCACTGTGGGCACCAGTGGGTTAACAAAGATTCTCTGAAAGCCACACCATAGTCTACTGTTTTACTATGTGAACTAGAAGGTGAGAGTTAGTGAATGAAATAGGGAGAGAGATGAGTGCCAGTGAAATTGTGGACATGATTGTTTCATAGAAAAGTTCCAACATCCCAGAAAGCACAAGAACAAAGGTACTGTTTGCTGAAATACAACTTTCAGTGTCATCTGTTGATGATGTACAAAACACTTTTTAAAATGACTTTTGATGGCCAGCTGTGTTTTTTTCATACAATTTCCTGTGCCTGAGTATTCTCAACTTGTAGAAAATAGAAAGGCCAATACATAAACGATAGTAACCTACAGCACTAGAATTAAGACCTCTGTGTGTGTGTGTGTGTGTGTGTGTGTGTGGCGGGTGCGGGGGGGGTGTGTTTCTGTCTGTCTGGAAACATTATTTTGATTTACCTTCTTTTAAATGTTTATGAGGCCCTTAACTATTGCTATGTACTTGTAATAATAACCTTCTAATACGGCCTTCCTTGGCATGTGTAACATGTACAAAATAGATTGCATGGCCTCTCTCGGCCTCTGGACACTTGTCTTCAGAAATCCAAGCAAGCAAGCATGTAAACAAGTCCATATGTTTGGGTTTTAAACCAAAAGCAGCCAAACAAAGCTAATGCTTCTTTCAATTGTTTGAAGTATTGGGGATTTAACCCAGGGCCTGCCTCTGACTAGCTAACTAGTCATCTTAACACTTAAACCACACTCCTAGCCCATCTGTTTATATTTTGTTTTTGAGATAGGATCTCAGTACCTTTGCCGGTTTGGCCTTGTCCTGAAGGTTTTCCTGCCTCCATGTCCTGATCTAGGAGGATTATACTGCTATCCCATTATATCAAGGGATTTCATTTCTTAAATTTGTAGAATATATATTTAAATGGTAAAGAACCCACATTCCTTATAGCTAGGAGATATCAGGTCAAGGCTTCCCTCTCTGACAATGTAGAAATGTCCCCACATACAAAATACAAGCTCAGTTTCTATCTTGGGTCACAGAGATGTTCTATCTTTGCTAATTTCAACCAAGATAGTATAGATTTAAGCAGAGACTAATGAGGGATAAAACAGTGGAAAATGCTCCAGGAGCCATAATTCTAAGAGTAAGAGATACAGAATCCAAAGTCCCTGTTTTTTTTGTTGTTGTTGTGTTAAACATACACCCCCCAATTTCCAACCTATGAAAAAACTCATCTTCAAAAGCCCTAGTCCAAATACCATCTTATATTCAAAACCTTTCCTGATTTCTGTTCTATTAGAAATAAACACTACTCTACCCGAACTTACTTTAGCCTTTAGTTTATGGCATAGCAGATTCAGTGGATCTCCTACATACCAGCTGATTTCAAGGCACCAAGTCTTCACCTTTTCTTTTCTCTAACATCTGCATTCCTACCTGTTATCCTTTTGTGATTCTTTTTATTAGAATTATTCAGATATATGTAAGCTGTTTGTTTATTAAGGGAAAATGATGGAGGTCTAAGCAATTTTGAAAAACTACACTTCTTTATAAGGAGATGAGTATTATTATTTCTGTGTTTTGGGGGAAGAATTTAGGAGAATCTATTAATGTAGGTCATGTAGTTAGTGGGAAGCAGGAAGCAATGGAGAAATACAAGGCAACTATTGCTATTTTAGAGATTTCTTTCTCAACTAACATAATCAGATCAATATATTGCCATATTATTCTTTGCCCAAGTTTTTTGAGGAACATGCTAATGACTATTTATTGCAACATAGTTTAATAGCCACAAACCTAAAGAAGAAAATAAAAATTCACCCTTTATCCAATAGTGCTCAGACAGTTACCATTAAAACTAAGTATAAGTAATCCTTGCAGACTTTTATGGTCTGGAGATCTGAGCTATTATTTTTCTTAACAGTTTTGAAGCGATCAGTGTTTCAATGTCATTGTCTGTGACAGACAGCAGAGACCACTCCCCCTCCCACCGCCTTCTAATGGGAAAGAAAAAGCTTCAAGTGTCCCTATGAAAAATTTCCTCCAGTTGTAGGTCCTGAAGGTCAACTGATCGTCGTGGAGCTCACAATCCCTTCTAAAACAAAGTATTGGAAAAATACTTTGGTTTAAGAATTTCAAGTTCCTTTCTGTACCCCAAACCCGAAGCAATAATAATGCCATTTCTACTTAAGTCTCTGGGATATAGTCTAAAATTGGAATTTATGGAGTCTGGCCTAAAATTAAGATCAAGACCTTTTGACTCAAGAAGATGAACTCTTTTACCCTCAGGTAAGTTTCCTATTATGTAAAATGGAATCAATAATGCCAAACTCAGGAATTTATTACTATAGGGATGAAATTAAATTGGGAAGTGTTTATAAAAGAATGTCATGTGATTGCCAATCATATTATATTAGTACAATAGCATTATTGTCAATAACCTCTGCTTATCACCTATCTGGCCTTGAGAGCCAGGCTGTAAACTATGTTCCATTTGATATGGCTGGTGAGCCCTGATCTCACAGCTAGCACTAGAAAGTCAAGGTCAATAGGTGGCCCAGTTACCATTATTCCACTCTTTACATTTGTCCCCAAGTCCCCGTTTCATCAGACCATTTGTTTACCTATCCAGATAAACCTATTTTATTAGTATTGCATTTTTAGACAATATTCATTGACATACTGATTGTACACCGTCTATAGGTCTCCATTCCTGAAATGTCCTCATTAATAAGCCTAGATTTATTTGCCTCCTGCATGCAACATCTTTCTCTCCCACTTAAGTTACATTGATTAAATATAACTTAGAAACCACTATCTCAGATTTTTCTTGCTCTCCTTTCCTCTTACTTTCTAAAACAATGCTAACAAATTGGAAGACCTGATTTCTCTTAACACACTACATTTGCAAAGCATCTTAGAATATGTATTGTATCTACAGTATCCCAGAAATTGCTTATAAAAACCCAATGTGGGGGCCTGGAGTTTGGCCTAGTGGTAGAGTGCTTGCCTAGCATGCACAAAGACCAGAGTTCAATTCCTCAGTACCATATATATGTGTGTGTATGTATATATATATATATATATATATATATATATGTGCTGGAAGTGGTGCTGTGGCTCAAGTGGTAGATCTCTAGCCTTGAGAAAGCCCAATGACAGTGCTCAAGCCCTGAGCTCATGCCCAGGACTGGCAAAAAAATAAAAATAAATAAAAACCCAATATGGAGGTTATCATCCATTCCAATGTATTCTGATTTTTTAAAATTTGATTTAATTTTTACTCCAGTCAGATTTTTACTAACAGGACATCTAAGCAATATTTAGGTATACTAGAACTGATTGGAAAGTTTTGGGTTCAAAGGCCCAGGTCAGTGATTATTCCATTCAAATCCCACCTTGAAAGGACATGGAGGATTGGAAGAACTTGTTTCTATGCCCAGAGGCTTCTGGGACTGACATGGAAGTAATGATACCTGCATTTCCACACCATTTGTCATGAGAGGGGAAGAGATCCTCCATTATTTTCTTGACTTTCATAGCATCATGGAATTAGATCATGAAGACAAAGGAATGTTCTAGTTTGAAATAAATAGGTAGATCCAGTTATCCTGGACAGGATTTTTGATATAATTGTGATATGGCTGTCCCCTTCAAACCTCCTCAGCTAGTTCAGTATTTGTCTCAAGCAGGATTATATGCACATAAGCCATGTGCTTTTGTGCTTAAACACTATTCTTCATTAGTAAGGTGGCACAGGTGGATAATAAACGCAGTAGACTTAGTGACTTGTGGCTCTCCATCTTCAGTTCTCAGAGAAATATATGCTAAAGTCCACCATACAAAGATACTAGGTTGGTAAGTGCGTGGCATCTTTAACATTTCTTGTGTGGAACATTATGTTTGAAAGGATGGCACACAGTTCGTCATGCTAAGAAATAGGCTTACCACTTCATAAACTCTAGGAAAGAATGTTTGCTTTTCTACCCATTTAAATTAGCCAACCATTTTATGCAGCAAAAGCCAATTATAATCTAGAATGTCAGAGAATTTCAAAAACCATTCCTATAGGAATTTGGATCTAAGAACTACATTATATCATTTGGTAGTTGCCTCTCTTTCTAATAATTAAAAATTAAACCACCACAGAGCATGGGAAAAGATATTGGGTATTGTTCCCAATGAGAAAATGTAGGCAAAAGAACACTATTTTACAGTTTCCTTGGACTTGACTCCATCATTGTGATCACATCAGAAAAGGGATAAATAAGGAATAACATGAATTTCCTAAGTCTTATAGAGTTCCAGTCTGTTTTGTAAAGGATGTGTACAAAGCAGTTTTGTGTAATCTTATAATGCAGGCTAATCCATCAGTAGCAAACAATGTGAACATTACATTAATACTCGCTGTTATGAAATAATACTTGGTTGGTAGCCGTTTCAAGTTTCCCTGAGAAATCTTTTTTTGAGACTAATACCTTCAAAAAGTTTGGATTCTAGCCTGAACTTTAGTGGAGCTAAAACTTTAGATAAGAAGTATATAGATCAGTTAGAAAATCATTACAAAATCTGAACGTTGAAAGGAGCTAGAATTCAAATGAATGGAAAAGAAGAAACAAGGTTATATAGTTTTCTTAACAAGGATGAGTTTTACTGGTTTCTCACACCTGTCATCGTAACTACTCAAGAAGGTGAGACATGGAAGATTGTGGTTTGTAGCTAGCTTGGTTAGAAAAGTCCATGAGACTCCATTTCCAATTCAGCAGCAAAATGCTGTACTGGAGATATGGCATAAGTGGTAGAGCACCAGGAGTGAATAATAAGAAAGCCTAATGAGTTCAAGTGCTAAGAATAATTTTTAAGAGAACAAGGGCTGTGTGTGTGTATGTATTGTATAGTATGATTTTTTTCTAATTATTCAAAACCATGTCTCAATACTAACTAACTGAAGATTTTGGAATTTCAAAGGAAGAAAAAGGAATGAATCCCTCCATCATCTCTACCCCATTACAAAACTAACACCTACATAAATCACCAGGGAAAAAAAGAAATTAAGGACTTTCTTAAAGAACCAACACAAAGACTCAACTGTCTGTACTTTGGGAATAGTTTCTATAAATTTTAATACAACACTACGGTGTAACTTTCTTTTTTCTGGTACTGGGGCTTAAACTCAGGGCCTTGAAGTCTTGCTTGGCTTTATCACTCAAGAATGACACTCCATCACTGGGGCTAGACTTTCATTTCTGGCTTTTTGGTAATTCACTGGAGATTAGAGACTCACAGACTTTTCTGCCCAGACTAGTTTTGAACCTATATCCTCAGATCTCAACTTCCTGAGCTAAGGTCGTAGGTATGGCCTACTAAGTGCCTGGTGGTGACATTCGTTCTCTACAAATACAAATCAACCCGTTCCCTATTGTTACCCTACTAAACAGGAGTACCATTGGTTATTTGAGTTGAGAAGAGTCTTTGCATCTAGGCATCTTGTAGATGAGAAACTGGCCTAGGAAAGTTCTTGCAGCTGGTACTTTTTCCTTCAGATAGCATGCCTGCCGAGACTGAAATCCAGATAAACTGGCTGTTCATGTAAAGCTTGTTCTTCTTTTAGTATTTATTTATTTTGGTTCTTATCACAGGTGAATCAAAAATCTAGAAGGCCCAGATGCAAGTCAGTCACTCTCTCTCCCTTCTCTGACTGAGTAAAATTCCATCTTTAATCTCAACAACAAACATTAAAGAAAGCGAACACTTTTTAAGGTGGTCACATTGTTCTTTTACACCTTATCTCCAATCTTGACATTGGATTGTTGTCTAAGTTTGATCTGCATCAGGTTGTGTGGTTTCTTTGCCATTCTGAAGGATTGTGTAAAGTTTCCAAATGATTCTGAGCCTTGCCAAGCGACTTCCTACAGGACAGTAGCTCCTCTGGTTGGGTATTTAAAGTTCAAGAGCTTTATTTGCTTTAGTTAAGTACTCCCAAGTGTTTCAACAGTCACTGGCCCATTTGGATAAACAAAGGGAAAAAATGGCACTGAAACCTGGAATATGTCAAAGGCAAAGTAGAAAGTCCCCCTCGACTTAACCTTAGCCTTCCACACACCTGTCCAATACACTTTACTAAGAACAGGTGTGTGCTGATGGTTTTTTGACTAATTTTAGAAGGGAAAGACCAGTAAAATGTATTTCCTTCTCTAAAACCATGTGTCTGTCTTTTGCTTTATTGAGCTTCTGAACCTTTTGCCAAGAATGACAAGGACAACTAAGGTACCGCTGCTTATTTTGGAGATGAACTTTCTTTTGCTGTTGATCATGTCTTTTATGATTTTTAGTTGGAATTATCAGTACCTATTTTCCTCTCAATGTAATAATTTTATGTTCTTTATAATTATCCATTCAGATCCTTTTTACAGGGTGTCAGTATTTATTTCTGAAAGAAACTCCAGTTCAGAATAATGACTTTAATGTCATTGGGAACAATGGCATTTTGGGAAATGATATAGTCACTTAGGATCTATATGCAGGCCATATAGCAATGTACACATTGCTGTACATAGGCTGAAATTCATTGTCAAAGCATTCCATCTTCAAAAACTCTAAAAAACTGCAACTCTACGGATAGAGTTGAACAAATCTGCAGTGAGGTTGTGAGGTTTATCAGGACAGTTACAAAATACTTGAAAGATGGTTGAATTTTATGACAAAGATCTAGCCCTTAGCTTCTTAGCAGCTAGAACATCCTCTAAATAGCAACTCCAGAAAGGGGAAAGAAGCCATGCACCAGTAGCTCACTCTTGTAATGCTAGCTACTTAGGAGGCTGAGATTTGAGTCTAACAGTTCAAAACCAGCCTGTGTAGGAGAGTCCAGGAGACCCTTATTTCCATTTAACTAGTGAAAAAATGAAATTATGGCTGTGACTCAAGTAGTAGAGAACTAGGTTCAAGAGAGAGAAAAGTAAATCTAAAAGAAAAGAAAAAGGTAAAACATGAGCGAGGATAGCTTGAAAGAATAGAAATCTAAATTGTTGAAAGGGAAACCTCACTTTATTCTGAGAAGAGGGAGCAGTTGGCCAGGTAAGAGAGTTGCAGTTGTCAGTGACTTCTTTTTTCAATAGTTTATGATGTTGGACCGGAAGTGTAGCCTACTAGAGTGTTTGCCTAGCATTCATGAACCCCTAGGTTCAATTCCTTGGTGCTATATACACAGAAAAAGCTGGAACTGGCACTGTTCAAGTGGCAGAGCACAAGCCTTGAGTAAGAACTGTCCAAGAATAGTGCCCAGGCCCTAAATTACAGCCCCAGGACTGAAAAAAAATATTTTATGATGTTGGCTAAACACTGGTGTATAGTTTTTAGGTCATATATTTGCATTCATTAACATACCTGTAGCTTAGTCTATAATACCAGGTCAGGCTCTAAAATCTTCTAGTCCACAAGGGCCAGAAAGCAACGCTCACGGACTCATCCAGAGAGAACTGGTAGGAAAGGGTGGAAATACCTCATGAAAAAGGGAAGGCAAACTTTCATGAATGGAGTTGAGGGTGGGTATTAGAACTGAAACATTTCACTGAATTTTACCCCTGTTTCTTCTCCCATCTTCTCCCTTGATCTGTTATCAGCAGTTATAATTATGGGGGTGATTTATTAACTCTAACAAGTCTAAGGGGCTAACTGCAAAGCAGTGTACTGTTTCTAAGAGGCTTTAGCCAAATGCTAGATGTAGTCAACAAAGAAACTCACAACAGCTGAGCCACCTGTCCTGGGTTGACACATCTTGGTTTACACAAGGACTTGAGAACACTTCTAAATTCTTGAATCAGTGCTAAGAGTCAAAAGGCATACTAAGTAGCATGAGAATCTGAGCTGGTGGAGAAAAAAAATGATATCATACTATAGAAAAGACCATGGTTTCATAAAGAGGACACAGATGATTTGCTCAGATAGATGGCATGGTCGGCTTCTCTGTTGTGTCATCCTCAAGTCCTCTTGCTATTTATCCTTCCACGGTTTGAAGTTTTCCTCTCATCATTTCTTTATGTTTTTAAAGGGGAATGAAGGCATTTGCTTAAAATATTCAAGAAGGAATTGGACTTTAATTGGTAATTTTCAGCTTATTGACCCTAGAATGCATTGTTTGGGTTGAGAGGGCATGGGAAGCTACAACTGCCGTGCCAATGACATGGAGGGACTGGAAAAGGATTTTATAGTATTCTGGAATTGAAGAACTTTCTTCTGGCTTTCTTTCTCATTTCAAATCTTACTGGTGTGTATGTGGATGTGGATGTGTGTGTGTGTGTTATTACAGGTGAGCATAAAGGTTTTTTCTATATGTAAAACAGCTTTTCTTGTTAGTAAAGAAGTCTTTCATACTACTTACCCCTATTTTTTGGTTCATGTCTTTATATCATCTGGCCATAGTGGTAGCTTTCCATTTATGAAGTTGTCTTGTGTCTTTTCTGTAGCTTAGAAATATTTTTGTTGTTTTACAAAGCTGTACATCTTCTTTTGTCATTCTCAATGGTAGTGGTGGTAGGGCTTGCTGATTCCCCTCTAATTACTCTCAATGGTTCTATCTCTCTACTTAATGTTATTTATTAGTGAGAACTCATTATATCTTATAGTGGCTGATTTGAGTAGTGACCTGGAATGCAGTGTGTTTAACACAAATAGAAACAGCCAACTAGACTCAATAAATTCAGTAAAATCTGAAGAAAAAAAAAAAGTAAATGCCCCCATTAAATGTGAATGTGTGACCAGTGAAGAAATAAGGACCTAACTTAACCCTTTCAAGGCAAAGGCAGGATAGGATTTGAGCATAAGAAGTTTTCCTTCATAAATTCTTTGGCAGAAATGGGAGAAAAAGCGCCTTGGAAGAGGAGTATGTGGGAGACTTTAAAGAATCAGGAAGCATCCAAAATAGTTTCTGTTTTGTTGACTTCCCTCTTTGTGAAGAGACAATAAGTGTTCATGAAAGGATAATGCCACCAGACACCCCTGGCTCATACCTAGCCACTAAGGAAGCCAATATCTGATCATCATGATTTGAAGCCAGCCCAGGCAGGAAAGTCTGTGAAACACTTATTGTCAGTGAACCAACAAAAAGCTAGATAGGGAGGTATGACTCAAATGGTAGAGCACCAGACAGATTTTAGCAAAAAAAAAAAAAAGCCAGTGGAAAGCAAAGCCCTAAATTCAAGCTCCAGTATTGCCAAAAATATTTAAAAGTAAAAATAAGGGAAAATGTCAGAAGAAACTAACAGAAAGAAGCTAATTCAAAACTATGACAGGCCCTAGAAAAAAGCAATTAACTCCTGGCAAATAGAACATGGAATGGGGGTAGAAGGGTGAAAATGTGTCATGGAACTTGTTTGCTGACACCTGATATCCAGCCAATGTTTCCTTCTCCCAAGGTTGAGCATTCTCCCCGTGGTGTCCACATCTACTCTGGGAATGATGGTTTACTCCTTGGCAGTTTTGTCTTCCTTGTGACCATATTGGATGCTCCCTGTGGGAAAGTTGAGTGAGGCAATAATGAAATGCCAGGCTTTTACTTTCTTTGGCTGCAGTCTTGCCTTATATCATCGACATGTTAATTTGATAATTAAATAATTTAAAATACCACTTCATTTCTTCCATGAACGAGGACAACTTGCTTTCCCAAAAGCAATTTCGAGAGGTTTTAATGGAATGAATAAATGTCTATCTTTTTCTTAAAAAAAAACTGTGTTGTTTAAAAATGCTATTGTTTCATTTGAGGTGTGAGAAAAATGGGCTCACCTTGTCATCGCTGGTGCAGTAGTGCAGAAAATGATAACTATATATACATTTAAAAAATAAAAATAGAGATGAGCAGGAAGGAGAGAGACAACTTATTTAAATCTGGAATACAGTCAGACCTCATATGCATTGTTTAAAAAAAAAGCCCTAAAGAATTGCATATGGATTAGAGGGATGAATATTCTATTATTTCAGTCTGTTCTGCTGATCTTCTTATTGTGACTTTGTGCTTCAGAAATCTGCCAGGAATTTGGCTTTGCCGTAGTAGGCAGTAATTTTAAATGTGTATCAAGCACTTGATAGTGTATGATTTGCGTGCTGTTGCATTCCTATTCCCTAAATTTTCTACCAATTTATTACTTTTTTCATACTGTTTTAATATTTCAGGATGATGAATATATACAGCATCATTAAAGGTAAATAAAAAATGCATGAAATTAAAAAATGGAATATTAGATGTTTCTTTGCCATAATCCCTAGCCCAATAGGAATGAAATGTGTCTCTTCTGTCAAGTAATCCCTAAACATGATTAGGGACCAGGAGTGTTCACATAGCCCACATAATATTTGTATCCTCTAAGCCTGTTTATGTAAGGTTTGAGTAAAAGTTGTTATTAGAAGACCTATAAACCCATTTTACAATTTCTAAAGATATGCTGCCTCTTAATCTTTCTCCTTTTTGTTATTTTTTTGTTGCTGGAGCTGATCACAATATGTTCTTAATTCATTTTTCCTGAAAGCTATTATTGTACATTTTTTCATACTTCTATGTTACATGGGTGATTCTAGTGAGATACGTTTTTAACACCAAGCATTGAGTTCATCAATTCTCTAGCATCTGGAAGCTATTTTTTTCCAATATTGGTAGGAAGGAAGAGTTAATTTTCTCTGTTCTTTCACAATTTCCAGATGCTATGTGATGTGTGCCTAGGGGACCATTTCTGGCCCCAACTATTGCTTCTTTTAAGGAAGTTGGTCTGTGTCAACCCCCAGGGTCCTTGTTTTGCTTGTACAATAATAATTTATACTCTGGATGCTTTACTACATGATTGTTTAATTGTGCTCGTGATATTCTTTTTATGAACCAAAGAATGCAAGTAATTTGTGAGGTGAGTATCTCAATATAACAAGGATAAGATACCTCTCAAGATTGTAAGAGAGTGAAGCTTGGTACATACATGTCTCACATTGCTTCAGAATTTCTTCTTTGAAGATGACATGTTTTTTTTTCTTTGTTAGAAAATTTGTAGTGTTGAAACTTCTGGACAGGTTCCTTTATAGGGAGATGTTTATCAAAAGACCTTAAAAAATCATGGATGGTATTCCCCCCACCCCTTCTCATATCCCTTAGATACTAGCAGATGCTAAGATTTTCTTAATCTACTTTAGGTCTTCTAAATGTGAGTGTTGACTGATCCAGATATTACATGGAAACCCTTTAGAATTTCAGGAAAGTTAGCCGTGATCCCCCAAATTTTCTTCCCACAGAAAGTACTCAAGCATCTCTGAAAGTATGGTTATTTTACTGTCACATTTTTGTTTATGGCTAATTTATTTCTGGACTGAGCCCATAAAGTTTTATTTTACTGTTTACTGTTTAACCAAGTCTAGGAAATGTGAAGATCAATAGCTCTTTTTCTTTACTTGACACTTGCAAAATTGTATATGTATCATGTGTAACACATTGTTTGGGAATACATATGCATTGTGGATTATTTACAATATTCAGATCAATATATGCTTCACTACCTCTACTTGTCATTATTTTTCCATGCTCTCATTAAGTGTAAAATTATGAAACATATTATCAAATGATTATAGTTGCTAATGAGCATTCATGAAGGTGGTATATTTTTATACTACACTCTAAGTATATGTTGTGGTGAGACTTTTCAAACCTTTTGATTCTATTCTGGCCGTGTACTTTGATGAGCTCAGCTTAATATTCATTGTGAAAGAAGCATCTGTGCAACTTGAGTTCAAGTTTGCTTTTTTCTGCAGAGACTGGATTTGAGCAGAGGAATCCTAGTGTTGCTTTTTCCTACTTTGCAAGCATGCTGTTTGGTGTCCATGCTGTCAGCATTCGTGAACATTTTCCTCGGAAAGCTCATTTCTTTCTGTTGGCTCTTCAACATGCAAAAAGAAAAACAAAATTGACACCAAATAGCATATGGCCGATAGACCCCTGGATGAACTTTCCCCTTTGGAAGGCATTTAAGAGCTGGGAGGGAGAAGTTTTAAATAGATCTCACACTAATGCTACAAATATTAACCAATGATCATGGGCTCTCGTAATGGTTCTGTGACAAGGCTACTTCATTGTGTTCAGTTCAGCGGAAATCTGAGCCTGCCTCCCTCCACCAGCTGCTCTGAACCCAACACAAATGTCTTAGTTCAGTTGACAGATAAAGCAACTGCAGTATCTAGGGGCTGCCAGGTGTGGCAAAGCCAGAAAGACCTCAGCCTGGGTGGTCTTCTTTGCAAGGCAGGTGGCCCATTACCCCCAATAGGAAAGAGAAAACCTGGGGCCACCATTCTGGATATTTTCTGGACTAGGTATACAGTAAATTCTGTTCTTCAAAGTGGTGTAGTGAATACAGAAGCTCACAGAGTAGGAAACCATGTGGCTCATGGGTAGAGCTCAGAAGTTAGGTCCTAATTGTATGAACTCGGGCCATTCACATTTCTGTATCTTAAAAGAAAAAATTAAGGGTCTTAATATTATCTACTTCAAAAGAGTAAATGATCATTTTGTTCAAGTTTTTCATTCAGTACCTGTCACAGAGCTTACAAAAATGTTACCACACAGAAACTGCCACTTTTGTGGTATATGAGATGCTTTTCTTTTGTAGTACATGGAGAAACTGAGGCTGTAACTCAGGAGCTCACTTATAACCACTTGTCAAGATTAGAATACATGTTTCCTGAATTCCATGTTATTATTCTAACCACTAAAATATGCCCCTTTATCATACAAAGCTATGAGCATTCCTATTCTTAATTAAACCCAAGAAGGATTTCAGAAAATAATGGTAAAAAATAATCTCATAGAGATTAACTGCTGCATCTCATCCTTGAATCCAATCCTATATGAAATAAATAACAATATTTTTAAAGTAGTGTTTTCTCCCACCTATAATGATTAGATTTGCTTTTAGAAAAAAAAGAAACTAAGGTTTATTTTGTTGATGTGAAATTGGCAAGTTAAGGAAAACCATAATTTGGGGGAGTGTTCTGTGGACTCTTTTATATTTCTGAAAGTACCTGCAGACATTTAAAATGAGCTCTGAGCCTTGAGCAGAAAAAGATAGGAAAAAATGTTTACAGTTCAGAGTTGTGATGATATGATCCTCTCTTTTGCCTTAAGCCATACAGAAACTCCTGGGGTACACACAAAAAGCACATTTTCAAAGTGAAACCATGAAGAAGGTAACAGAAATATTACATGGTGAGTTTAAAAACCATGTATAAGGCTAGACTAAAAAGCACAGACAAAGTGGGATATTTATGCCTCTTCTATTAAGAATGAGTTGAAACTACATTCACAAATTTCAAGTTAATACCTGGAGTTGACTAAATGATGAGTTGTTCTTTCTCTCCATTTTTCTTTTGAGAAGAAGATAAAACAGAGTTGAATTCTTGAGTTACTTAAGTGATTTTGAAACAGTTCCCCAAATACATACACATAATCATTTGCATATGATGTTACCCTATAATTCAAGTTGCCCCTGGGTTGTGAATTTTGTTTTATGGATGAAATTACCTTCTACTCTTAAAAAACTCTAAGTAAGCACAGGTCAGCTGGTGGGGCCACAGCTCAGCCAAGCTGCTAATTTGGTTTGAGTACTAGACAAGGCCCAGTGGTTGGATGAGTGATGGAGGTATGGAGGGCAGGGGGCACAGTGGAGGATGCACTCACTTTTCAGTAAATGACAACAGAATTGTCCTGGATACCACAGGAGCTTTGCTTTTCTTTCTCCCCTCTCCCTCTCCTTCCCCCCCTCCCTCTCCCCCTCCTCCCCCCCCCCCCCCCTCTCCAAGAGCAAAGCCTTTTGGGCACATTAGCACAGCTTTCAGCAGAATTGCAAAACTGGGCTGAGGAGCTCCTGGGATATTTGTATTGCTGTGGGCAGGAAAGCAGGCATTGGAAAATAAATGACAAATTAGCATGCTTAATCTCTTTATTTTAAATCAGATGCCACACTAAAAGTTCATGATACATTAACAAACACCAGCAGATACAAGTAAGATCTATTCCTCAACTCACAAGCATCATGGAGGGGAAGAACAGTTTCACATGAAAGCGTGCTTGTCTGGAAAGGTACTAGCAGAGTAACTAGGACTCATGGTCTAATCCAAAGGAAATCTGAAACACTTGACATGAGTATAATATATAAGAACTGGTGGACACTTTAATCACTGTCTGTGGCCCAGTGTCGTCTGCTGCCTAGCTAACCTAAGGGCAGGACATACTTTCCTATTTTGTATTTCCTCCATTTTATAGACATGCCATATCTGGCTTAACTTCCAGCTTTTAAAACTTTTGGGCTAGCGAGTGTGGCTTAGGGGTGTTTGCCTAACACACACAAAGCCCAGGGTTCGATTCCTCAGTACCGCATACACAGAAAAAGCTAGATGTGGTACTATGGTAGAGTGCTAGCCTTGAGAAGGCTCAATGACAGTGCCCAGGCCCTGAGTTCAAATCCTAGGAGTGGCAAATAACAACAACAATAAACTTGTGCTCAGCCAAGTATAGTGGTACATGCCTATACTCTCAGTACTCTAGATACTGAGAAAGGTGGATTAGGAGTTTGAGTCCAGCCTGGGGAAACATGCTAAGGCTCTGTTCAAAACTAAATGATTGTATACAAAATTGGTGTTCTTGCAATCATCATCTCACCTGCATAAGGTCTAATTCTATATTATTTATAACTCAACATAGTTTGAATTTCTGTCTCTTTTGACTTGAAGTCTATTCCTTACATCATTATAATTAGCTTCTATAATATTACACATGTAATCAATTTCAAAATATCACTTAAGTGCTGATAAGACAGTTTTCCTTTAATACTCTTTATGACCTAAGGCATCCCATGACCTTGTACGTGTGGAAACTCTGACACAGACAGAGGGTTTCATGTCCAGAAGTCTCACTGGCCAGGTTTGGCAAGGCTCACATTCTAAGTGCCCTCATTTTTGGCTGATCCAATCATGTGTTTAACAAGTGATGGTATCTTTCTGTTCTAGCATCTCCAGGACATGAGTCAGCCACCAGTGCTCACGAGATCTGTGGGTGATTGGGCGCCTTTACAGTAAACTCTTTCAACTTAGCTCTGGTTACGCTGCCTGCTCATACTTTGCCAAAGTTAGCTGCTCAGCTTTGCAGTTTGTTTTCTCTCAGTTAACATGATGTTTTGCAGTTGTTCCAATACTTGTCATGAGGCTGGTATTTTTTGTATAGGGGGAATTATTCTCATTGCTGGTAGCCCTATCTATCTTCATGGCCATATGGCATAGGAGACAAGCTTTGGTTTATGCCGGCTGGGGAGTAGTTGACCACAGGAGCTTTGCCAATTTCATTGGAGAAACCCTGCTGTGTGATCAGTTAGGACATAAACATACTTGTAACAGGGATTTGGGGAGATGATCTCTCCCACAGAACACAGAGAGGAGACAGTAGTACAAGAAGGCTGTGGCCATATCTCAGAGAGACAATGCTTTCCCGGTATGTATGAGTCTCTGCGTTCATTCTTCAGCAATGAAAGCCCAAACCTTTACAAAAGCGTGCTGCTACAGGTATTTCAGGTCTATATTTGACACAGAATGAGCCAATTTTATTACTGTGGAAGAAAGATTGCTAAAGCGAAGATGAAATACAGACATAGTCAAGAATACTTGATGTACATAGGTGAAAACGAAGCTCTGTAACTTGAAGGGAAGGAGAAGATTGGGCTGGTTGTGGGAAAGGAAAGCAATGGAAAGGTGACAGTGATCAAATATCCATTACTCATAAATTGACTTTTTGTGTGCTTGTACTGTATCTTGAACTTAGAGCCTCAGGTTTTTGCTTGGCCTTTTTGCTCAAAGCTGGCTCATGACCACTTCCACCTTTTTTTTGTTCTTGGTTAATTAGAGGTAAGAGTTTCTTGAATCTCTCTGCCCAGGCTGGTTTTAGACCTTTTAATCCTCAGACCTCAGTCTCCTGACTGTTGGGGATGACAGGCAAGACCCTCCAGTGCCCATGTTGAATTGAAACCTCTTTGTACAACATTTTAAAATGCCGAAAGCAAGCATGCCTGCCATCTTATCATAGCATAAATGAATTCTGAGTCTCTGTGGTCAAGAACAGGTGCTTTTGTTTATATCCAAACTATTATGTGAACAAATGGCCCTGGAGAAATCAGAAGGCTGTGAATATTTCAAAATAAAGAACATATAAAACTTCCCATTCAGTGGTTTGTAGACATATCTTCCCTCTTTACTCCCTGCTTTGTTTTTTGGATCCTGGGAATTGAACCCATTATACATGCCAACCATGCATATCTAGCTACCATTGAACTATATCACTAGCCCTCTATAACCTTATTTTTTCCTTAAATCTGGTTATTATAAAATGTTTAAATGTACCTAACTAATACTGTTGGGTAAGCACACAACAAAAAAGGGGTCTCATTCTAAGTTTAAAGAAATAGGCTAGAAACAATTCAAGTTAAAAGAGACACAGATTTTCCTTGTATAATAACGCCGGTATATATTTGAGTCTTCGGCTTGATTGTTTCTTTCATCATCTTTTCTTCAGATTGGGTTGGGAAGGCTTGCAGGTAATCATGCCTCCTACCTTTCTAAGGACAGCCGTGACTTTTCTTTTTCTCCAAATAACTCGTGATCATGCAGGTGATAAACAGTATTGCCTGTGTTTTAATGACCCCTGTTTGGGAGGTAGCCAGCAGTGTGCTGGAGTCAGGTCCTTGGACACTGTGTTTGTCTATCTTCCTCAGTACTACCACAAAAACTATTTACGTTTGGCCTGAATAGCTTAAACACCATTTTAGGAGACTTTAGATTGCTTTTGAACATATTTGAATGCATCTTTAGCCATCACTGGGCTTAAAATGGAAACCCTTTTTTCAGCTTATCTGTATTAAACACCTGTAAAAATCAATGGTACTGTATTTTTTTTCTTATAATGCTCTGTTCCTTTAACTAATGCCAGAAATAATGCACAATTTATTCTAGCGTGTTCTTTTCCCTTTGCTAATGTTCTCTGCTAGTAAGTGGCAGAGTGTGTAAGAACTCACTTCTGCTGACTTAATAGTAAAATTGCCCAGTTGATGCTGAAATTCAACCAATTGGAGCCTAATCCTCAAGAACAAATTTGCTATTTTTCCTCCTGATTGTCAAACATCTTACTCATAATGAATATGCAGAAAGTTTATGTTATTTTCTGAAAGTGCATATATCATGCAAATGACCATAGGATATGTTAGAGTTGACTAATGGTTTTTAAGACTTGTTTTTTCCCCTCAAAATCAGAAATTATTATATTTGTATAGAAAATATTGAGTGATTTATATGAGCTTTGCAACAAACTAAAAACTTGTGTGCCCATTACAAATATGGAAGATTGACCATTTTTATGAGTTAGAATAAAAAGTATGATGATAATATCTTCTCATCATCATAAGAGATGATAATGACTAACTGAAATATTTATATTATCTCATTTTATTTAATAGGTTCCATCTTTTTTCGATATCAATCACCTCAAGAAGGAACCATTGCCTCCTCCTTAAACACTCTTTTAAGACTCTTTATAGAACCTTTATGGAATCTTTATAGAACTCAAGCTCTTTAGATCTGCACCATTCAGTCCAGTATACTGGTTTCTCAAAACAAAATCAGTATGCTTTGATCAGGGCTAAAGTTTCAGTTTTCCAAGACAATTTATTTTTCCCATATTCTTTTGTAGAATTGGGGCAACATTTTAAATAAAATGGCTATACATGTATATGCAGATATACACACATACATATTGCATACATAGTATTTTGTATGCATGAATTTCACACATGTGGATTCAACTGTGAATAAAACAGTGAGGGTCAGGTCTTTCTGCAGTTTGCACAAAGACATCAGTGCCAACCTGGTGCAAGCTTGAGGAAGGTTCTGAATGATAGCAGTTGGGTGACCTGGCCCTGCTGCTGTCCTGTTTTCATGGTCACTGTGTATAAAAGATCCCGAAAGTCCCCAGGGACAGTTACCAGGCATGTGGTGAAGTAATAATGCTTTCATGTGAACTGAACTGTCTTGCTTCCCTCCCTCTCTCCATCTTTCTCTTCTTCATTCCCTGACCATCTCATTGAAGTCAGAAAAAAAGAAGAGATTTGAGACTTGTCCAATTTGTTCTGACATAAAAAGTAAAAAAAAAAAAAAAAAGATTTTTACCTTCATGAAAGATGGTGAAGGCAAGCTGAGAATCTGGTATTTCAACAGTATATTTGTGGGGAGTGCCCTCTCCCTGTAACCCCACTGTGCTCAGCTGGACCCTTCCAAAGAGCTTGCTTCTATAGCGGGGTGACATGGCCCACCATTGTATGGGCTTTGTGCTGGGCTCTTAGTCACATTGACGAAAAGATAGTTTTTTTTTTTGTTGAGCACCTTTTCTGTTTCAGGAATTGTTCAGGTTTGCTGAAAGCCTAACGAAAACACTTCTGAAGGATTTTTAGCTTTGAAGAACTATCTTATGTTCCAAACACACTGATCGCTTAAATATTATCCTCCATTTCAAGGAAGCATTTTGGGAAGTGGCACTGTGGCTGAAGTAGAGTGGTAGCCTTGCACTGAAGAGCTCAGGGACAATGCCCTGACCCAGAGTTCAAGCCTCACGACCGCCAAAAAAAAAGGGGAAGAAAAAGAAAAAGAAAAGAAAGTTTAGTTAGGTTAGTTTGGGCTTGACCCAGGAAAAAATAAATTTACAAGGAAACTTGAGCACTTGGCTGTTACTAAACCCAATATGACCATATCTAGATCTCTCATTTTAAATTTACCAGCCATTTTTTTTAGTCAGAACTTATTCAATTCTCAGATCAGACAGGATATTTTTTTCCTAGTCAAGTGAGTGTACACGGACTTTGTCTCAATCTGTTGAGGAATCGATGCTCTGGCTGTGGTTAACTATGGTGATGCATACAAGCTATAGAACAATAATGCTACTCACACATCAAGAATGCTAACTTTTCCTACCAGCCCTCATCCCAAGCCTTTGTAGAAATTATCTGGAGTTTTTCTACATTTTACCTAAGAAATGACTCTCCTGAACCATACCTCATTTCAACCTGTCAGGACTGGTGTTTCAAGTTCCACCATGGGGATGAAAGTTGGGGAAGTACATTTCTAAGATACCATTCCACTGTAGGGCCTTAATGGTCTTTAGATTCCAACTGGGGATATGCCAGCACTCAGAGTCTCTATGCCTAATCAAGAACTTAGTAAATTTGTGTTTGGAATTTAGAGACATTACAGAAGTTTTAACAAATGTTTAGCTACCATTGTGACTCCATAACCAGAATTCTTAAGTTTCCATCCTTACTCTCTTGGAAATGATAATCACAGTTCATGATGAATTTTTACATTGGCAAAAGAAGGAATACTACCTAGAGGAATGAAGAGTAAGATGGGAACTTTTCTCCTTCCTAGCACAGAGAAGAGATGCCCTCTCTCAAACACTATACCCCAATTTTTTTTACCCTACCTCAACAAAATAAGAAATCCTTACTTCAAAAGAAGAAGCATTGGGGTAGGGGATAGGGTGGTAGCCTTGAACTGAAGCATTGCATCCCAACCACTCTTTAGTTAGGCTCCAGTGGCTCATACCTAAATCTGAATTGCCTAGGACACTGAGATCTGAGGATCCGTTTGAAGCCAGACTGGGAAAAAGAGTCCATGAGACTTATTTCCAATTAGCCATAAGTGTGTATCTAACATGGTAGAGCTCCAATCCTGATCAAAGCAGCTAAGTGAGCCAGTCCCTAGTGGCTCATGCCTGTAATTCTATGTACTCAGGAGGCTGAGAACTGAGATTGCCCTTGGAAGCCAGCCTGGGCTAGAAAGTCTATAAGAATCTTATCTCCAATTGACCATCAGAAAATGGGAAGTGGTCCTGTGACTCAAAGTAGAATACTAGCTTTCTGCAAAAAAGCTCAAGGACAGTACAAGGCCCAAAAAGGACTAGAAAACAAAAACCAAAACAAAAGCTAGGACAGAACACAAGGCCTTGAATTAAAACCCCAATTTCAGAACAAAAATGAAAGTACTTGTGTGTGTGTGTGTGTGTGTGTGTGTGTGTGTGTGTGTGTGTGTGTATTGACATGGATGTTTGTTGGTCTTAGAGCTAGAACTTGGGGGTTGGGTGCAGTCCCTGAGATATTTTGCTCAAAGCTAATGATCTACCACTTGAGCCCACTCAGCACCACTTCAGGCTTTTGGAAGTTACTTGGAACCAAGAGTCTCATGGACTAGCCATCCCCAGGCTAGCTTTCAACCTCAGTCCTCAAATCTCAGCTTCCTGAGTAGGTAGGGTTTCAAGTATAAGCCACTATTGGTGCAAGCAAGATGGTACTTTTTTTTTTTTAAGAATTTATTAACGTTGATTTTTGGTACTTTTTAATAATAAATTTTACGTAGTTTTACTGATAACATAAATGGACAAAACTTTGTGGAAAAATGTAAAAACAATGTAGGCCAGAAAGTTCAGGTTTCGAACTCAACTTGATAATCTCAAATTGTATTATTTTTTACTCATGGAATCATTCTAACAGAACTTCAAGACTTCAGCCTAATCCCTTCCCTCTTCCCCCCACAAAAAAAATACCAAGGAAGAAAAGAGTCTGGTTATTCTCTAAATAGCACTATGTATCTCATAGAAAGCTGTGGGACAGCCAAGAGGACCTTTTGCAAGTAAAACAAGGACATGAGATGCTGAAAGATTAAGGTCAGAAGTTCTCCAACACAACAGTCAGCTTCTTCACACATGCATGCCAAGCCATGGCTTAAGGTGACCACGCACCCCATCATTAACTCTCAGTAACTGATTACAGCTGCCCTCGGAATGCGTGGAAGCTCCAAAAGAGGGTCCTTCATCAAAATGTGAGATTGCTAGGCTCTCATATACCAGACAGGAAAGTACCCAGAAGTTATGGAGCCCTAACTTGGCAGATAGGATTCCTTTTACAAGCCCACAGGTACCCATTATGCATTCTCTCTCTGCCATAGTGAGGTAAAGGCAATCACGTCGTTTGATGATGGGTTTATTCTCAGTAAATTTCAAGATTGAAATGGGAAGATGATGCCTGCATGTAATTCCCAGGGCAACAGAATGCTGTCCAGCTCTAGCAGTTCAAAAGCAAGTGAGCCCTAAAGAAGTCTATTAGGGGATTTGTTTCCTGATACTCAGCATTTCTTATATGGGAATCTTACCCAATACTTAATTTAACTCCGTGAGTAATACGACACACCAGGGCAGGACTAGGGAGAGGTGAATGGTACTGCAGCCTACAGTCTGTACAGTAGGTCTGACCTTGAAGCTGAGTATTAATTAATTTGAAACAGTGGTATTAAAATTTTCTATTCTTTTGCATTGTCATGCTTCACACTGATTAGCACAAAGAAAAGTAAATAAAAAAGACCTATTTCAAAACCTTCCCTACAACCTTTTTGTTTTATGACAAAAGACAGTTAATTAACATACTAGCGGTAAGCAGCCTTTCCCAAACTCATGCTAATTATGTATTCTGTTGACCATGACTCTAGTCATACGGTAATTGGCTTACAGCAACATGACATTTCAAATCATCTCTTGAAATTACATCAAAAAGCCAGCCTGTTTTGTTTTGATAGGGGAACAATCAATTTGATAAGTGGTAACACAGCTCATTGTTTCACATTAATTAGACTAATTGCTGCATGTTAGCCTCTGAAACAGACAGAACTTGGAGAAGACAAAGGCTGCGGCCTTTAGCATGCAGTGTGTGTGATGGCTCCACTCCCTTGCACAGACTGTAGGCGGAAAACAGAGCTGTTAGGAGGCAGCTTTGCTGGTGGCTGGGTGTTAACAGGAGTTTGATGTGTTATGCTCAGTACACTGGCTTTCAATTATGGCATCCAGGTTTCAATTCCCAGAGAGGAAAGGAAGGATGGATGGCCGGGGAGAGGAGCAGTTTCTCAGCTAGCCAGGTTTGGGGGTTTGAGGGACTAGGAGCAATAGCAATCTTCCAACAGTCCTCTTTCCTTCTAACCCCAGCCGCTGTTAGGTTTCTACGAGGAATCTCTTTTTGTCCTTTGCCGTTGTCTGGACCTAAATACTTAAAAAACAAAATAAGGCAAGTGTAATCATGATATTTAATGTGTGAAATGGAACTAGGTAAATTCAGGTGATGGGTGGGGGTGAGAGAGATAGGAGAGCGGTGAAAGGGGCAACGCTGGTCAAATGACATTGCTCTCACAAACCGCCTAGAGGAGTGAAACCCCCCTTGTACAGTGACTTAATTTTCAAAACAAAATTTTAAGCAAGAAAGAAAAGGACAAACATAGGCTGACACAACACAAAATCAAAGGAAAATCAAGTATCTCAAAGGAGAGAAAAATGGGATCATTTTACCAAAGCAGAGGCTTTAAAGCAAACTGTGGGCACACTCACTACGGACACCTAATTCTTGAGTCCTACATACTTTCTAGTGTGACAGGCCGTTTAGTCTCAAGACCACTGGTGTGGTCAATTGAACAGTGTCCTCTTTACGACAACAGCACATGTTGTGCTCAGTTGGCAGTGCAGAGAACGTCACTTGTGACCAGCTGGATTCCTGATGCTCACAGAAGTTGACAGGATCGTGTTACCGGCAAAGGAACAAAACTCTACCTACGTATGAGGCAATGGAACAGAAATCTTGCCCAAGCCAGAAGCATGCAGTACAAAAAAAAAAAAAAGCAGCCGCACTGCCTCAGTCTCTCTAGTACTGTCTCTCTAGTGTTTTTCCTAGCTAACAACTGTCCAAACCAGAATCTGTCCTGTATGTATGTGTGAACCGACTTATATTTATAATTTTTACCTGTGAAATATGAAATGTATCTACATATTGAATTCTGCCTTGCAGATGAACAATTTCACCAGGGGAAATTACCTTGATGGCTTTGGCCTGAATTTGACCTAAAAGACCAAGTATCAAACACTGCTAGCTCCTATTACAGACTGATTCAAAGAATGGTTGATATGGGAAGGACTTTCTGTTTCTTGTAATTTCTTCATCTGTACCAAGAGTGGTGGTATCTTTGAACTAGAAGGAGATTTTTAAAAAGAAAAGCCTACAGTTTCTTTTTTTTTCCCATACGGTACACAGTCAAATTCCAAATCCCCAAGCTGTAAGTACAATGTGTGTCCATTTTAAATACATATGGACTTTCTCTAAAATGGTAGGGGCAATTCAGAGGTAACTGGGAAAATTGCTTAGAAACCTTTACAGGAAAATGGTTTACTTCTGTATGTCAAGTTATCTCGGGTGGGGAAAGGGTGTTTTTCAGGAATTTATACCAAAGGGTATCATTTCTGTTCTGCTTTCCTATCACTCCCTCAGAGGAAAATACGGATTTGTGCAGCAGGTTTAATTTGGTCATTTGAAAAAAAAATTGTGTGTGGCATAGCTGAAGCAAGCAATTAAATGATTGTTTCTACAAGTTAATAGTATCATTAGCAGCCTTCTTAAAAGGTTACATGGATTTGTGATTTAAGTGTGTTAATGTGCTATTTTTCTCTTGAAGTCTGAGGTTTTATTCAGAAGGTAAAGATGGGGATGGATGGGGTGGAGGGGGGGTAGTACCAGGATCGAAGCCCTTTAACATTCAGTTTAAGTGCTGTTTCCACTTGCCTGAGCACAAGTTGAAAGCAGCTTTGTTAGGATGCTAGGCACCCTCTTTGCTGTCACTCCTGGTCCTTGTATAGTGAAGCTCCGCTCTGGGCAGAGCAAATCTTTGCTCAGTTAAGCGAGCCTCAGTCACTAGTGTACTTGGCTGCAGGCCCAGCATAGTTAGGCTTTTAACCTGCTACACCTGAATGCCATATTGATGGGACACAGATACCCAGTGCAAATAGAAAAACTGGATAAATACATTAATGAATGAAATTGTCAAGGGCTTGACAGAATAATTTTGAAAATTCAGCTTACACTTTTAGTGCCCAGGTAGCATAAGATCATAAGATCACTTACTTGGCTTGTAGGAGTGTACCACTGGGTCATTTGGGGTGACTTGAATATCTATCTCTTCTCTTTTTTATCCTTTATTTTGTTGTTGTTTTATTTAGCTCCCCCCCACCCCCCCGCAATCTGCCTTTATACTATAGCTGTGGAATAGGAGATTGGGTAAAGAGAAAGAGGAACTAGCAGATTATTAACCTCTGTTGAACCTTTTAGGACAGTTATTTATTTAATCTGAGCAGGTTTTCCATGTTAATCAGTTGAACAAAGATTCCTCAGAACAAAACACTATGAAATAAAGTTATCAGGCTTTAGAGTGGGGTGAAGACTCTTGACAATAGGTAATTTCTGCAGAGGAGAAAAATAAAAATCAAAGAAAATCAGGGAAGAATAGAAGACATAAAGTAAGAATAGTTTGTAATAGGAGTGGCTGGCAGAGCTATTAATCACACAGAGTAAGCCAAGATGTAGGATTTGGGGAATATTGTAACAAAGGACACAGTCTTGATATACCACACACATACATACACATATGCATATGCACACATAAACAACATTGGGATAACACATTTAAATATACATATATATATATCCTACAAGAAACCAAGGATTTTTAGCGAACATTTTGATCTTTTGAGTATTACTATAAAATTAATATTCTATTGTAATTGTGGCTATTCTTTTCTAGTTTCTAAGAGGAAGGAGTGGATTTCTTTAATGACTAAAGATTGGTTGTTCAGAAACTGGGCGGGGTGTGGTTGTGCTGAGATCTCCCATGAACCTGAATGCTGAAGTGAGCTTTTGTTTCATGAAAATATTAATTGGAGGCTTTCAGGGGGAGATCAGAAATTTATTGTAGGTTGTGCAGATTTAATAACTTCTTTTAAAATAGATTCATAGTGTACATGTGCTATTTTCATGCATAATTTCTCATGGAAAGTATATAATTTCTCCCTGTGACTCTGACGATTAGAGAGGAAAAAGAACTAGGAAAAGTTATTGGTATTCTGTTCCCTTCACATTCATCCCATAATCCTGATACTGGTCACTTAAGATTTTCCTGTGTCAAGGTCTAATTCATGGATATGTGTAAATCTATGACTTTGTATAGGACCCTGTGCTCAGAGGGTTCTCCTACACTTACTGTAAGTCTTTGAGAGTACCATCTTCAAATTCTTAGTAATTTCTGGATGAAAGGTCCAACATTTTCATTTTGTATTGGGCTTCATAAATAATCAAGGTGGTACTGTGTATCTGAATTTTCTCATGCCATCCTGTTTCCTTTCCAACTAAAACTCTCATTGCCTATTTTAAGGGATGGATCACGATCAGGCTAAGAGTAACTGTTCAGTTACCGTTCTCATTCTACCATTTTCATTCTGTTTCTGTCACACCCTTCTGTGGAAGTGCTCAGCTGGCTGTTTCCACACAATATTTCTTCCACTTCCTTTGCTACAGACCCATTCCCTTGACAAGATGTATATTGTTATGTCTTAATACTCATGCAGCTCAATGTCCTAACTTTTCCAAACAAAAAGGAAGGACAACTGAGGTATCTGGGATGAAATTTTCTATATCTCTTCTTATGAATATATGTCCTTGTTCTTTATTAGATGGCATGCCCTTTGAGGGGAGGGTCTTTTGTCTCTGGTCAATCCCTTGAATCCTACTATTTATTCTGCTGCATCACTGACATTCCACATTCCTCCAGGAGTAACTGAACAAAACACCCTGAGGATCAGAGCTTCTGAGAGGACAAGTGGCTTTTGTTTGTCTCACTTTTTTTCTACTTTTCTCTGCTTTCCTTATGGCAGAATGTTTGGAGTAGCAGGATGCCTCCAATGTGCTAGATTTGGAGCCAGAGAGAAAAACATGTAATAGGATGTCTTCAAAGGGGGGAAAATGATCAGCTTCAAATATGTAACTTGGGCTAGAGATGTGGCTCAGCGGCAAAACACTTGTCTGGCATGCCTGAAGTCCCAAGAACCACAGGTACACACAAATTAAGATTAAAAAATACAAACTAAATGAAGAAAAATAAGTGACCTATTTTTCTTCTTTTCTTTTTTGGAACTGGGGATCGAACCTAGGATGTTGCACTTGCTAGGCAAGCTCTTTGCCACTGAGCTACATTCCAGCTTTGACCTAAATTTTTAAAGTGTGGAAACAGACAATTTTTCCCCTTAACCAGCACATAAAATGGCCAGAAGGACATGAAAAGCTATTCAGCATCACTAATTATTAGGAAAATGCAAACCAAAATCACAGTGTGATATCACTGGATACCTGTTAAGATGATTGTTATTAAAAAAATAATAAGCCTGTAATCCTAGCCACTCAAGAGACTAAGATCTGAGGATTTCCTGAAACCAGTCCAGGAAGAAAAGTTTGTGAGAGTTTGATCTCCAGTTAACTAATAAAAAAAAACCAGAAGTGGCTCAAATGTTATAGCACTAGTCTTCAGAAAAAAAGCTAAGCAAGAGGGCAAAGTCTATAAATTCAAGCCAAACACCAGCACGCATGCAGACACACAGACACACAGACACACACACACACACACACACACACACACATCAAAGATATCTGGGCTAGGCATAAGATTCAGATAAGATTCAGTGATAGAGCACTTGCCTAGCATGTACCAGACCTTGTGTTTTATCTCCAGTATCATATATAAATGAGTAGTTCAGTGAATTAATAAACTGATAAGATGGTAGACTTCTTGTTAAGTGTTTTTGACATGATGAACTTTTGCTGTCGTTGTCATTATTTGAATTTAGGGCCTGACCCTCTCCCTTGGCATTTTCACTCTGGGTTAGTGCTATGTTACTTGAGCCACACATCCACCTTTAAGGTTCTTTTTTATTTCTTAATTATTTTTTTAATGTTTAAATGGAAAGAACAGTCATGAACTTTTCTGCCTGGATTGATTTGAAACCATGATCCTCAGAGCTCTAATTCTTGAGTGTCTAGAATTATGGCATGAGCTACTGGTACCAGACAATAAATGGAACTCTTAATTGCTAGGGTTATATTAGTTAAGTTCTTTTGTCTCAAGATTTCTCTACTTTCTGTGGTCTATCTTTCATTCATTCTTTTCTTTCTTTTTTATTGATCTTGTGATTCAGTGTGGCCTTGATCTCCTGTCCTCCTTCCTCCCCTTCTCTTGATGCTTAACTTAAAGGATGTGCCACAGTCCCAGCTTTAAGGTTTTAAATGTTCATTTAGCACAGGGCTTTATGAATTGTTCATAAGCTTTTAATATGTGGACCTATAAAGATGATTTTTAAGGACACCTGCTCAGCTATGTTTATCTCTGCCCTATTCACAATAGCCAGGTGATGGAAACAATCCAGATGCCCTACTGCAGATGAATGGATACATATATACACAAACACACACACACACACACACACACACACACACACACACACACACACACACAATGGAATTCTACGTAGCCAACAGACAAGATAAAATAATGGCATTTGCAGGGTAGTGGGTGAATCTAGAGTGAATCATGTTGAGTGAGACAAGTCAAGACCAAAGGAACAAATGGCGCATGGTATCCTTAATATATGGATGGCTATTAGATCCAAACAGTACAAGATCAAGGACTCAAAAGTTGCATACCAAATGCTATGGACATGGTACTGGAAATAGAAACACAACTACATAGACATAAACACTTACGACTCTATAGACATAATGTTTCATTATATAGATTAATATGTACCTATGACATATTCCTTTCTTGAATACTTGTTTGTTAAACATATCATTTGAAATAGGATGTAAAAATTAATGTTAATAAATTCTTTAATAAAAAAAGATGATGGAGAACACAAATGGGAGAGAGGAGAGCGGCTTTTTTTTTTTTTGGATGGGTAGAGGTGTGCATTAGTTAACTCTGATATGGTTTGTTGAATTTGTGAGCATAACAGTTATCTATGGGGAATTTCTCTCAGCTTTCATCAGCTTTTCAATGAGCCTTTGACCTCAAAGTAATTAAAGACCCCTGTTTTGTTATTTCAATTTGAGGAAATAGTGTTTCTTATTAAAATAGAAAACTGTATATAAGATATATCATTATTTAAAAGACCCATACATAGCTTTTTAACAGCCCCTTATATACCCTTGTTTATTAACTGTATATTTTGAAAAGTGTTTCTGAAGTCATCTGAAACATAGACTAAAATGTTTTGCCTTGTTTTTCTGATTTATCTACTTCTTTTTTTCCTTCTCTCTATCACCATCCTGTATTCTGGAGTTTGATCAGTTCCTAGGTGTGTGTGTGTCAACCAGGGAAGGGTCATGGAAGAAATGTGTGCCATGGACCAAAGAAGCACTTTCCTTATGTTCTTCTGGGTTGATCTGTAGAATTTTTATCCTTGATGAGTGTGGGCAAATTGGTGACAAAATGCTAATGGTTTCCTGACTAGGTAGACAGCTATGTTATGAAGTGTTAAATTTTTAGTAAGCTCTATTTTATTAGTTCAAATGGACCTGCAATGTGAGCTCATTTCCATTTGGTCTCGTTTTCTCACCTTTTGCAACTTCAGTGTCCTTTTCTTTATTTTAATATTATTTCACTGGAAAGTACTGTGAATCCCTCGCCCCATGCATTACTATTATACTTATAAATATGGGGATTTTTTAGGGTTTCCTTCTTTTCTCAACAGTATTGCAATTAGCTCTGTTTTATCTGCAAGATTCCGTTTCCATGGTTTAACTAATTGCAGAATGAATATATTCAGAAAAAAATACTTCAGACATTTAATGTCTTTATTCCCTAAATAATAAACAATGATGACTCCTTATATATCATCTAACTGATTACTAGATATATTATGTCATCTAGAGATGAATTTAAAATATATCAAAAGATTTGCATATGTTATCTGCAAATACTATGCAATTTTCCATAAGAAACTTGAGGGAGCAGCCCTAGATTTTGCTGTTCTGGAGGGCTTGAGAGGTTTTGTATCTGGAAGCTAAAGAATGACTACACATGGTCATAGGACTACAGAATTTTTCATCTCAAATTATTGACAAATGCAATATTTTCAGTGATCATTAAAGATACTAAAGATTAATCCATTCATTTGGTTTAAGTTTTTGGAATGCTGCTCTATGGCTTCTAGTTTGTGTTCATGTTAAAAGTGCATTCTTAACCAAGGCCCTTAGGGTTGAGAGTTTTTTGTTGTTGTTGTTTTTTGGTGGGGTTAGTCATGGGACTTGAACTCTGGGCCTCGGTACTGTCCTTGAGTTCTTCAGCTCAAGGCTACAACCCTACCCCTTGAGCCACAGTGCCACTTCTGATTTTCTAGTGTTTAATTGGAGATAAGAGTCTCATGTCTTTAGTGCCTCAGATGTCTTTGAATCTCAATCCTCAGATCTCAGCCTGAGTAGCTAGGGTTAGAGGCATGAGCCACTGCACCCAGGCAGGGTTGAGATTTTGAAAAGCTTTTATGAACAAAAACTTCATTGTGACATGGTGATCCTCTTTTCTGTCATTAGACATGCCTTATCCCCCTACTCCAAATTATTTCCAGTCTATCTAGAGTATAATTGAAAACCCAGAACTCCTACCATCTTACATTCAGTCACCTTGTGTATGGGTTATTCTTACCCTCCTTACCTCCTGAGGCTGTGAGTTCCTGAAGGACATGTTTTATCTATTTTGTGCCATAAACATTTTTAGTATTTTGAAAACTTTTGCTAATTTGCAGTGTCAATTGTATTCATGGTTACCTCCACCCCGTCTGTGATGAAGGGGATCAAGCCAGCCTTGCAAGGTGAAGCTCTGTGGATGGTAACTTTGGGTGTTTCAAACTAGCCAGTGTAGATTATTTCCTGAAACATATAGGACTAACAAGCTAGAGTCTCTGTGTAGTAGAAAGAAATGGTCAATCAAATTTTCTAGGTGCTGAATGTATAATGTTTATGAGTGGAAAGTGTCATGTTGATAAGAAATTGTTAGTCTGATATTTTTTTTTCTTCCCCAAGGATCTGATGGGTCTTGAAATGGTATGGGTTACCTAAGAAAAGGTAATATTTATTGAGTGAGTTCTTGGAGAACAGCATACATGAGAATTTACAAGTTCATTTGGGTAGACATCATTTTATATGATCATATGCACATAGCTGTTGAGTCATTATTGAAATGAACTCCCAGAAGTGGAAAGAAGAGGTGGTTCTTTGTTATTTGCTTTTTCCCTCCTTTGTTGCTGTGGGGTTTTTTTTTTTGTACCTTCTGTGTGTAAGTTTTCTGTTTAAGGGAAGGTAAGAGCAGCGAAATCATGGGACAAAGAATGAACAAGGTAGCAGTGATAGTCACTATATTTATGTGGAAATGAACTGTTTGGTGGGGAGGGGATCCGGAAGGTAAAATTGGGGAAAAAGCCAGGGAAAAGGTGACACTGTTAAAAAAGAAATGTAGCAGGTGCAGTGGCTCATGCCTATAATCCTAGCTACCCAGCAGGCTGAGATCTGAAGATCAAAGTTCAAAGCCAGCCCAAGCACAAAAGCACCTGAGATTCTTATCTCCAGTTAACCTCTAGAAAACAGGAAGTGGGACTTGGATCAAGGGTAGGGTGGTAGCCTTGGGCTGAAGAGCTCAGGGACAATGCCCAGGTCAGGTTCAAGCCGCTGACCCAAGGATAAATAAAAAGTAATGTAGTCATGATCTGATTAGGTAACTGTAATCCCTTTGCACATCACCTTTGTAATAAAAAAGAAAAGAACTTATGGCATGCTGGGATAGCAAAGAAATTACAATGTCTATGAACACTAAACATTTAAGATTCAGAAGACCTTAATGATTATATAGCCAAGTCCGTCTCCATTTTGCAATCGAGTTGTTTAATTTACAACTGATTTTGATACCAATTCCCAATCATTTCCCTGTTATTAATAAATGCTAATAGAGATGAAGAAGTTACATATTTAAACATTTTTTATGTGTTAACTTGTTCATTATTTTATCTCTTGAGCATTCCTTTTCATTGGCTTCTCTCCACAAGTTAGATCTTAACAGTGGTGTAGCAGTTACCTGCCAAGCTAGAGGTCCAAGAATCAACCCTCATTACTGAAAAAGGAAGAAATGGAGTTCAATGAGACAGTATAGACTAATAAGGGATTCTTTTGTCCCCAAGAAGGAAAACCAACATGTATATATAAATTTTGCACAGCTAGTTCTGTTCATATCCAAGAGTGGGGCACTTGAATTAGATTCATGTATATTGCATTATTGATGGTTTGACCTGACATAAATAAAGACAGAGTTTATTATAAAAAGACAGAGTTTTCTATTGCTGCTGGTAATTCTAAGATATTTTACTATCATTTGTCTTAAACCTGGTATTTCTCCAAGGCAGTATTCTGACCTCCTGCTTTGGAGATATCTAATGGTCCCCTGGTATGTTCTGGCAGCCCAATGGGCAACAGTTTTCTCAGACTTTGTTTCATTGCTATTGTTTCAACCCTTCTTCCCATTGTTTCTGTGTTCCAGTCATCAGAAATTTCGCCACCTCAATTTTTCCAACAACAAAATGGAAAGAAGGGAGAGTGGAATGCTTTTTTTAAGGAGTAGGTGAAGGTTTTAAGAAACAGATGATCAGCCAGCCCCATTTATTTTCAACTACATGCCTTACCCTGGGCTTTGCTCTGAGTTTCCTGGGTGACGTCTGCTTCTCGTTGCTTTCTCATTTGGTCTCTATTTGCTCTTCACATCCTGTGTGTCTTTCAATTAGTTTTTGTTCTCTACTCTTCTTCATGATGGCATGTATCACCGCTGGTGGCACCATGTTCCCTATTTTTCTCATAGATAGAGAATGTGTTTGTGCTTTTTTTTTTCTTATCACCTTACAGATATTTGTTGGGATAAAGGAGTCAGAAGGATCTTTACCTTCTTAAAATCAAAATCCTACCATTCAACACATTAAAAAATCACATGCTTACTTATTTATGTGTTCATATTTTTGAAATATTTTAATAAAAATTCGATGTATTATGGTCTGATTATTTTGATGAAATGATTTTTTTTTCAAAAGAGGCACCGTAAGGAATGAAGCTGTCAATTTATTTTTCTAATGAGTTTGGTTAGTGGAAGGGTGAGTCCTTAGAGCATATTACTTTCTGCTTTGGGGCAGCACTCAGATTTTGGAGAAGTAAGCAGTCTTTGTGAAGTGATGCAGGAAACAAAGCTTGTTTTCTGGAATGGAAATTGACTGAACCTAAGGCCTTTTCTTATACCACTATACTTGATCATTTTCTCCTTTAATATTTTAGTGAATTTTTAGAATGACAAGTAAAATGATTCTGGCTCTTGGCTTCTGGAATGGTATTCAATTGTTAGCTAAGCCCAGGGTGGAGGAAAGGAAGGCAGATATTCCTGGTTCTTTTTCTTTTCCTAGAGAAAGTGGAAGGCTGTTGTTTTTTTTTTTTTTCACAAGTCTGTGGTCCCTCTTGGCATGGCTCAGGGAAATTATTATTCCCCAAAGACAGGCTATTTTTTTCACTCATGCAACTTGAACGTTCCCTTTAGTAAAACTTGAACTATGCTGAGTGGAACCTCTAACTTTTCCCCCTCTATTCAGTAAACCTTTGCATTGATTCTCCAAAGCAGTAACTCTCACTAACTCTCTCCCAAAGGAGATCAGTGTCTAGAAAAAAGGGGTTTAGTCAGTGGAGGGGAAAAAAGAAATGTTGCTGTTAGATGTCAGCTCAAATATGCATATCTCTCTCCTAAGAGGTTTCCAAAAGGAAGCAAATTCACTTGTTTGCATGGGAATGGGGTTATTTTGTCTCTTTAAATGTCTCTATTTCCCCAGTAGAAATTGTTTAAATTGTGAGAATTGGTAGGTTTTAAAGGATAATATGAAGTATTCATCAGAATTAACTATGGGGTATTACAGTATAAAGTTACCATATACAGAAGCTGAAAAGATATTTGGTCCCTGATTCCTCTGTATATCAGTATGTTAAGTGAAAAAAAAAACAAATGAGGAACAGAAAGATGTGTACGAACAACCTTATTCATATGTGGAATATAAACATTTTAATCTCAGCTGGTGGCTCACACTGTAATCCTTGCTATTGCTATTCAGGCAGATGAGATATGAGGATTACAATTCGAAGCCAGCCTGGGCAGGAAATTCTATGAGACTTGTCTCCAATTAACTGCCAAAAGAAAGAAAGATAAAAGAAAAAGCAGAAAGTGGAGCTGTGGCTGAAGTAGTAGAGCACTCTCCTTAAGTTAAAAAGCAGAGTGATAGTGCCCAGGCCCCGAGTTCAAACCCCAAGATTTATGCAAAAGAACAAACAAATAAACAAATTTCATAGAACTTGAGATGACAATGGTGGTTAGCAGTGGCTAGTGGCTGGAAGAGTAGAAAGGAGAAAAAAAATGAGGAAAAGTTCATTAGTGAGTATTAAGTTATAGTTAGGAACACTTTTAATTTTTTGTACAACAGGGGGACTATAGATTACATACTATAATAATTACGTATTATATATTACAGGAAGTTAGATGAAAGAATTTTGAATGGCTGTGACCACAAAGAAGGGATAGATGTCTTAGAGATACTTAAGGACAATGATAGTAAGTTACCAAGTGATAAGAATGTTTTTCCTAAGTCATTTACACTCCTGTTCTGGCAACGCAATACCTATGAGACATTTACAATGACGTCAGTCTTTAGTCATCCCCATCATGGTATCATGTCTTAGCTAGTGAAGCCAAGTTTTCATTTGTAATCATGAATGCTTAGAAGGCATAAAGCCAAGGTTTCCTAAATTGCTCACTGAAACTCATAGCAAATTTATATTGAACTCTTAATGGTGGGAGCATTAAAAAAATTGGAGCTTCTGAAAGGTGATCTCATTTCAGAATTTTTTTTCCTTCTACATTCTCTGTGTTAAACCACATTACTGAAAAAAAAAGTTTAGTTAAGCCAGAGATCTGGAAGTATAATTGTCATTGAATTTACTTTAATGATAAAAACAGGAAGATGATCATTCATTCAGAAAATGGTTATTGGATCTTCTATGTCTTTAGGCGCTTGGCTCACCCTAAAGATTAATAAGATATGGATTCTATTCTCAAGTCACTTAAACATGAGAAGAAAAACAAAGCAAAACCAGAAACCTACAGAGGCTTATCACTTGTAGGAAGTTGTAGTAAGTCACCTGAAACTTTGGTGGCTTAAAATAACAAATATCCATGATCTGGGGTAATGTCTGAAAGTTGGGACATGGTGAACAGCATAGCTGAATGATTCTGGCTCAGGATTTTCCATAAGGTTGCCTTCAAAGTGTTGGTCGTGGGTATAGGCATCTCAAGGTCACACAGGGCAAGAAGATATTCTTCCATGATTTATCACCTTGCTGTGAGATGTGCTCTCTGTTCTTTACCACATGGCCCTCTCTGCTTGGCTGCTAATCACATGGCAATTGGCTTACCTCAAAGCAAAGATGCTGAGAAAAATGAAAGAGACCAAAGCAGAAGTCACAGTGCCCTAATGACCCAGTCTCAGAAGTAACCCATCAGAACTTGTGCCGTCTTGTTTCTGTCACATAGATGAATCCTGGTACAATGTGGGAGGGTTCTTTGAAAGGATCATGCTGAAATGACTGGAGTATTCCATTAGAAAAACTTTATAGACTTTCTACTTAGCTCTTCCATCCCTGTGTTGACCTGATGAGTTCCTAAAGCCTAGCAACAAAAACCATGATGAAAAATGTCCAGATTTTAGTTAGCATTATGGGGTGAGGGGAGAGAGAAATGCAATAGTTAGAGATGGAATGCTACATCCAAAAGGATGCCAAAAGGAAGAACAGACTCTTGAATTATCTGTGATGCAGAAATTCCGAACTCTTGTCTAATGTAACCTGACTTTGCAAAGAAAGGGATTTAAGGTTGGTGATCAGCAGCTGTCTCAGAGCAGTTCTTTTTCACTAAGGGATCATGGTGCCTTATGAAAATTGAAATGGGAACAATATGGAAGGCTGTAGTTGAATGAATTCCCTCTGTGGTTCCTAGGGAAAGGCATCAAAATTGACTGTAGCTGAGCAGTTTTTCTTCCTGCACTGCTATGTTAAATGGAGGGTTTGTTGTAGACAATCTAAGAAAAAGATTTTATCACTACATTGGCGAATCATTTCTGATTCTGACTAAAGCGGCATCTTTTATTGCATGGTCTCTTTTTTAATGACTGGAATTGTTCATGTATTGTATGGAATAGTATTTTTATCCCAGTCTGAGAAAATATTAGTATATTTTACATATGTACTGATTAAAAATGCAGGTAGAACCCTTTTATGAACGTAGACTGAAATATGCATTTTTCCATATGTCTGTACTCCATCTTGGATTCAAAGATATAAAATATGCCTATGCCCCTCAAACTTTTTTTCTCCCTCTATTTCTCTTAAATATTCGTGCTTTTTCTCCTTTTTGAACATAGTTGGAGAAATTGTAAATGTCTAAAGCAACCTGTCTCTCCAGCCTTTCTCTGTTATAACCTGGTAAAATTCTGGGAAGTATATAGAGAGGAGGGAGAGGAAGAATAAATTACATTGGTATTACTTTTTAGTACTGTACTTATGCCTAGACTGCTTTCCAATCCTTGCTTAATACAAGACTAGGAATAGAGAAATTGACCAGATATAGGGCATGATATGAAATGAGATATTTAACAAATCATGCTTGGATGTCACTGAGATAATGAAAAATACTGACAGCAGACTCTGCCATTGTATATGCGCATAGGTCCTTGTGGGCACATATTATTAAGTATTACACTTTAATTTATATTTTACACTAAATATTTTAGATATTAAATGCTACAAGTAAACAATACTAATTATAGATAATGCCAGGGAACCTTGACCCTCTTTTCTAGTGCTCAGAAATAGTATTTTTCCTATTTATTTTCTGAGAACAAGACAGGAAATCTAATTAATGACAATGGGACCAACTGTGATGTAATTGAAAAAGAGTAAAGCAAGGCTTTGGTTCTAGGATTTTAGTGAAGCATTTGATATAATGTCTAGGCTATAATATCCTCATCTGCAAAACTGTGCAGAAAATGTAATTCATTCAACAAGATTTCTCCATCTATAAAGTTACCTCAGAAACTTTTATTTACTTTCTTATGACTGTGTAGTTTATATATTTACCAGTGGTATGATGCAAATGATAGTGTTTAAAAAATAAATGTAAATTGCCTATAAAAATAAAGCTAAATCATCTGTGGTAAGAAATTTGTTGTAAAGAAAGTTCAACTTTATTTTGCAAATATATCTTAGAATGTGTGTGAGGGTGAGAAAATCTTTGGCTCCAAACTATTGATCACAAGAAGCATAGGTCTAAGAAAACTTCTTTTTTTGTTAGTTGTGGGACTTGAACTCTGGGCCTGGGCACTGTCTCTGAGCTCTTCAACTAAAGGCTACCGCCCTAGCCCTTGAGCAACAGCACCACTTCCAGTTTTCTGATGGTTAACTGGAGATAAGAGTCTTATAGTCTTTAGTGCCCAGGCTACTCTGAACCATGACCCTCAGATCTCAGCCTCCTGAGTAGCAAGAATTACAGGTGTGAGCCACCATACCCAGCAGGCCTGAGAAATTTAAATGATAATTTTACAAAAAAATATTTTCAGAAATAAACAGGTCTGAGAAATTTAAGTGAGTTTTATAAAAAATATTTTCGGAAATAAAATCTCTCTCTAGCTATGTTGTTGTCTGCTTATATAATTAATTGCTTGTACTGCTTACTTCCTTAAACTGAGTTTCAGCTTCAGTAACAGTAATGATAATTAATGAAATTGGATTCAAAAGAAGCACCAAATTCCACTCTATCACAAGGAGCTTGGAGCTAAGTACTCCCAGTTTCATTCCACAATACCCCACAATGCTGAGATTATGTACTAAAAAGGGGATAAAATTAAAACGGGCTAAAAAGCAATCATAACTCACTGTTCTAGTGTTGAAGTCTTTATTACAGTATTTTCATGCTCTCCAACATATTTTATAGCCTATTTTCTACTAGATTTCTTTACTATAGACAAACTATTTTCTACTGTTCTCTGTGAAAAAAAAATGTATTATGTAGGTTAAATTTGTACCATGCCTTTTCTCCATCCTTATGCATCCTCTTTGCAAGTTAAAAATTCCATCAACTATTACAAAGATTTTTCACAAGTTTTTTTTGCCAGTCCTGGGCTTGAGCTCAGAGCCTGAGCACTGTCCTTGGACCTTCTCAAGAGATCTACCACTTGAGCCACAGCACCACTTCTGGATTTTTTTCTATGTATGTGGTACAGAGGAATCGAACGCTGGTCTTTGTGCATGCTAGGCACTCTATCACTAGGCTAAACTCCTGGCCCTTCACAAGTTTTTTTTTTTTTTTTTTTTTTTTTACTCAGATCACTCCAACCGGAAAAAGAAAATTGTTCTTTCCTTTACATTCCTAAATGATTTTATATCTGACTTAGGTATGTAAAAGACTGTCACAGAATAGTTGTGTCTGTGCTCTAGTAGGTCAAAAACAGAATAGACAAATATGTCTTGTCCATGTTATAGATGAGGAACAGGAAGAGTGTGAGTGACTTTGTGAAGACATACTCTTACAAAGCTCCTGGTTCAGACCCTGCATGAATTGCAGAAGATAAGCTTTTATAACTAGCAGTTTTGCTAACGTTGTTGAATGGAGAATATAAATAGTAAACTTGGCCCATGTGGTTTGCAACAATAATCCTTGCTAATCAGGATACTGAGAGGTGAGGATCCCAATTCAAAGACACACTGGGGAAGGAAAGTCTTTGAAACTGTTATTTCCAATTAACTAGCAAAAAATTATGAGTGGAGATGTTGCACAAATGGTAAAATACTTGCTCTGAGTGAAAAAGTTAAGTGACACTGATCAGGTTCTGAGTTTCAATACCAGCACCTGCACACACACACACACACACACACACACACACACACACACACACACACACACCCCACAAATTCAAGTAATATTTATTTCTCATTCAAAAGACCAAAGTAAATGGTTTAGGAAGATGAATAGCTTTTCTTTTTTAATTTTTTCTTTCTTTTTAAATTTTTTTATTGTAAAGGTGATGTATAGAAGGGTTACAATTACACAAGTCAGATAATTGAGTGCTCTTTTTTGAATAATGTTACCTCTTCCCTTCTTTTCTCCATTTCCCCCTCCCCCCGCCACAAGTTCTATATAGTTCATTTTCAACACGGTGTCTAGTGAGTATCACTGCTCACTGCTGCTTTTCTTCACCCTTTATAGCTCCATTTCTGTGCTACCCCTTCTCATCCCCAAATCAGATAAAGTTACATACAGGACAAAAGGTACAGAAATTAAAAAGTGATGAGAGAGAAAGAAAAACAATCCACAAAAATTTGTAAAAAACCTTATTTCCATTTTTTGGATTTCATTTCAATATGCATCATTTTATGTTGTTATATACACATAGCTTTCGAGCCCTTGTGATCCTCTCCAAAACTATCCTCCTTTCTCACTGTGTGAATGTTTCAAGTCCAGTTTAATTTATCATGTCCAAGTGTAAATATTTGTCTTTATCCCTTGTTTTGCCTGAAGATTTATAGGCACATTCTAATTATTACAAGTGAGGGTAATATGCAGCCTATGTTTCTTTGGGTCTGGTTTACTGGGTCTGCTCTCAGTTTCTTAGGAGATCTGAATTGACTGGTTTTGCCATGTGCAACACATAGCTTCTGAGGTTGCATTTGACCTAGATCATTTCAAGCAAGGAAAGAAGCCAAGAGCAAAATTCAGTGCAAGATATCTTCCCCTTGAGTAAGTGAAGTGAAAATTACACTGTTACTCATAATTCATTAGCAAGATCTTAGTCGTGTGGCTCACCCAGCTGCTAATGTGGGAAGTGTGGTTTAGCAGGGTGCAGATAATCGGGAGCAGATGTGATGTAAGTAAGTCCCAGTGGTTGCCTGTGTCCCAGGATGCATATCCTAGAATCTCCCATCCCTTCATGATGCTTTCTCTAAGAAAATATCCTAATGTGAGATGGTGAAGAATAGCAGGTCTAAGATTCTATCTAGTTTAGCTTTCCAGGGATTTAGAAATGACCCTTCATCCTCAAAACTTTTGTTTCCTCCTTTATAAAATGAAGACAGGAGAGGAGTCCCAGAACTTAATAGAATACTAAAATGTTTGTTTGCTTCTTGTAAGAAGTTCATTGATGGACTACGTTATGAATGTCCATAGTATGTATACGGTATGAGAGACACTGTGCCAGTCAGCTTTTCGTTGTGGTCACAAAATCCCTAAAATTCAAGGATGAGATGTTTATTCTGGCTAATGGCTTCATAGGTTTCAGTGTCTGGTTAAATTTGGGCCTGAGATAGTAATTGCACCATGGTGTGAGCACTGAGCAGTGACAATCTATTTACCTGATAGTACCTAAGAAACAAAGAGAAAGAATCGGAAATGGATGGCGTCCCAACCACCCTTTTAAGTGTCTGCCCAGTGACCTAACTTCTTTCTATAACTCCTCATTCTTAAAGGTTCCACCATCTTCCAGTAGTGTCACAGGCCAGTGAGTAGTCAAGCCCTTAACGTAAGAGTCTTTTTGGGATATTCACTATCCAGATCATAACGGGCAGTTGAGGAGTCATCTCTTATGTAATTTTTTCCATGTTGATATCCATTGGTAGGTAATCAGTGAATATTATCTGGCTGACTTTAATGACTCTATGATATCAGATCAGCATCTCAGGGTATAAGTACAAAGCACATGCCTACTGGAACTATACTAATCTCTTACCAAGTTTACTTTCTGAACTAAAGTTAAGTGTGTGTGGCATTCAATCATTCTGGCTTGTTTTGTGTTTCTGCTAATTTCACATTCTCATTCTATCTGTCTTCTCTAGAGCACAGTGAGCCTTTTATGATTCCTCTAGTATTGACCCAGTGCCAAGCACCCAGTAGGCCACTCAATAGACATTTTATTACTTCCAGTTATTTTTTGTTCCATCAATTTACTTGTTCTTTTTGGTAGGTTTTCAATTTCTGACATCATATGCCATTGTCTTCCAATTGTTTCCAATATATTGTATTCATCTTGGTACCTTCTCTCTGCTTTCCATGCCATGCAGATGGACAGAAGTCAGGTGGGAGACTTAATATTTTTAATTTTTTTTTTGCTAGCCCTGGGCTTGAATTCAGGGCCTGAACTGTCCTTGGGCTTTCTCAAGGCTAGTGCTCTACCACTTGAACCACAGCACCACTTCCGGCTTTTTCAATGTATGTGATACTGAGGAATTGAACCTGGGTCTTCATGCATGCTAGGCAAACACTCTACCACTAGGCTAAACACTGGAGCCAGAAGGCTTAATCTTTACAGAGCACCAATTTCTACACAAATCACAATGTGGAGGAGAAAATCCTTAGTGCACTTTTGACAGTCAGAGTCCATCTTCAACTCTCTAAAAACTCTCTTCCCTTCTCAACACAAGAAAGTACATACACAGAAGATACTGCCGTTTCTTTAGTGGCTGACAGTTCAGGAGTGGCAAATCAGACATTTTCTGTTCCAGTCCACCCAATAGGATGCACTGAAACCCCACTGCTCTCTTCTAGACAGGCTGTGTGCTATATTGGCTTCAAGCATGCAGAAAAACATGCAAAATGTTATGATTTATTGCCATGCTGACTGTGTCAACCTAACTACAGCTGACAAACAGTTTTTAAATAGAATGTCAGTTCACTATAGTATTTTCCATCTGTGATTTCCGCCCCCTTTCTCACACTGAACACAGCATGTTGAAGAATATCATCACCAAAGGTTTAGTTTCTACTTCCAGCCACTCCTATTAATGACCTGCTAAAAAAGTGGTATGTGTGAAATAAACAGAATGACTTGGTGCCGATGGCTCCTGCTTATTAGAATCCTAGCTACTCAGGAGGCTGAGATCCGAGGATTTCAGTTTGAAACGTAGCTTGGGCAGACAAATATAGGAAACCCTTATTTCTTTTTTCCATATATTTTTATTGTAATTAATAGAAGGGTTACATCATATTCACCAGATAGAAGGTGCATTACTTCACATACACTGATACCCTTTCTCATGTCATGGAAACCCTTATTTCTAACTGACTAACCAAAAGCTGAAAAGCAGACCTGTGGCTGGAGTGGAAGAACACCAGTCCTGATTGAAAAAAATATATTCTAAGTGGAAGTACAAAATCCTAAGTTCAAGCCCCAGTACTGACACAAGAAAGAAAAGAAGAGAAAGGCAGAAAGGAAAGAAAAAAAAGGAAGGGGGAAGGAAAGAAATGAAAGAATGAATGGTGGGGGATAAAGAAGAAAAGAAGAAATGCAGAGAGAAAGCATAAAGAGACAAAACAATAAATGGTGATTTTGTTTTTCTTTTAAGATGACCCTCCCATTGCTCAAGTATGTTTAATTATTCAGTTTTCATTGTCCAACTGTTTTCTTTTGTCCTTTTGCTTTCTGGAGGTACCATTTTGTTCTTAACACTGAATCTAGCATTTCACTCCCATGCTGCACAAAAGACCTATGATGCTTAGAGAGCTCCACAAGATACAGACCTGTGCAAACAGTATGCCAACCCCACAATGTCTGCATCATGGTCCATCTCAAGAGCGGACCGTTCAGCCCTTGACAAAAATGCTGAGCGATCCAACTTTCCTCATGTCCCTACTCAGATCCCATCCATCCCTCCCTCCCCCGGTTTACTGAACAGAGAGACTGGCATTGCCCATTAGCAGCTTCCAATGCCAAAATCACATTAACGGCCTTAAATTGTGTTTCAAACGATGTCTTGAGTGTATGTGTGTAATGAAAATATAGAGTGACAATGTAAATCCTCAGAGGCTGTTCCTCTGATGGTTCAATTTTGTTAGCTTTTGTGATATTACAGATTTTTTAAATTCTAAAGAAATTTGATTTTTTTGAGGGGGCAAAAACTCTTATTAATGCTCTACTTTTCATTCTGGGCAGGGAGGGTGCTTCTTGCTGTTTTCCTGGTTCAGCCTTTAGTTGTAAGGGTTTGGACATCAGCTCAGAACATCGTCTTGTAGGGAATGTTTTTCGAGTGTTATCTCCTTGTTTGCAGCAATCCAAGGTGGACCTGGTGGAGAATTGTTTAGTGATAGAGACTGAAATTGCAATAAAAAGAGGGATGGCCAAATTATGTAAAATCAGAATGCATGAATAATTCAATGCTCGCTTGAGTGCGATTTTTATTTTTATTGTTAAATAATACTAGCATTTCTATGAACTAATAACAGCAGCTAACCAACTGGTAAGCTTTTTTTTGTTGAGGGTTTGGGGTGACAAGGAAAAAAAGAAGAAAGGAAACCAGGGCCAAAAAGTCACCTTTTAAAAATGAAGTGTCCTCCAGTAAAATTTTGATATAATCATCTGGACTTGTGTCTCTTCAACTAGTCACAGGTTACAAAAATGAAGCTGTGAGAAATTCATTCTTTGTTTTTAGACCATGTGAAATAACTGGGATGTATTGTGAACTCTCTTCTCTATTCAATCTCAGAATGTGAATCTACAGCTTTATGGTTTTTAAAATGTACGTTCTAGAAGAGTTGTTCACATTCTGATGTTCATAAAATATAGAGAAGATTCTTTTACAATGATTCAAATGTATAGCTTTGGTGTAGAAAATAATGAAGACCTTTACAAGGAATTTATTTTAGTTCTAACCAAATAAAAAAGAGAAAGAGGGCCAGGAGTTTGGCCTAGTGGTTAAAGTGTTTGCCTAGCATGCATGAAGACCCAGGTTCGATTCTTCAGTACCACATACATAGAAAAAAGCCAGAAGTGGTGCTGAGGCTCAAGTGGTAGAGCTCTAGCCTTGAGAAAGTCCAAGGACAGTGCTCAGGCCCTGAGCTCAAGCCCAGGACTAGCAAAAAAAAAAAAAAAGAGAAAGAAACAGGAGAAAACTATTGACTACCATAAGCTCTAACATTATGGCAGTTAGGAGTTAAACAGGTTAGGAGAAGAAGAGAAAAATGAGTGAAAAACATTAACTTATTGTCCAATATTAAACACTGGGCAGGGAAAAGGGAAATGTATGTTAAGGGAGAGAAACTCTCAAAGACCTGTTAAGAGTTTTAGCTTATATGAAGTATGAACAGCTTTGATTTATTTTGGAGTTGAACCCAAGGCCTCATGCATGGTTAGCTCATGCTGTGCTAGTAAGCTCTACTCCCAAACCCACAAATGCAAATTTTAATTCCCTTGTAAAGTAGATGAAATGGTTATTAGTCTAGAAAAAACTCTAAAAAAGGATCAACAAATAAAACCAAGAGGTAAGGTGGAAAACAAATGCAGGTCTCCACATGCTGGTAGAATCATCTAGGCTAGAATTATAACAGAATGCAAATCAATATGATTTTGTGTGCATGTACATGCACATGTGTATGTGTGTGCATGCACATCTGTATGTGTATGCATGCACATATGCACACACATGTGTGCATATCATTACTGGCCTTGAATACAGAGCCTAGGGGTTGTTCTTTAGCTTTTTCACTCAACTATGCCACTGTATCACTTAATCCATAGCTCCCTTTCTGGTGCTTTTGGATGATTAATTCCTGCATTAGCTGGCTTTGAACTGCGATCTTCAGATCTCAGCTTCCTAAGTAACTAGGCTTATAGGCATGAGCTACCAATGTCCAGATTTAATATGACTTTTGAAACCATATGATATTTGTTTTATCTAAATATTTTAGGGGGAGTACAAGGTATTTCATAAATCAGTAGTGGGGATGTTTTGGACTGATTATAAACTAAAAAAAAATACTCAGATGGTCAGGACCGTGTGAAGGCAATAGTCTTAGGAAACCTCATCTTGGGTGGTTCCTTAAAATGAAATTTGGCTTCCCTAAGAATCAGAGTCTGAGACTTCAGAAGGTTACGTCAGAAGGTAAACATCCCATTAGGAATTTGTAGCCAATGAGAAAGAAGTAGGTAGAGAGACTAGGTTTGGGAATCGTATACATAAACTACCTATCTTTTAGGATGAGAGGACAGATTGATACATATCCTAAAGAAGGTAGAGGTAGTATTAACTGTGATTTTTAATCAGGTAAAACATAATTTATTTATTTAAATAAGATTAGTGATAAATTAATTGAGCCTATAAAAATAATTTCTGTCAGATGTCTGTGGCTCCTATCTGTAATTCTACCTACTTAGGAGGCAGAGATCTAAAAGACATCAGTTTCAAGACAAATACTGCAGAAATAAATCATGGGGTCACCTCTCCACAGAGTAACATGGTTGGGATTGATGGGAACTAGCCTCAGTGGGACGCATGAGCAGGAAGATCACAGATGACGCATGAGCAGGAAGATCACAGTTCACATCGGTGGCCTGGTGAAAATGCATGACCATATCTTAAAAATAACCAGATGGGGGATAAAAGGTTGAATTTGGGATTCAAGTGGTAGATGTCTCTCCACCAAGCCTGAAGTTGTGAGACAATAAAAAATATAAAGCTCAATGAGTGTGCAATTGATATATTTGTATTAGTGATTGTGCAGCTTCAAAACCTAACCTCTGTTTGGAAACATCCTAACTATGTCACATGTCTGGGCTGGATTCCCTCACAGTAAGCAGATCCCTGTTAAATGCATTGTTCTAAAAGAATAGAGATGTGAGATAACATAGTACATTAAGGACAACAATTCATATTGTAAACAGTATTTTACCTTGTTATCTGATATATGCTTATTTGGTTATTTGAAATAGGATTGGGAGGGAGGAAAAACAAGATGAGGGGTAAGGATGAGGGGAGAGAAATGGGAACCAAGACATGAGAAAGGGTATCAATGTTTGTGAAGTAATGCACCTTTTATCTGGTGAATATAATGTAACCCTTCTATTAATCACAATAAAAAATTATAAAAAATAAAATAAATTGTTTAATCTGATACAAAACTTTGAGCAGGGGGGGAGGGAAATGGGGACCAAGACATGAGAAAGGGTATCAATGTATGTGAAGTAATGCACCTTTTATCTGGTGAATATAATGTAACCCTTCTATTAATTACAATAAAAAATATATGAAAAAAAGAATAGAGATGTGAGCCATTGACAGTGTGAGACATTTGACAGGGCAAACTACAGACATAAATTTTAAATTCACAAAGGTATATTAAAAGCACCTGAAAACTATCTTCATGTACTATGAGCTCTCTTCTGTTCCCTCAGAGATTCCAATAACTAGTGTTTATAAAGTTAGAGTTATAAAGTTAGAGTTATCCCTTGCCTTCTTTATTTCCTCTCTCTGATAACTCTACATGAGATTATTTATAATGAACATGGGGAAGCCAAGTTGGATTTTTTTTATAAAGGAGCAGAATGGAGAAAAAGAAAATATTTCTCCAAATTTCTCTGATTTAAAGGAATGAATACCTGTTAAAGCTGACAAGGGATATATATTTTTTTTCAATCCCACATTTCCCATCACTTTCTCTGACTCGCTTGCTTTATTTATTTGTAAGATGGGAAATGATCGTGATAAAACTATTCTTGTTAGGATCCCAGGCTTTGACAAAAATTAGAGACTTCGAACTCATCTTGAGTCTTCATTAATGATGGTCATTAGTCCTGTTCTGAACTATTGATGAAATGTTACAGCATGCTTCAGAGCAGAGCTTCTATTCTTTTAAATAAAGAACTAGTTCATTCGAGGCCCTTTCTAATGAAAATGACGTAATTGTGGCTGTTAAGTGCTCACTTTTAAAAAAGGAAGAAAACTAAAAGATAGTTTGCAAAAGATGCATATTGATTCACATAAATCAATGTTAATCATGATCAAGGCTTGGATTCCCCTGGAGTGTCTGAAATGCCCTCTATCTTCCCTGTACAATCGCAGGAAATGTTTGCCTGCATTTTGATATCCAGCATGGAAATTAGATACTAATGTACACAGGGAAAGACAGAGACAGAGAGAAAATGCTTAACATCCCAAGAAGGAAGGAATCATGCCATGACTGACTTAGTCATCTTCTAACAAGTGCAGGTCTGTCCCTGGGACCAACAAAAAGTGGAAGTGTTCTTACGTGCACTTCAAAATGAAGACCTTTGTGATCTTCTCATACCTATTTGCTCATGCAAGGCTTTCCAAGAACAGAAAGAAATAGCAAAAAAAATAGCTTCTTTTTGAAAACGGCAAAAATGATATATCATACTTGTTTTGGATATAGGGATTGAACTTTATTTAAAAAAAAAACTATTAGGCTTTATTTTCTGAAAATGTTTTAGTCATCTGAGGTGACAGAAAGGCCAGAGGATCCTAAGGGAAGGCTATGCTAACATTCAGGTTTTCCCATCAAAGGTGTGTCACCTTTAATTTGCTATTATTTGTTATGCATAGGTGTCTGTCCAACTGTGTAGGGTATTAATATGAATCTGGTCAATCTGGCTCCTATCTGGCAGATTAGCCAGATTATTTATCTGGAAATGATCTAAAGATTTGGGCTTGCTATTCCTCTGTGATTTCTGTGTCACCTGGTTACATGTTTGGCTTTATGAGGTTGCCATAGGAGGAAGAGAGGGCAAAGAAGGCAAATATTTGTCCTTATATGCATGATATTTCCTGCATTAGGGCACTAGAGGTAGTATATATATATACGACTGGCTTTTTTTTTACTTGCTTCAGTTAGTCCACTAAGATATAAGCTCTTTTGAACTATGACAGTATATTTGGCTTAGTGATTAGAATGCAAACACCATGAACTGAGGTTGATTGACTTGTTCAGGAACCCTTTTCTATATATGCTCAGATTATTAAGTCTGTCATTGGAGGTTGGGAACAAGTAAGAATTCAAAGGTTATTCTGAAAAGCTAGTAAATAAGGTATCTGTTATCTGCATTTTTTGGTACCACTTCTTTTGAGAGAAAAATTAAGTAAATTTATTGATTTCTCTATAGCTTTATTCTCCAGCAAAGATCGACAAGAGATATTTGGGGCTGGGAGAGTAGCCTAGTGGTAAAGTGTTTGCCTAGCAAGCATGAAGCCCTGGGTTTGATTCCTTGATGCCATCTACACAGAAAAATTCAGAAGTATTGCTGCGGTTCAAGGGTAGAATGTTAGCCTTGAGAAAGCTCAAGGATGTTGCCCAGGCCCTGAGTTCAAGCCCCAGGACTGGCAAAAAAGAAGAGAGGTATTTGGTTGTTCCCCTGGTATACATACTTCATGCAAACATAGTGCCTTGTCCCATCACAGATGTTCAATAAATCTTTGAGGGTGAATGAATGTTAAGAATATAATGAAGGTAAAGCAGTAATAAATTATCCTCTTCTGTATACTTATCCACAACTATGTGTATTTCTTTCTCGGTTTAGATAATGGCCATATTGCCTACGGATTTTAATTTGGGCTTAAAGAGTGAGAGGTTCTTAAGTGATGTTCTTAGCACTGTGAGGCTGTATCATGAAATTGTTGGTCTAAAACATTGCTAAGTTGTTCAATTTAGTGCTGAAAACCAGAAGTATAAGACCTTTCTATATTGTTGGTTTTAAAGAAAATTATATGAGCCAGGCACTGATAGCTCATGCCTGTAATCCTTGTTACTCAGGAGGATGAGATCTGAGGATCACAGTTCTAAACCAGCCTGGGCAGGAAAGCCTGTAAGGCACTTGTCTCCAGTTAACCATATCCAAAACAGAAGTGGTGCTGTGGTTCAAAGTGGCAGAACACTATCCTTGAGCACAAAAACTCTGGGGCAGCACTCAAGCCTTGAGTTTAAGCTCTATTATCAACACAAAGAAAGCTACACTATTTCATCTTGAACATATGAAACCTTGTCTTGCTTAAAACATTCTAATTCTTGGGCTAGAGTCACAGTTCCGCGATTGGCTTAAGACTCAAGAAGAAGAGCATGCGTCTGTGATCTTAGTTCTTATCCTTACCAAATCATTTAGCCCAGTATTTCCCTCTGAACTATCATGTGTTCTCCTGTAAAAATCCTTCCCACTCAGTGGTTTGTTGTATTGTGAAGAAGAGAGATATTAGAAGGGACTAATCTGAAACAAAGGCACAGAGCCTGAGATCTTCCTCCACTCTGGCTTTCTCTTTGATAAATGAAAATAATGCCAATTAGATAAGCACTTGACTTCGTTTTATAGCAACATCTGATATTGACTAGCTCTTACAGTGCACCCAAATATTTGTGATTCCATGTTTTCAGAAACATAGGCTTTATAAGCCATCCTAAGTTATCAATAAACTTTTAAAATGTCCAGGCATTCCTGGGTCAACTCTCACCACTTCTGTCAGGTAAAGAGAAGAATTACTGGGTTTTTCTATGTCAAATTGTATATGCTGAGCATTTTCAATTTTGAAAATGTCACCACATTGACAGTGCTTCTTACAAAAGCAGCTTTGTTGTTTTAAATTACATTTGTTAAGCTTTCAAATCCATAATATGAATGATAGGCCCTAGTGGTATTTATGTAAAAATTAAAACTGTCAAGTTATATTAAGGTTTAATCATTGGCTGAGATACATGAGCTATAGTTCCCATGCATGGGCCCTCTGAATGGGGCTTTTTTTTTCTTTTTTCTTTGAATTTTTTAAAAAATCTCAGGTCATATAAATGTATACATGGTCTTTTTTTAAACCAATATTCTTAATACAATTTTCAATTAACCTATGGAAAAACAAGAAATAGTAAAGTGTCATAAAGTGCATATAATAGTATGGGTTCTGGCAGCTTTATCCCTGGAATCTCATTTGATCTTTAGCATTAGACCAGTGGTTAATTATGATGCCATTCATATGGAAGAAGACTTCAGGGATTTTAAGACAACTGTTTGGCATAATTCATAAAACACCAAATCTGAACCTTTGATACTGTCCTCATAATGTTGGGCTGCATTAATCTTGACTTCCCTCTTGTGACCACTGAGACATTTTAATCTTCAAACTTTTTGACTAAATCATCAAGATGTGTTTAAGTAATTTTCAGTACATTATATTCAAAAGATAATGCTTGCTACAGGTTCATACCTGTAATACTAACTACTTACGAGTCTGAGATCTCAGAGTCATAATTTGAAGCCAGCCCACGCAGAAAGCTTATGAGACTCTTATCTCCAGTTAACTAACAAAAAGCCAGAAGTAGAGCTGTAATTCAAATGGTAGAGAGCCATCCCTGAGCACAAAAGCTAAGGGACAAGGGGCCAGGAGTTTGGCCTAGTGGTTAAAGTGCTTGCCTAGCATGCATGAAGACCCGGGTTCGATTCCTCAGTACCACATACATAGAAAAAAGCCGGAAGTGGTGCTGAGGCTCAAGTGGTAGAGCTCTAGTCTAGCCTTGAGAAAATCCAAGGACAGTGCTCAGGCCCTGAGCTCAAGCCCAGGACTGGCAAAAAAACAAACAAACAAAAAAACAAAAAGCTAAGGGACAAGATCTTGGCCTTGCATCCAGGCACACACACACACACACACACACACACACACACACAAACACACGCATATGCATTCAAGTGCACACACAAAAGATAAGACGATAAAGATGAGTGCCCTCATGGAAACAGTGGAAGATTTTTATAAGAGAAATGGAACAAGCATATCATCCTACTTGATTTTATATGTATAGTTCAAGTTTAAGCCTGCATACAATAAGAGAGATGCAAATACAATTTAAATAACCACTGAAGAAGGGGTTGTCTCTGGAGTTCTAATGTGTGTACTCACTGTGTTGGTGTTGTCATCTAAGGATTGAGTGGAGTAGTGTTTGAGTTCAAGGTCACAGATGCTCAGACCAACCGAGCTGCTTCACTCTGTTCGTCTAGAAGCTTAATGACACTGGCAGGATTGTGTCTAGCAATGTGGGTGCCCTCTCAAGTTCAGTATGTTTATCAGGTGTTAGTCATAAACTTCAGTTCTCAGTATTTCTTTCTCTCAACACAATGAACTCAGATATTGTTATTTCCTTAAGAGTTTAATCTAAACTTGATGCCCTTTAAGGCAGAGGAAAAATGTATTTGTTTTATCCAACTATAGTAGGTCTTTGGTATGTATGGATATATGAAAAACTCATAAATGCATGGGATGCATAGTTTGACTCTCTAAAATTACACAAATCTATCTATCTGGTAAGGATAATAGATAATGAGCCTCTATAACTTGAAAAAACATGGAGTAGGGTATATTTTTATCACAAAATATCTAGCATGCCCTTTAATACTACTCACCTAAAACTAGATTTTATTTCATACTCTTTTTGTGACTGTAATGATACTTGATTCATTTTTCCCATTACCACTCTTCACCTTCTGCTAAAGACAAAACATGTCACCATTCAATGTATGTACAAGTTTTATTTTGACAACTAAATTAAGTATGTTACCTTTTTCATTGTTTCCAGAGTACCATTTGTTTTTGAAAAAGCTGACGTGGATAAAATTGAAGCAAGGGAACTTTCAATGAATCACACCACAACATACATGCAGCTGATAATAATCTACCACATCAACCAAGCTGTGTGATACATGCATGAGAATTTAACCTTTTTGTTTATGAAATTACCTTTGATTTTTAAAAATATGGTTTTTACCACCCTTGGAAAAACTGCATTAAATAAGTCATAAATTAGGTGAGTTTGCTAAAGTAAAATTGTGAAACACATGTACTATATATTTCAGCCAGAAACAAGGGTCCACTCTTATATCTGTAGTATATTGGGTTTACTAAGTATTCCTTCATCAGAAACTATATCAGGTCACTGGGAATCAAACCTCTGACCCCTACTGGGGTCCACTAAAAAAAAGTAAATACACGTTACTGTCCCAGGGGGTGACCTAGAGATCAAGACCTGACCCAGAGTGTCTGTAGTATATGAAATACTGTTCAGTTTCCCATTTTTACCAAGAAATTGTGTTCTATTATTGCCAAAAATGACAGTCCATAATTGGGTCATTCTACATGGATGCACTCTTGCCTCAAACAGGGAAAAGACTGAGGATAACTAAGTTCCTAGTTATTTATATTGTAACTTCCAGCTCCTCTCCATGTGCATTTCTGCTTTTCTCACATTTTCTTATCATATTCTCTTTATATCTTGTATGCCAGTACTGAAGTTTGAACTCGGGCCTCATCTTCTTACTCAGCATTTTGCTCTTTGCTGATATTTTATCACTTGAGCCACATCTCCACTTCAAGGTTGTTTTTTTTTTCTGATTAATTGGAGATAAGAGTCTCATGGATTTGTCTGACTAATCTGGCTTTGACCCAGATCTCAGCGAGTTTAAAAATTTCCAGAGATGCTGGGCATGATGGCTTATGCCTCTAATCCTAGCTACTCAGGAGGCTGAGATTTTGAGAATCTTGCTTCAAAGCCAGCCCAGACACTAAAGTCCATGAGACTCTTATCTCCAGTTAACTACCAGAAAACAGGAAGTGGTGATGGGGCAGTAGCCTTGAACTGAAGAATTCGGGGATAGAGCCCAGGCCATAGTTCAAGCCCCATGGCTGACAAAACAACAAAAAATTCAGATATGAGACCAGATGCACCAAAATGTCTGCTAGATAATTACTCATTAATTAATATCTGCATGTCATTCTTCTGTTAATTAATTTGAAATGATAGGTATCAGGCTCAGGAAGCAGGTATTATTTGAAGTTTAAGACAACAGACAATGCTAAGGTGTGTTTGTACATCAGCATCAATGTGGAAGGGATATAAATACCAACCTACGATACAAGAGGATAAGTTGAGCAGTGTATCTGCTTCGCAGGAGAATACATTTGTCTGGTTATTCACAATCGTAAATGCTAAATCACAGGGAGAAGAGGGCAGAGAGGAAGAAAAAGAGGAAAAGAAAGAAGGTGAATGGCTTGAAATAGGATTATTTCATTGGCAGAAGTTGAGACTTTAGAGATGAATAAGACTGAGATCTCATTTTAAAGATTGGGGGAAAGTGTGTCTCCATGAGGCTTGAATGTGAATGTTTTCATTCAGTGATAGAAAATTCAAACTCAGATTTTGCCCTGGCTCTTTAAACACAACCTTATTGGTTCTTATCAGTTGTTTTCACTCATCTGTAACATGTTGTAAAGAAAAGCTTCCTTTGAGGAAATGAGTGGAATAAAAACTGAAATACCATGCTGGATATTCCATTAGATAACGTAAATATTTGTGGAGACTTTTCATGAGTTCTCGCCGTGGTGGTCTTCATGTTGAGCTGGCTGATAGCTTGACTGCTGGGCCACCACTGGGTAATGGGATGAGTTGCTAGGCAGAATTTTAGCTTCTCTTTGGAAAGCCATCACTCATGGACTTAAATCCTGGATCCTCACTGCTGGAAGAGTCTATCTGCAGTGCTTTATATTCTATTACCCCATAATATACAATGCATTTTATTTATGTTAGTCATTTTTTATATAGAACTGTCACAAAATACGTCACTGCTGATTACGGCCTGTATAGGCAAGCTACACAGCATGAATTATTTTCTTTACTGTAGATCATACCAGACTACCTGGCTGGGAAAAGAGGAGAATAAATTCAAAGCCATGATAGATAAACTTCAAAAGGTTAAGAGATGACTGGGTGTGGAGACAGGCCTGCCGTTAAAAAATGCTGAGTGGGGCCTACTTTTATCTTCCTACTTCTTTGGCTCCCATTCATCTTCTTTGAACACACTATTCGCTCACGTTGTGAACATCTATAGCTAGTTGTTCCTTCTCCTGCCATGTCCTAGCCTGACATGCAGGTTTGTGTTTCAGTAGCGCTAGCTGTCCATCCTCATTTCCTCTTTTAACTTGGTCAGCCTGTAGAGGCCTTGAGATTTTTTTCCCCCCTCTCTGAGAAGTTGTGGAAGGTTCCCTCCTGAAAGCTATAAACAGACTAACTTTCTAAGGGTATATTTAAAGGTTTTCCCATCAAGTATTGTCTCTACTAACCTACTGGATACTGGATAATGGAATGAACCCAAGTCTGTAGAAATCTCCACGTAAGATTTATTTATTCTCTAATAAGCAATACTAGGAGCTGTGCTAGGATTAAATAATGAATATGAAACAGCCCCAACTGTACAAGAATATGAAGTCTAATGAGAAAATGCAGATACATGAACAGAAATTTGTAAAAATATATGGTAGGCAGGCATTGGTATCTATGTCTATAATACTAGTTATTTGAGAGTTTGAGATCTAGAGTGTCTCAGTTTGAAGCCAGCCCATGCAGAAAGTCCACAGTATTCCATCTCTAGTTAACCAGAAAAATGCCCATGTGGCTCAAATAGTTGACTGCCAGCTGAGAGTAAGCAGCTGAGAGATAGCTCAAGGTCCTAAGTTCGCGCATCAGAACACACACACACACACACACACACACACACACACACACACACACACACACACACGTGCAGGTGCATACACCATAGTTTGTGGTAAGTACTAGAATAGATATTGGCTTAGCTCTTGTTCCCCAGTGAGCTACCTTTAGAAGCAAGGAAGAGGTTCTGACATTTACTAGGATCATTTCTGGCAAATTTATGTCAAGGATGGAGAGAAGAATAGTTGTGTTCTGGGAGAGGGAAGAGGATTGTTGGAGAACTGTAGCCACTGGTTACAGTCATTGTGATTTGTTTTTATGAGATTGGTAGGGAAGGGAGAGGTGAAGTTTGTGAGAACGGAGTCTAAATATAGACTTAGGCCTGGACAAAAAGGACCTTTAAACACACATTAAGCAGTTCACCCTTAATGCTAAGAGTAACAGGGAGCTATTTCAGGGATTTCCAGAGAAGGGTGGGTAGGATGGGCTTCCTATTTAAGGTGGTCAATCTGGCTTTGTTGGATGAAATTGGGGTGAGATCAGAAGCTGGGGCCATTTATCAGGATCATACTTAAAATGCTGCTGGTGAAAGGCAAGAATAGCCACGACAAGACAATGGATGAAGAGCTAAGTGGTCAACTTGGGACAGTATTGTAAAAATAACCAATGGGTTCCATTCTATTTATGTAGAAGACATTCTTATGATGGGAGATTGAGCAACTGATAACAGTTTGGTTCACTGGAAAGAATGAATTCAGAAAACGGAGCTGGTTGCAGTTGGAGTTGGAGTTATTGAGTGGTTAAGGCAAGCTCTCCATCCAGCTGTAGGTTATGTAGCTACAGAGCTAACTAGCTAGACAAAGAACAAAGAGGTACTAGAGTGATGGGCTGTTCATATACATAACAGTGAGAAGATTTATAAGAGGAGCATTTTAGATCCGAGGCAAGACTGAACTTTACCATAAATGTAGGAACAGATGGCAGAAGGCAAATTGGAGTTAGGTCAGTGTTTGTGTCAGCACCTTTTTATTCAAGTACAAGTAACATTTTCAACGATGATGAGAAACTAAGAGAAAAGAAAGACTGTCATGTGCACTGATCCTCATGGAAACACATCTGCCTTTTGGTTCAAATTGTAGCTCTATCATTGTTCAGCTCTACAACCTATGGCTTGAATGCAAGCATCAGTATATCGTGGCTGAATACACCATAAACAGAAATGATGAGGAAATAATACGTAAATAAGCCAAACTTCAAAGTGTTAGACTTTCATTATTTTTATTATAATCACCTATATTTTATTTGTGAAATCTCTTTATTATCTGGGTATATTGTGATTAGCATGTTATCTATGATGAGGCTTCTGCTTACATTTGTTTTGCCTGGTTTATCAAGGCCTGCTCAGTTCCCAAAGTGCATGATATTCTTAATATCCTTTATTCCCCACTGCTCATCTTATCTTTTTTAGCCTCAAAACAAGCTGGTGTGCAGCTGCTTTCTCAAAGAAAAGATAGGAGGCTGACTGCTTCCCCTTATATAAAATATATAGTTGTAAAAATCATATTAAGTGAGGTAAGCCAGACTCAAAGGGACATAGGCTCAATGGTTTCCCTCATTTGTCATAACCAGTAGAAATCTTGGGTTCTCCTAGCAGAGATTTACAATAGAGCAAAACTTAGACACATAAGGCCATATAGTAAGATACTACATGAAAGGACCTCCAGGATATAGAAACAAAAGCCATATAATGAGTGATTGTTGCCCTTAATGTACTATGTTATCTCTCATCTCTTTTGCTGTCCCTTGGTTATCTCATATTGTTACAGTATTTTACCTTGTTGTCTGATATATTGCATATATGTGTATTTGATTATTTGAAATAGGATAGGGAAGGGGGGAAAACAAGATGAGGGGTGGGGTGGGAGGAGGGAAATGGGGACTAAGACCTGAGAAAGGGGATCAATGTTAGTGAAGTAATGTGCCTTCTATCTGGTGAATATAATGTAATCCTTCTAATAATTACAATAAAAATATATGAAAAATATAGTTCTGTCCTTTTATTTGGACAGAGATCTTAAAAGTTCTATGTTGAGTATTCATAGTGTTTTTATCTCTTTGGTTGTTGAAGCTCTCATTCTTTATTTTAGTCCATTTTTCTCTCCTTCTGGTTAGGCTTACCCATAAGATTTATACAAATGTTTTCATAGTTGACCACAATTAACTATTTTCTCAAAAGTAGGGATCCTTACAGTCTTCAGGCGACCCAGTAGAAATAAATTCCCTTAGTAAGATTTATCTCTATACCAAGAGAGACTATGGTGTAAATAAAATGAGATGCAGCTTAAATTGGATCAGTGCATGTCTAGTGGAAGTTTTAAGCGCCAGACAAGCTATATTTCTGTGCAAAATGCATGAACTCCATGGTGAGTCTCTTATCTGGTTGGTAAACCCAATTTTCAAATTGCTATCTCTTGAAAGAAAAACATTTTACACTGTCCTTTCACTGTGAATATTATAGCAAAGTACTTATATTTTAGACTAAGGTATTATTATTACTACTATTATTATGTACTTCATAGTTTCTGGTTGAGATTGTTGTTTGCATACTTGATTACCTCATTTGACTTTTGGCTCAAATGTCAGATCAAGGGCAACTTAGAAGCTGCATTGAGAGATAAAGTGAGTTATTCGTGTCCTGTTTTCTACCTAAATAAATGGAAAATGAAAACAGTAACAAAGTACATGATTATTTAAGAAACCAATGAAGCCCTGACCCCTTCCCCATGAAGATTATTACTTTTATGGAAACATCAAACAACAGCTTCTTTTCCTCCCAGAACTAAACGACAGCATTAAAGTTCCTTGTGCTGCTGTTGGAGCACATTTCTTTCAGTAATCTGGCACTCAGATTACTGAATTATTTGGAAATATAATTCCCAAGCCAGAGGATGTTAATAAGAGAAAAATAACTCACTATCTAGTTATATAAAATTTACTTTCTCTGGGATCACTGGCAAATAATTCAAACTATACAAGCAAGGGATACTGTCTTTAAATGCTGGGAAATTACAGAGAACATATTTTGAGTTTTAAAATGATGTACACATTGACAGCATTGTGTTGGGATATTTTCACTTTTTCTGTTGGACAAAGGTAAAGCTCTACAAACCTGTAAGTTTTTTTTGGAAGTGGTTATGTGACTTTTCTTTTAAAAAAAAATAAATAATTTTTATTGTGATTAATAGAAGGGTTACATTATATTCACCAGATAGAAGGTGCGTAAGTTCACAAACATTGATACCCTTTCTCATGACACTGAAGCTGCTGAATTCCTCATTAGAGTGACATTGAGGGAGGGTGAGTTCTCTGAGATCTCTCTGAGTTCTCTCTGAGATCAGTGGCCTAGAAAGTCTCATGATTGGGAACAGGAGTTTGCCTTTACAGCCACTCAGTGTAGATCTTGTTACCTCACATGTGAACTGCAGATAGGCTTTGCATTTGCTGGATTGAACACTAAGTGACTTTATTCAATTTTTTCAGCTTAGTAAGGGCTCCTTTACTCCATATCCCATGAGCCTCTCCCTTGCTCCACCTTGATATATAAATTGGTAGAACTTCCTTATGGAAGTACCATAGACTTAAACCCCTGTCTATGAAGAGATGGACCAAGAAGCTTTGAACTGATAAGTGTTCATAGTCAGTCAAAATTATAGACCAAAACTCAGGCCACCCAATTACCACAAATTCTTTGGGGGGGGGGATGTGGCTTAAATGTATCTCAAAATATGTTTCTATATCCTAGAGATCCATAGGATATAGAAACATAAGCCATATAATAATGAATGATTGTTGTTCTTAAGGTACTATGTTATCTCTCATCTCTTTTGCTGTCCCTTGGTTATCTCATATTGTTACAGTATCTGATATATCGGATATATTTGTATTTGGTTATTTGAAATTGGATAGGGAACGGGGGAAAAAAAGATGAGGGGTGGGGGTGGGGGGAGGGAAATGGGGCATGAATGGGGAAAGGGCATGAATGTATGGGAATTAATGCACTATCTATCTGGCAAATATCATGTAACCCTTCTATTAATTACAATAAAAATATATTAAAAAGATTTATAAAAGGAAAAAATGGAAAATATGACTTTACAAATAAACACTATAAGTTAACACCTGCATATGTGATGATATCACAAGCAAAATAGTACAGTACAGCCTATAACCCTAATAGGCAAAAAAAAAACCCCTACTAAACTAGCTGTTCAGTATTCCTAAATATATTACTAGGTAGTTCTAGGCCTGTTAATTGTTTTCTCAGCAGTGCAGAGGAAGCTTTTAAACAGAGTCTATGAACATCATGAAATAAAGACGTGATTTTTTTCCCCTGTGGCAGGAATTTTTTAGACGCATACTTGGACATAGTTATCAGCATCTCCCAGTTACAAAATTTTGACAAATTCTGACTTTATATGTATATTTCACACACCATTAGAATACATTAGAATATATTACAAATTCCCTTAGGGCATGGCTCCTCTTTCTTGTTCTACATATTTTACTTATTAGATAACTATGCATAGGCTCTGGCAAAGATAATAAGGCATTAAAATAGAAATATGTCTTATTTTAATTTTCCAATTGAATTTCTTTACATACTACCATAAATATGTGTATATTTATGTCAAGAAATTATTGTGCATCTTTATTAAATGAGCAAAATGAGTAGATAAAGTAAGTATTGTTTTATTTATTTGGACATTTAAAGATTCCTATTAGTTAAAATAGGATGCTTTGGTTTATTTGATCAAAAATATATCTATGAAATCATTATTACCAAAGTGTAATTGATAAATCAAGCATAATTGTTTACCTTATCCAACACCTTATATACAGCAGGTAGGTTTAGTGAGTCAAAGTCGGGGAAAAAAGAGGAAAAGGGGGAAGAAGGTAGGCAGTGAAGGATGGAAGAAAGGAGGAAAGAAGCTGGAAGAGGAAGGAGAAGGAGAAATGGAAGGGAAGAAAGAAGAGAGACAGGGAGGGTAGGAGAAAGGGAGGGAGAATGAGAAAGAGAAGACTGCAACAGTGGGTAACGGATGGATGGATGGATGGATGGATAAGTCATTATAGTATAGCTTCATTAGTAATGCATTAACAGTTTCTCAAAATGGACACAAATTTATGAATAGCAATATTCAAAATATAACCAAGTGTATGTTCTTTAAAATGTAGTTTTTAGAGATTAGATAATTCATATAACAGAATTTATGTACTCAATGCTTACTATTCTTGACTATTAATTTGTTGTTATACTAATTGTTACTTTCTCCTTTTCTATTACTTTTTAAATTTAAAAATCTGAGAAGCAGGTATATGTAGAAATGTGGTCAAGGAAAGAAAAATACTATTGTATATATGTTTGTTTATTTGAAATAGGAAAGGGAAGGGGAAAACAAGATAATTGGGAGGGGTGGGGGAGAAAAATGGGGACAAAATCATAAGAAGGGGTATCAATGTCTGAGAAGTATCTGGTGAATGTAACTGTACATTATGTTGATAATAAAAAATAAAATGAAAAAAAGAAAGAAAAATACTGATTCTTCACAGTAATTTCAGACATTGTATGAGGAAAAACAATCACAGATGACATATTCCCAATGTTAAAGAACCTTGGCAGGAGGTTGGAACACATAATAGTGAATAGATTCAGTCATTTATAGACTATGTCATGAAAAACACTAATTAATGCTAGAAAGTCCAGAACAAAGGAATTAGCTCTCAGGATACTTTCTCTGCTTACTTGTCCAAGTATCCTTAAGTGGTTATAAAGAGCATACTCATTTATATACAAACACATCATACTACCAGACTTTCAAATTATACTACAGAGCTATAGAAACAAAAACACCTTGGAACTAGCACAAAAAGATACTTGAAGATCAATACAAGAGACCAGAAGAGCCAGAAATAAAAAAATATTCAGCTACAGTCATGTAATTTTCAACAAAAATCCCAAAAGTTAAATTGGAGAAAACCTAGACTTTTCAACAAATGGTGCTGGCAAAACTGGTACATACATAAAATGAAATAATAGCCATAAAAAAAAAGAAATCAGGTTATGTGAAGAAAAGTCAGTGGAACTGGAGTATTCATACTCAGCAAGAAAAGAAAGCTTGAAAAGCCAAATATGGCATGTTTTTGCTCAGAGGTTAAAGCTAAACCTAGAGAACATACATATTCATGTATACCTGTGTGTGTGTGTGTGTGTGTGTGTGTGTGTGTGTGTGTGTGTGTGTGTGTGCAACAGGATTCCAACTATGGTCCTGTTCCTGTTTAAGGGAATGAGCAAAAGGAGAGGGATAAAGAAAGAAGGCTAATAATTATGAACTACATTGTAAGTCTGTGTGAAAATGAGATGAACTTCAATGGAAAAAAGTTTGTGAATTAATAAAAGGTTGGGGGTGTAAGGAAAAGAAAAGCATATATTAAATACATTAAATATACTAAATACATTCTGAAGTTATGTGAAAAGCCTGAACACAATTCACCTACCTGGATAAAACTATGAATGACAGGAAAATCAAACAGGCTTTGGTGAGGGTAATGATGTAAGGGGGAGAGCAAATAAAGACAGTGAACAGTATGAATATTATTGGAACTTATTGTGCACGTACGAAAACAAAACAAGGTCAGTTGTTCTAAGATGGAAAAAGGAAAGTGGTAGAGGAAGTTAGATAGGGGTACCTTGTACACATGTGTGGAAATGTTACCACAAAACTCTCCTTATACAACTAACGTATGGTAATAAAAATTGCTTTAGAACATCCAACTGTTTTCTTGAGGCAATTCTGCTTGATTGTTTCTTCGTGCCGTTAGATTTCTTCACGGCAATTGATATTCATTGAACTATCAGCCCACTAACAAATCTCAAGCACTTTGCTACTGCTAAGCTGTTTTGCTACTGCTAAACTTTGTGTTTCTCTTTTTATATTTTATTTATTTTTAGTTGTCTGCTGTGTTTTATATCATAAAACTTCTTGCCAGGCATAGAGGCTCATTCTTGTAATTCTAGCTACCCATGAGGCTGAGAGCTGAGGATCACGGTTCAAAGCCAGCCTGGGCACTAAAGGCCCTGAAATTCTTATCTCCAATTAACCACTAGAAAACCAGAAGTGATGCTGTGGCTCCAGTGGCTCCAGGGATAGGGTGGTAGCCTTGAGCTAAAGAGCTCAGGGACAGCACCATGCCCAGAGTTCAAGGCCCAGAGTTAAAGCCCCACAACTGAGAAAAAAACAAAAAACAAAAATCCTCTCTCAACATTTCACCTAGATTCTCTTTGCTCTTTTGGTTATACTCTATTTCACTTCTGTTTCCTTGACTGGTATTCTTCCTGATCTCAGCTAGTAGATATATTCATAGTTGATATTCCTTTTCTGTTTCTCCATCATCTTTCTTAATGATATGATGGTATTATCTACCCAGTATCTGTAGGAAAAATCTGAAGTAGTAATTTCTAAACCATCTTATATCATCATTTAATTTCCCATTCCAAGCTACTTCAATTCAGATGTCACTCCTGCATATCAAATTCAACTTGACTAAATTTATACCTCCATTACCAATCATTTCAAAGTTCCTGGCAACTTATCTTTAGCTTATCACGTTATCATGTGTATCTATATCGTCATTACTAGAGTGTATATCTATTTAGCCCACAATTCCCATTGCTATTTAAAATATTCCAGTAATCTTATATTTGTTTTCTTGGACCAATGTACAAGCACTCAGGCTGACTTATAATAGCTAGGGGCCTGCTCTGTATGTACTTAGATTATTCACTCTAGTAACATGCTACGGTATCTTTCATGGCTCAAAAAAATTATAGTTATGGTAGTATATTTTTGCTTAAAATCCAAAGCCTTTAATGGTCTTTGTGAAACTAGAAAAATGATTTTTTTCTAAAATTGATCTACTGAAACTTATGGACATAATATTTTATTGGATAATTTACTGATAGCCAATAGATAAAGATAAGACAGTTTCCTCCTAAACATATGTTTCCTAAAGGATAGTATGAGGACATTACAGACATTATTAAGGTATTAAAGCAAAGTTTGTCCTTGAAATTCTAAAGCAATCCTTTTTCAATGGTAGAGGAATATTTTATTATAGTCATAGGATATGCATGGGTCTTTGGATTAACACATTCCTGAATGTGTAGGAATTCTGTATATTTCTTACCAGATGGCTTTTCTCTGATCACAGAACAATTTCTGAACTTGTTTCTTCAACTGAAAAGTGGGATTACTGTACTTTTAACCCTTTTTTTTTTTTTAAAGATTTACTTATTTATTTATTGCCAGTCCTGGGCTCGAACTCAGGGCCTAAGCACTGTTCTTGGACTTTCTCAAGGCTAGAGTTGTACCATTTGAGCCCCAGTACTTTTTTCTATGTATGTTGTACCGAGCAATCGAACATGGGTTTTCATGCATGCTAGGCAAGCACTCTACCACTAGGCTAACCTCCTGGCCATTTTTAACACTTTTGTGATGGTGAAAGACAATTATCCTCCACAATGTGGGCCAACCTCATATGCTTTTTGAAAAGCATATGAAAATTTAGTTAGATGTAAAAATTTTATTGGCTTCTATCTTGACTTTTAGGTTGTGTGTGTGTGTTGTTTTTGGTTTTGTTTTATTCTAGCAATCTTAGATGTGGCTGTTTGTTTATTGTCCTCTTATAAAAAAATGATTCATGAACAAAATCAATTAACATTTTGTTCTTTGTATGATATTCTACAACTTCCCCTATTCATCCTGTCCATACTTCTGGTCCCCCAGATCAAAATGCATGCTTAATTTGTAAAGTCCAGGATAAAATAAAAGCCAAGAGAAAATTCCTTTGGAGCGGGAAACCACGTGAAAGACTGTCCTGTGCCATTCACACTTCACCTAGCCACAGGCGTGTGACTGATTGCTGCTTAGCTCTCGGCTCTGCATTGTACAAGTTATGCATCTGCTTAAGTAAACGGTACTCGTAACAATCAAAGGCTTAAAGATTGCTTATATTTTTCCACCATGAGATATATTCCAAATTACAGACATCATGGAGCTACAGCTGACAAAAAAACAAACCCAGTATCTTGTTATTCAAATACCTTTAAACTCATTGTTACTGGAGCCGGTGATAAACACTGCAGGTGATTAGATTAAGGTTAACCTATCTTGGTGGCATTTTAGACACGTTCAAAAATTCCCCTCTACTAGGAAGGACATACCTGAAAATGTCCACAGGAGTTAGCTCTGAATGTTAGCATGGAAGGGAAAGGGGAATGATTCCTCGTTTGTTTTCTATGACAAAAGCAGAATTTATAATAAAAATTTCCCTTTGTATCCAGAAATAGAATCTTTGGTATTCTAGCCAGCACCCACTCCTGTTTTATTTGTTTGTTTTATCTTTTCTTTTCTTTTTAAAAAGCCAATGTGACTTTCAAGGCCTCAAGAAAGATGGGACAACTCCAATGTGCTGAGTCATCATGATGAGAAGAATTAAACTTAACATCTCAAGTCAAGCTCACTAATTATTATGACCTTGAACTATTGCCTCTCTCTGATTCACCCTCCATTTTCACACCTCTTACAGAGATGGATCCTATAAATTTAAGAACCCTTCTGTTTGTGAAGCTCAATGACAATAAGTGATTGAAGCTTCATCAGGTTTTTATATATAGGGAAAAAGAAATTGATTTAGATCGGAAAAGAGATTATGTAATAACTACAATCAAATATATAATGTCTACACTAACTGAATAATGGATAGAAAATGCTGGGTCTACAGCCAAAGGCATTTGGTCTGAGTCATGTCTGACCCCAGAGAGCAGAACTGTTGAGATCAGTGATAGGTCACAGAGTGTACTCAAAAGACTCGACTTTCTCTTCATACAAATGCAATGTTAGTTCAATGTTCATGGTTCAGCTTTGGATGCACAGGAAAATAAGAAACTAAAAGTGTAATGACATTATGTCTACTATTATACTGGTTTTCTTAGGAAGTAAAGGAAAGTCAAAAGAAGAATTTTAAAGTACTGAAATGTTTCAGGACTGAAGCCCATAGAGTATGTTTCCCAACAAGACATACAGCATTGGGGGACATTCTACTAAATAATTGAAACATCTTTTCCTCCATTTCTTTCTCCTCCTCTTTGTTTTACCCTCTTCCCCCTCCTCCCCTCCTTCTCTATCTTCAGTCTTAGTAATCTTCTTTCTTGGACTGCAATTGTGAGAATGAGGAAAATAGTAAGGCGTGTGGAAATAAGTAACATGTACGTTTAGCCTTTTACTGCTTGATGGACACCAAAGCTGATCCCATATCTGGGCTATTATGAATAGTACTGTTGTAAAAAAGTATGTGCTGGTATCAGGACTACATGTTTACTTGCATTCTTTTGTATACACATCCCATATTGGACAGGATCACATAAGTTAGTTCTATGTTCAAGTTTTGTTTGTTTGTTTACTTGTTTGCTTTTGTCAGTTGTGGGTCTTGAACTTGGCCTGGGCGCTGTCCCTGAGCTTTTCAGTTCAAGGCTACTGCCCTACCCTCTGAGCCACAGTGCCACTTCTAGTTTTCTAGTGGTTAATTGGAGATAAGAGTCTCATGAACATTAGTGCCTGGGCTTGCTTTGAACTGCAATCCTCAGATCTCAGCCTCCTGAATAGTGAGAATTACAGGCATGACCCACCACATCTGGCTAATATTCAAGTTTTTAAGGAACCTCCATACTGATTTCCGCAGTGGTGATGCCAACTTAGACTTCCAAGTTACATTATAAAATCTAGCATTGTTATCATTTATTTTTTAGGCCTTAATAAAATGAAAGACAAGCAAAGACATGACTATGTTCCTTATAGATAAGTTTGTTATAAATCAGTTCTTTCTTTGGGGTGTAGGTACCTGTAGGAAGGGAAAGAAGGCTAAGGAAGAGTGTAAAGAAGAGATGAACATGGGTGAAGTATGACATACACATGTATGAAAATGGAACACTGGAACTACTTTAGGACAAGAGAAGGAGGAAATGCAAAACAGGGTGATTTTCATTGGGGTACAGTATATTTACACATGAAATCACCACAATAAGACCCCTTTGTTTGGGCCGGGAATTTGGCCTAGTGGTTAAAGTGTTTGCCTAGCATGCATGAAGACCCGGGTTCCATTCCTTGGTACCACATACATAGAAAAAAGCCAGAAGTGGTGCTGAGGCTCAAGTGGTAGAGCTCTAGCCTTGAGAAAGTCCAAGGACAGTGCTCAGGCCCTGAGCTCAAGCCCAGGACTGGCAAAAACAAACAAACAAACAAAACAACAAAAAAAAAAACCCCTTTGTTCAACTAACAAACAAATTTAAAATTTAAAATAGAAGGATAATGGTAGGTTTCCACCTACTTCCCATGAACATTTTACTCAGTCCTTTTCCTGGTATGATTCCTTCGACATATACATTTTGACATAATTGTACCTCCTCAGTGCCCCAACAAGAGCAGCTATAAATTCAGACAGCTCATTCGAGGAGTTATTTTCATCCTTGTAGTTGGCTTAGAATTTATTGAGCAAAGACCAGAGGGAGGGGGATCTAATACTATCTTAATCATAAGGATTGGGTCTTCTGTCACCGGTTTACATGGGCACAATTCTCCGTAAGGACAGATTTGCTGAATGAAGAGATCAAACCCCTACAGGCTCACTTTACAAGATCTGTGTCGAAGATTGCTTTCCTTTACTATTACATTCTATTTTTACCTTCACTGCCCTGAGATATTTCGAGTTTGTGTTTCTATTGCTACTGACATAAAAAGTTATATCAGTAGCAAGAAATGAAAGGTGAAAAAGAACCAGGGATCTGTAATACTCCATTTGTGAGTAACAATAAAGCTGTCTTCCAGCTCAGCATGTGGAGTTCAGCTAAAGTCTGGGGATTAGCTCAGTCCCACTGTTGTGGGAGCAGCTTGTTCAAAGGCTTTGTAGGGCAGGGGAGTGCCACACTGCCAGGATGAGAAAGAACAACTCCAAGATAGGACTCAGCAGACTTCCACCTCCCTTTCCCTCTCCCTGTCTCTCTCCCCTTTTCCCTTTCTCCCCGTCTCCTTTCTGTCTCACTCTCTCCCTTCTCTCTTCTCCATCTTCCCTCTTCCTCTCTCCCCACTTTTGTCTCCTTACTGGATGGTTATACCTCCCTGTTTCAGGTTTTTTCACACAGAGTACTTGCATTTCCTCTTGTTTGGCTCACATTCTTCTCTCAGCTCAAAACACCCCATGAAAACTGCTTTGGAGAGAGCACTGTCCTCACGAGTCCCAGGGAGCAACTTGTTTAGATTTCCCAGCTTGCTGCTAACTAGCTATAACCTTAGGCAGCTACGTTAACCTTCCTTACTAATGATTCTTTCTCAGTGAGGTGAGTGGTGAGAGAGCCTGTGTTTTGAGGCCACCTTGAGCATGAAACTACATAATGTATGCATGGTCATTAGAATACTAGACTGTAATGCAGGCACTGGAAACAGAGCACTTTTCATTCACCAAAACTGAAGTTAAAATGTTCTCAACTTCAATAACTGTTTTATTAGTGATACTTTTTCACCCCCACCGACCTCTCAGTCAGCACTTCGCCTCTCCCATGGATACACTCTTCCAAGGCAGCAACTCTGCAGGCCATGTCTATGGAGCTCCCAGAAGGCCAGTGGGAAGATTCAGTAAGAGAAAAATGAGAACAAAGTGTTTATATCAATTCCAGATTACCCCACTGCCCACCAAATATATATGGCTCTTAGCCTCAATCAGAAGAGGCCATCGCTTTCAGGAAGGAAGGAGAATGAACAACAGTGCTTCCTTACCCAGGTTCTCCCATCTTTCCTTGGGCCCCTGATTCTCTGCCTGGGGTTTACTTGCTCTTCCCTCTCCCTCTTCCTCTTTCCCTCCACTCCCCACTGTGATTCCCCTATATATTGCAATTCAACCTCTTACAGTCCTTCTGCATGTTAGCTCTCCTAGTAGTATTTCAGTTTGTATGTGCCATTCTCTTCCTGTTGGGGCCTCTAGTGATAGGAGGCTTCTTTCTTCCTCTTAGAGATTTTTCAACTTTTAGTGAACATACACTGACACACAGACATACACACACACACACACACACACACACACACACACACACACACATCAATTAGGGAATTTGTAGGAAAATACAAATATATAGATCTCCAAAACCTATAGAGGATTATTGCCCTGTCGATCTGACCTGGGATCCAGAGATCTGAAAGCTTAATAAGAATTCCAGGGGTTGATAAGAACTATGGGAATACCATTACAGGACATTACTTTGGACTGTTATGGCATTTATTTCAATCTGACTTAAAGTTGTTTCACATGTTATTTCCCCAGATTTGTCTGGAATTTTTATTCAGAGCCCAACATTCTAAGATGCATTTTGACTGTTACAGCTACCCACCCTTTCCCTATCTGAGTCATTAATATTTCTGTCTTACAGATGACCAGAGCCCTGTACCTAGAGCTGGTCTTTGCTTTGGGCCATTGCTGAGTTCGTTCCACCTGTACACCTGCAGGGTACTCTTAGCCTGTGCAGAGTAAAAAACCGAAGCTTGGTGCTTTATGTTAGTGGATTTACCTGAATAGGATGAGTGTACATTCTTTAAAAAAAAAAAGAATTGAAGTTTAAAATAGCAAGAGAGAAAATTATTGATTTTTAACTAGCTAAAATCACTAAACAGATGTGAACTTTGTAAATGGTTTTCTCTGATGATTTGCTTTTAGGTATCCTCCATTCTCTTTCTCTCTCTTCTTGCTCTTTCCTCCCTTCTGTTTATCTTCTCCTATCTTTCTTAGTCAGAAGTGGGACTAAAATGGAATTTTCAAAGTGGAAAACACTTGAGATTAGTATAATCATTGTAGTAAGAAAAAAGACTTGGGTTTTGTTGTTTTGTTTCTTCCAAATAGAGTTTCATCTTTTTCTCAGGGATTTTTCTGGTGTTGTACTACTTCATGCAAAATCCTAAAATAGCCACATTATGTACATTTTAATTAAAAGTATGTGAAAGTTTAATACATATAAGACAAAAAAAATGAAGAACTCAGAACTCTCAACCAATTTTTCAAATAAACCTATTTCCCATTGTAAAATAATCCCAGACATAATACCATATCTGGGATATAGTACTATATATAATATTAGTTTCATCTAGAATATATTATAAATTTCTTTTATAATAAAAAAGCAATAAAAACTGACTAGAAAAAGGCAACATGGGCATTAATTCTCTTTAATAGTCTATTAGTTTAATCTAAAAGGCATTTATTAAATGCACATTCTGTCAATAGTTTACCGCCTTGGGTCTTTCACTCAAATAGCGGTCTTGCTATTTGTTTCTGTAAGCTAATATAATACTATATATTGTATTAATGTGTATTTTGAGAAGAACATTTTGGGTCTCCAGAATTAAGTTTATGCCAGGTACCAGTGGCTCACATCAACAATTATAGCTACTCATGAGGCTGAGATGTAAGGATCAAGTTTTGAAGGTAACCAAATCAGACTAACCTGAGACTCATCACCAACTAACCAATAAAAAACACAGAGGAGAAGTGGAGCTGTAGCTCAAGTGGTACAGCACCAGCCTTGAGCAAAATAGAATAAGCCAAGCAAAAGTGGGAGGCTCTGAGTTCAAGCCTTGAGGTTTATAAACCAAATAATTATTGAAAGAGTGTGCCCTGGCCTAATCTGTTTCTACAAACTCTTAGAAGCTGCATGATGATGGGCAATTTACAGCCCATTTGGTTTCCCATTTGTAGGTAAAAGGGTAATTAAATAACATAACATCCTACCTGAAGTATGGTAAGAATTAATAAAGCAATAGGCCTAAAGTACTTGGCAGAATTCTAGTATTCTTGTCACTATTGTTAATAGCCACTACAATGTGCCATTATTGTGGCACCTAAAGAGTCAGACAACTAAAGAACTCCATAAACACCCTCAGGCTGCAAAGTCTGGAAGTAATTCCTTGCAACCTGGACCATGCATTGAAGAGCTAGACAGCTCCAAGTTATAAACCTAATAGAAGGAGACTGCATGTAAGTTGAAAGGAAGCAAGCATTTGTAAGTGAGCCTAATCACTTCATTCTTACTGGTCAAGAATTAAGGTTCTTTTAGATTATTTAAGAAAGAGGTCATGATTCAGTCTATCCAGGAAGCACAGACTTTTCATACTGGATCCTACAGGTTAAAACACTTAGCCTCGCTTCTTTATAAAATACTTCATTGTTGCCATTACTATTGTTCTTAAGTGTTACTTTGTTGGGCAGATACTAGAAAGGAAAAGAACAAATATTAAGCCAAGTCTTCCCTTTTAGCCACTCTGTTTAAAATTTTTTGGGGGTAAATAATAGTATACATCAATAAGATATCGTTCATTTATATGTGCAACAAGTATTTACTTGAAGTCAGGAGATAAAATTATTTCTAAAATTTTCCTTTTTTTGTTTGTTCCTATTACTGAAGTTACCTACTTTTAAGAGATTTTTGTTGTTGTTGTTTGACCAATAAGATAATATAGATTTTGCTTTAATTCTATAAAATAATCCTTTCTATCAGAGCTGATCCTAGGAAAAAGTGGAGGGTAGAAGATAAAATACCAAGTATTTTGAGAAAGATGAAGTATAATAGGAGGTAGAATTCACTTTGTTTTCTCTCTATGTGTGTATCCGCTATCTATCCATTAATCTATCTGCCCGTCTGTCTGTGTGTCTTGTGAACCCAGGGCCTTATGCCTATTAGACAAGCACTCTACTCTTGAACTTTGCCCTAATCCTTCTGTTTTGATTGAGATAGGATTCCCTGGGGGAAAAAAAAATCTCTCTGGAGCTGGGTGCTGCTGGTGGATCATACCTGTAATCCTAGCCACTCAGGAGACTGAGATTTGAGGATTGCAGTTAAAAGTCAGCCTAAGCTAGAAAGTTCATGAGACATTTTTCTCTTTTGGTCAATCTAGGGGCTTGAACTCAGGGCCTTGGCACTCTCCTTGAACATTTTTCCTCAAGGATAATGCTCTGTCACTTGAGATACTTACGGCTTTTTCTCTGTATATGGCACCCAGGAATCGAACCCAGGGCTTCGTGAGCACTCTGTCACTAGGCTATGCTCCTGGCCTGTCATGAGACACATCTCTAATTAACCACCAGAAAACCAGAATTGGTGCTATGGCTCAACATGGTAGAGCACTAGCCTTGAGCTGAAGAGTTCAGGAACAGTGCCCAGGTACAGAGTTCAAGCCCTTTGAATGAAAATTCAAAAGTAACAAAGAGCCAGCAAGAATAAGAATCCAGCAAAAGATGAACTGGGCATTTACATGTCTACTGAAAGGAAGAAAGACCAGGAGAGGCACATGGGGACACTGAAGAGGCTTGGTAGGTTACAGTGCCATAACTTGTTCCCAAAAAGTTTCCACTGGCACAAAACATGGCTCAAGCCCCACTGTTAAGTCATAATGGTGAAACTAGAAAGATATGGAGGCCTGAGTGACAACAGGGAACTTTCTGACCCTGGAAACTTTCATGTAGGATCATAATAGTACCTTCCACAAAAAAATCTGAGACACACTAGCTGGAAGAAGTATAAAAATTTATGAAGTAGAATTTCCTAGGAACTGCAGAATATATGAGTATTATAGATGCTAATTTTGTGTATGGTGTGATAACCAGTTCTAGAAGGGCCTTATGGCTGGCAAGCTATGCTTTGAAAACCACTGGACCTCATCTTATATGATTGGGGAAAGAGGGGGTAAACTCCAATCCTTGTTCCTCAAGCCTCAATTACTTTATTGAAACATAGAAATAATAGCCAGGTGCTGGTGATTCAACACCTAATTACTCAGGAGGCTGAAATGAAGATTGTGGTTTGAACCCAACCCTGGGCAGAAAAGTCCTTGTGAGACTTTTTTTTCCACATTTTTTTTGTAATTAATAGAAGGGTTACATTATGTTCACGAGATAGAAGGTGCATTACTTCATAAACATTGATACCCTTTTTCATGTCTTAGTCCCCATTTCCCTTCCTCCACCCCTGCCCCTCATCTTGTTTTCCCCCTTCCCTATCTGACTTCAAATAACCAAATACACATACCATATATCAGATAACAAGGTGAAATACTGTAATAATATGAGATAACCAAGGGACAGCAAAAGAGATGAGAGATAACATAGTACATTAAGGACAACAATCACTCATTATGTGGCTTTTGTTTCTATATCCTGGAGGTCCTTTTATTTAGCGACATACTATATGGCCTTATGTATCTAGGTTTTGTTCTATTGTAAATCTTTGCTAGAAGAGCCCAAAGTTTCTACTGGTTATGACAAATGAGGGAAACCATTGAGCCTATGTTCCTTTGAGTCTGGCTTACTTCACTTAATATGATTTTTTCTAAGTCTTTCCATTTCCTTACAATTGGGTTCTTTCTGATAGCAGCATAGAATTCCATTGTGTATAATTACCACATCTTGTTGATCCACTCATCAACTGAGGGGCATCTGGGTTGGTTCCATATCTTTGCTATGGTAAATAGTGCTGGTCTACCACTTGAGCCTCAGCACCACTTCCAGCTTTTTTCTATGTATGAGGTACCGAGGAACCGAACCCGGGTCTTCATGCATGCTAGGCAAGCACTCTACCACTAGGCCAAACTCCTGGTCCCTCCTTGTGAGACTTTTAGTGCCAATTAACCACTCAAACATTAATGGAGCCATGTCTCAAAGTGATAGAGCGCTAGCCTTTAGTTCAGGGACAGTACCCAGGCCTTGAGTTCAAGCTTCCTGACCTACTAAGAGGAAATAAAAATAATAAATTTTAGGGATTATTTGACTACCTTAACCAAGCTATATTATATGCAATATAAAATTAATATTCTATAAGTGCTCAAGGCCATACATGTCAAAATGAGTATTAAATCATGACAGTTGTTATTTTTGACATTGGTAATAATGGAGCCTAATTAATGTGGGCGTACTAGGCTCTGCTGTGGCTCAGAAACCCCTGAAATCTTTAACTTTGCCAGTACCTCCACATCCTCAGGTTTCCAAATGTGTTCCTGTTCTCAGTTTAGCTTTTTATCAGGTGGGATTTGTAAAGTTCCTGATTACGCCTGGCTTGTACGCACCAGCCCCTCAAAGAATTTAACTTTGTCCAGTATTGAGAAAATATTTACAAAATAGTCAATCCATAAGTAATGTACTGTAGGCTTGGAGTCACTTGGGGGAAAAATTGCCCAGTGAGGTTCAAAAAAGGAAAAAGAAAGTAAAGAAAAAGAAATTCTGGATGCATAATGTGCACTGGGTTTGGTTTAGTATTTGGACAAAGAAATCCCTGGTCTGAACTGAGCAGAGATAAGCGCCTTGACTTGCACTAGATTAAGAGACCTGCATTGGTGAGAACAAACCATGTCTGGGCTCTCCCTGAGTGCCGCCACATTTAGATTTAAGATTAACTGCAGCCGCATGGTAGAGCGGCTGTTTGTTTTATGAAACAATCGCTAATGACATTAAACAGACGGAGCCCCTTCCAACATGATTGTTCATTCGCGATAAACTGAGAGAAGCCCACGAGAGATTGAAAATGAAAACTCAGAAGTGCTTCATTTCCAAGCTCTTGCAGTATTCTATTGGAGATGACAATTAATGGAAGTAAATGGGAATCTAATTCAGAGCACATTTAGACCCAAGGAGGGAGATATGGCAGCAGAGGTTCAATATGAATTTACTTGCATTTTTATTTATATTAGGGAATTAAATAATCCTAATTTCGTGACAAGCTTATCCAAAGATTTCCTTTCTCTCTCTTCTTCTTTCCTTCCTTTTTTCTCCCTCCCTCCCTTTCTCTTCTCTCCCTCCCTTCTTTTTTACCTCCCTCCCTCCCTCCCTCCCTCCCTACCTGCCTACCTGTCTGCTTACCTGCCTGCCTTCCTGCCTTCCTGCATTCCTTCCTGTCTTCCTGCCTGCCTGCCTCTGTGCCTCACTGCCTGTCTTCCTTCCAATCTTCCTTTCACCTTTCCCCCTTCTGACTTTCCTCCCTTCCTTCCTCCCCCATTTTCCCTTCCCTCCCTCATTTTTCTCTCCCTTTTTCTCTTTCCTTTCCTCTTTCCTTTCTGCCCTCCTTACCTCTTTTTCTCTCTTCCTTCCTTTCTCCTCCTTTCCTTTCTTTTCTCCCTTGTTTCTTTTCAACACTATTTGTGTTCATTTTTCTCCTGTCCTAAAATCCCTGGGTATCAGAGGCTAGCACTAATCATTAGCTGTTTTAAACACTGCGATTTATTTAATTAGACATTAGACATTTACTTTTCAATGTACATGTAGCCTAGGTTGATTTGTGTACACTTATTTAAAATTAAGAGAGGAGGACAGTGTGCAGAACCGTGTACAAATATCTACGGCTCTGAAGTCTTTAATTGCAAATTCAGATAAGGATTAGGCAGGATTGTATCTCTCTAGACCAAAGGCATTTGCTAATACCTGAGAAGGAAAGGTTAGATATTCTGTATTTACTAATTCATGTTTTTGCCTTTGCATTTTTATTGAATTTTAATATTTTGGTGGCAAACAAGACAATATGGGCCAGCATTGAGCATAGATGTGGGTGAAATTTCAAACAGACCTCACTTACATTTTCATTATTTCAGTCTTGCTAAAAACTGAAATAGTATTTATTTTTTTTTGAAAATTGTCAAAGGCCATGTTGCAGCATTAGGCTTTTGTTTTATACACAAAGAAATATATTAATGAAAAGTGTTTTAAGTGCTTATTATGGAGATGGTTTGTTTTGAAACATGGGCTTTTCCCTAGCAGTTTTACACTTCATTGTGTACCATGAAAGACATTGTAAGTAGAGGTTGTCAGTCTCCCGTCAGAAGTGGAGTACCGCTGTGGAATGGAGCCATTTAGGATGTCACTCATGCAGGACTAATCTAGAGTAGATATCTTATAAATAACCAGTAATGAAAAAAAAAAGAAACAAAAAAACCCAATCATTCTATTCCCCACCCAACCAGAGAGAATTACTGCTTAGGAAAAGGAAATCTTAATAATAAAGATTTGCAGTTTGAATTAGTGAATTGTTTGGAGCAAAATGTTGCAGTGAATGGCAATGATAACTTTTGCACAGACATCCAGGGAATTGTAGTAATTGGCCTGATGAAGAGACAGGGTGTATCTCATAGCATTGAATCTCTCTGGTCCTGGGTAGAGACTATATATCCCAGAGATCTGTCAGTGACAATAAAGGGATTCATGATCAGTTTTAACCTGGACTTTAATACATGTGTTTCTTCTTGCACTCCAAAGATATGCGTGTGTGTGTGTGTGTGTGTGTGTGTGTGTGTGTGTGTGTGTGTGTGTGCTCACTGGGAGTTGAACTCATGGCTTCATGTTCCCCTTTGACTTTTTCCACAGTTCCACTTCTAGATTTTTGTTGGTTAATTGGCGATGAAAATCTCTTTTCTTCCTAGGTTGGCCTTGTAGCAAGATCAACATCCGATCTCAGCTTCTTAAACAGCTAGGATTACAAGTGTGAACCACCCCTGTCTGGTTCCCAATGATAGTTTTTCAAATTTAAAATAGTGAGCATTCTCAGCATAAAAATCATATAGCTGAAGTAAATTGAGTGCTATCGTGACAGTCGAGAGTGCTTTTTCTATCTTTATGCACTTTTAGTAATCATTGTTTTATCTTTAATTTTTTAAAGGAAGTACTGGCTTTGTTAGATATTTCCAAGTGCAAACTGTTGATTATTGCGCTCCAATCCCCTGTCCTTTATCTAATTCTTTAACTACAAAAAGTTTTCCCTCTTTCCAAGGAAGGAAGAAAAGAATCTCTAAACTCATTCAAAAAGACCTGGATGTCCAAGAGAGGAAAAAGCTGATTTTCTTGATTTCTAACATATTTAAATTCCTCTTGCTAAACTCCCTATTGTGCCTAAAGTGTGAAAATATGCAGAGAACTTACTAGTTAAAATAATCTCACTTCCCCAGGGTTTATTATTCTTTCATTCCCGGACCAAGAACTAACTAGTTTATGTGCTGAGCTTCTGAGAAATCCTAGGATACACAGAGGGGATCCCTCATATTTAAGATTTTTTTCCAGTAGTTCAGTTTTGATGGGGTTGGCGGTGGATGTGGGGAGCAAGATCGATGTTATTGGAGGGCTGTGCTTTCCATTTGCTTGCATCTATTTCTCCACTAACTGTAGATTAGATAGAGAAGATGCTATCTACATTTTTTTTTCAGATGAGAAAATTAAAGTACACAGGCTGCCTTTAGAGCTGAGAGCAGGAAGTTAGCTAGGTATAGGGAATGTGCATTGCTTAGAGATCCAAACCACTTAGAGGTTGGGGGAGGAAGTCAAGCTGAGGTTTTCAATAACACATGATGAACACACATTAGGCTGCATCTTTAGATTGGTCTTTTGAGGGACTGTTCAACTGAGGGAAAAGCACCCCTTCTTTGGGATTAGCTGATACAGATAGCTTCTTGAAGCACAGAAGTTTGAAAAGCTTTTTCAACTTTGCATGTTAGAGAATAAATCCTGGGCGTAACATTGCATACTGCATACTTTGGTGCCTCCAGCACTGATCATCTACACTGAGGAGAGAAGTTTTAGTGTCCTGAGTATTTTACTGAGTTGTGGGTGTTGGTGCTTACCTGTGAGCCCAGCAATCAAGAGACAGGGCAGGAGCATCAGAAGTGTGAAGTCAACCTGGGCTACGCAGCAAGATGCTAAACTATCCTCTCACAATGAAACAGGCACCGCCTTAAAACATCTAGTGCCTGTCTGCTAGGATCAAGCCTGAATATCTGCATGCCAGGCGATCTATAGAATTTAAGAGATAGGGTGCAAGGGATTTGAATGTATGTGGTGAATTCAAGGTCATTCTACCTGGTATGTGGAAGAGACCAAGTGGAGGGGCCTATATAAGTAAACATGGGCTTTAGATTTCACTGGTACTACATATCTTCTGTTCAATTATAATGACTTCCATATGCATATGTATATAATGACTAATGTAATATATACCCACATACATACTGGACCGTATGTTGCATGCCTATAATATCAGAACTTGGGAAGCTGAGGAAAAAGAAGTGAGGTTTAGGATAGTCTGGACTAGAAGGTGAGACCTTGCCTCAAAAAGAAACATGTTCTCTGACCTAGTAGTAGATGCTTGCCTAGAATGCATGAAGACCCAGGTTCAATTTTTCAGTACCACATACATAGAAAAAAGCCGGAAATGGTGCTGAGGCTCAACTGGTAGAGCTCTAGCCTTGAGAAAGTCCAAGGGCAGTACTCAGGCCCTGAGTGCAACCCCAGGACTGGCAAAAAAAATAATAAAGATGTTCTCTATAAAAGATACTTGAATTCTGGTGCTAGTACCTGGCTGCTGAGATTCTAAGTGCTGGATGGCTAATATCTGGAGAACCTGGGTTGCTGCCACATTCCCTGCAATCTGCTTCTTTTAAGAAGGCCTAGTCATGTGGTTAGCAACTTGATGTGCTTGTCTTTATCTTGAAAGCTTTGTTGAAGTGATGATGGATGGCTGCCCATCCCAAAGTCTTCCTGTAGATCACTGACCTGCTTTGATTAAACTGTGACACAAACGGCTACCTGTGAGCTCTTTTCTTTTACATGGCTCTAAATCATTCGGGGGCTAATGCATACAACTTACTGAGGATTGAAATATATATCTAGTTGGAGCATTGAGACCTAATGATTTTTTTTGAATAATCACAACAATAGCTTAGTCCTTGTATGGAATAAAGTGCAGTATTATTTATTGTTTTAGTTGCTGGGGCTTGAACTCAGGACCTAAGTGCCAACCCTTAGCCTTTTTTTTTTCTTTTCTTT